>NW_027616472.1:0-300025 GCF_964187855.1 Myxine glutinosa
AAACCACTATTGCACTTGTATTAGTGTGGAAAAAACACTTTTTGCACTTGTGATAGTGTTGAAAAACCACATTTCGCACTTGTGTTAGTGTTGAAAAACCACTTTTCGCACTTGTGTTGGGCAGGAAACCACTTTTGCACTTGTATTAGTGTGGAAAAAACACTTTTCGCACTTGTGTTAGTGTTGAAAAACCACTTTTCGCACTTGTGTTAGTGTTGAAAAACCACTTTTCGCACTTGTGTTGGTGCAGGAAACCACTTTTGCACTTGTATTAGTGTGGAAAAAACACTTTTTGCACTTGTGATAGTGTTGAAAAACCACATTTCGCACTTGTGTTGGTGCAGGAAACCACTTTTGCACTTGTATTAGTGTAGAAAAACCACTTTTCGCACTTGTGTTAGTGTTGAAAAACCACTTTTCGCACTTGTGTTAGTGTTGAAAAACCACTTTTCGCACTTGTGTTGGTACAGGAAACCACTTTTGCACTTGTATTAGTGTGGAAAAAACACTTTTTGCACTTGTGATAGTGTTGAAAAACCACTTTTTGCACTTGTGTTAGTGTTGAAAAACCACTTTTCGCACTTGTGTTGGTGCACGAAACCACTTTTGCAATTGTATTAGTGTGGAAAAAACACTTTTTGCACTTGTGATAGTGTTGAAAAACCACTTTTCGCACTTGTGTTAGTGTTGAAAAACCACTTTTTAGCACTTGTGTTGGTGCAGGAAACCACTTTTGCACTTGTATTAGTGTGGAAAAACCACTTTTCGCACTTGTGTTAGTGTTGAAAAACCACTTTTCGCACTTGTGTTAGTGTTGAAAAACCACTTTTCGCACTTGTGTTGGTGCAGGAAACCACATTTGCACTTGTATTAGTGTGGAAAAACCACTTTTCGCACTTGTGATAATTTTGAAAAACCACTTTTCGCACTTGTGTTAGTGTTGAAAAACCACTTTTTGCACTTGTGATAGTGTTGAAAAAACACTTTTCGCACTTGTGTTGGTGAAGGAAACCACTTTTGCACTTGTATTAGTGTGGAAAAAACACTTTTTGCACTTGTGTTAGTGTTGAAAAACCACTTTTCGCACTTGTGATAGTGTTGAAAAACCACTTTTCGCACTTGTGTTAGTGTTGAAAAACCACTTTTCGCACTTGTGTTGGTGCAGGAAACCACTTTTGCACTTGTATTAGTGTGGAAAAACCACTTTTCGCACTTGTGTTAGTGTTGAAAAACCACTTTTCGCACTTGTGTTAGTGTTGAAAAACCACTTTTCGCACTTGTGTTGGTGCAGGAAACCACTTTTGCACTTGTATTAGTGTGGAAAAAACACTTTTTGCACTTGTGATAGTGTTGAAAAACCACTTTTGCACTTGTGTTAGTGTTGAAAAACCACTTTTCGCACTTGTGTTGGTGCACGAAACCACTTTTGCACTTGTATTATTGTGGAAAAACCACTTTTTGCACTTGTGATAGTGTTGAAAAACCACTTTTCGCACTTGTGTTAGTGTTGAAAAACCACTTTTCGCACTTGTGTTGGTGCAGGAAACCACTATTGCACTTGTATTAGTGTGGAAAAAACACTTTTTGCACTTGTGATAGTGTTGAAAAACCACTTTTCGCACTTGTGTTAGTGTTGAAAAACCACTTTTCGCACTTGTGTTGGTGCAGGAAACCACTTTTGCACTTGTATTAGTGTGGAAAAACCACTTTTCGCACTTGTGTTAGTGTTGAAAAACCACTTTTCGCACTTGTGTTAGTGTTGAAAAACCACTTTTCGCACTTGTGTTGGTGCAGGAAACCACTTTTGCACTTGTATTAGTGTGGAAAAAACACTTTTCGCACTTGTGTTAGTGTTGAAAAACCACATTTCGCACTTGTGTTAGTGTTGAAAAACCACTTTTTGCACTTGTGTTGGTGCAGGAAACCACTTTTGCACTTGCATTAGTGTGGAAAAAACACTTTTTGCACTTGTGATAGTGTTGAAAAACCACTTTTGCACTTGTATTAGTGTGGAAAAACCACTTTTTGCACTTGTGTTAGTGTTGAAAAACCACATTTCGCACTTGTGTTAGTGTTGAAAAACCACTTTTCGCACTTGTGTTGGGCAGGAAACCACTTTTGCACTTGTATTAGTGTGGAAAAAACACTTTTCGCACTTGTGTTAGTGTTGAAAAACCACTTTTCGCACTTGTGTTAGTGTTGAAAAACCACTTTTCGCACTTGTGTTGGTGCAGGAAACCACTTTTGCACTTGTATTAGTGTGGAAAAAACACTTTTTGCACTTGTGATAGTGTTGAAAAACCACATTTCGCACTTGTGTTGGTGCAGGAAACCACTTTTGCACTTGTATTAGTGTAGAAAAACCACTTTTCGCACTTGTGTTAGTGTTGAAAAACCACTTTTCGCACTTGTGTTAGTGTTGAAAAACCACTTTTCGCACTTGTGTTGGTACAGGAAACCACTTTTGCACTTGTATTAGTGTGGAAAAAACACTTTTTGCACTTGTGATAGTGTTGAAAAACCACTTTTTGCACTTGTGTTAGTGTTGAAAAACCACTTTTCGCACTTGTGTTGGTGCACAAAACCACTTTTGCACTTGTATTAGTGTGGAAAAACCACTTTTTGCACTTGTGATAGTGTTGAAAAACCACTTTTCGCACTTGTGTTAGTGTTGAAAAACCACTTTTCGCACTTGTGTTGGTGCAGGAAACCACTTTTGCACTTGTATTAGTGTGGAAAAAACACTTTTTGCACTTGTGATAGTGTTGAAAAACCACTTTTTGCACTTGTATTAGTGTTGAAAAACCACTTTTCGCACTTGTGTTGGTGCACGAAACCACTTTTGCACTTGTATTATTGTGGAAAAACCACTTTTTGCACTTGTGATAGTGTTGAAAAACCACTTTTCGCACTTGTGTTAGTGTTGAAAAACCACTTTTCGCACTTGTGTTGGTGCAGGAAACCACTATTGCACTTGTATTAGTGTGGAAAAAACACTTTTTGCACTTGTGATAGTGTTGAAAAACCACTTTTCGCACTTGTGTTAGTGTTGAAAAACCACTTTTCGCACTTGTGTTGGTGCAGGTAACCACTTTTGCACTTGTATTAGTGTGGAAAAACCACTTTTCGCACTTGTGTTAGTGTTGAAAAACCACTTTTCGCACTTGTGTTAGTGTTGAAAAACCACTTTTCGCACTTGTGTTGGTGCAGGAAACCACTTTTGCACTTGTATTAGTGTGGAAAAAACACTTTTCGCACTTGTGTTAGTGTTGAAAAACCACATTTCGCACATGTGTTAGTGTTGAAAAACCACTTTTTGCACTTGTGTTGGTGCAGGAAACCACTTTTGCACTTGCATTAGTGTGGAAAAAACACTTTTTGCACTTGTGATAGTGTTGAAAAACCACTTTTTGCACTTGTGTTAGTGTTGAAAAACCACTTTTCGCACTTGTGTTGGTGCACGAAACCACTTTTGCACTTGTATTAGTGTGGAAAAAACACTTTTTGCACTTGTGATAGTGTTGAAAAACCACTTTTCGCACTTGTGTTAGTGTTGAAAAACCACTTTTCGCACTTGTGTTGGTGCAGGAAACCACTTTTGCACTTGTATTAGTGTGGAAAAACCACTTTTCGCACTTGTGTTGGTGAAGGAAACCACTTTTGCACTTGTATTAGTGTGGAAAAAACACTTTTTGCACTTGTGTTAGTGTTGAAAAACCACTTTTCGCACTTGTGATAGTGTTGAAAAACCACTTTTCGCACTTGTGTTAGTGTTGAAAAACCACTTTTCGCACTTGTGTTGGTGCAGGAAACCACTTTTGCACTTGTATTAGTGTGGAAAAAACACTTTTCGCACTTGTGTTGGTGAAGGAAACCACTTTTGCACTTGTATTAGTGTGGAAAAAACACTTTTTGCACTTGTGATAGTGTTGAAAAACCACTTTTCGCACGTGTGTTAGTGTTGAAAAACCACTTTTCGCACTTGTGTTGGTGCAGGAAACCACTTTTGCACTTGTATTAGTGTGGAAAAAACACTTTTTGCACTTGTGATAGTGTTGAAAAACCACTTTTCACACTTGTGTTGGTGCAGGAAACCACTTTTGCACTTGTATTAGTGTGGAAAAACCACTTTTCGCACTTGTGTTAGTGTTGAAAAACCACTTTTCGCACTTGTGTTAGTGTTGAAAAACCACTTTTCGCACTTGTGTTGGTGCAGGAAACCACTTTTGCACTTGTATTAGTGTGGAAAAAACACTTTTTGCACTTGTGATAGTGTTGAAAAACCACTTTTTGCACTTGTGTTAGTGTTGAAAAACCACTTTTCGCACTTGTGTTGGTGCACGAAACCACTTTTGCACTTGTATTATTGTGGAAAAACCACTTTTTGCACTTGTGATAGTGTTGAAAAACCACTTTTCGCCCTTGTGTTAGTGTTGAAAAACCACTTTTCGCACTTGTGTTGGTGCAGGAAACCACTATTGCACTTGTATTAGTGTGGAAAAAAACACTTTTTGCACTTGTGATAGTGTTGAAAAACCACATTTCGCACTTGTGTTAGTGTTGAAAAACCACTTTTCGCACTTGTGTTGGGCAGGAAACCACTTTTGCACTTGTATTAGTGTGGAAAAAACACTTTTCGCACTTGTGTTAGTGTTGAAAAACCACTTTTCGCACTTGTGTTAGTGTTGAAAAACCACTTTTCGCACTTGTGTTGGTGCAGGAAACCACTTTTGCACTTGTATTAGTGTGGAAAAAACACTTTTTGCACTTGTGATAGTGTTGAAAAACCACATTTCGCACTTGTGTTGGTGCAGGAAACCACTTTTGCACTTGTATTAGTGTAGAAAAACCACTTTTCGCACTTGTGTTAGTGTTGAAAAACCACTTTTCGCACTTGTGTTGGTGCAGGAAACCACATTTGCACTTGTATTAGTGTGGAAAAACCACTTTTCGCACTTGTGATAATTTTGAAAAACCACTTTTCGCACTTGTGTTAGTGTTGAAAAACCACTTTTTGCACTTGTGATAGTGTTGAAAAAACACTTTTCGCACTTGTGTTGGTGAAGGAAACCACTTTTGCACTTGTATTAGTGTGGAAAAAACACTTTTTGCACTTGTGTTAGTGTTGAAAAACCACTTTTCGCACTTGTGATAGTGTTGAAAAACCACTTTTCGCACTTGTGTTAGTGTTGAAAAACCACTTTTCGCACTTGTGTTGGTGCAGGAAACCACTTTTGCACTTGTATTAGTGTGGAAAAACCACTTTTCGCACTTGTGTTAGTGTTGAAAAACCACTTTTCGCACTTGTGTTAGTGTTGAAAAACCACTTTTCGCACTTGTGTTGGTGCAGGAAACCACTTTTGCACTTGTATTAGTGTGGAAAAAACACCTTTTTGCACTTGTGATAGTGTTGAAAAACCACTTTTGCACTTGTGTTAGTGTTGAAAAACCACTTTTCGCACTTGTGTTGGTGCACGAAACCACTTTTGCACTTGTATTATTGTGGAAAAACCACTTTTTGCACTTGTGATAGTGTTGAAAAACCACTTTTCGCACTTGTGTTAGTGTTGAAAAACCACTTTTCGCACTTGTGTTGGTGCAGGAAACCACTATTGCACTTGTATTAGTGTGGAAAAAACACTTTTTGCACTTGTGATAGTGTTGAAAAACCACTTTTCGCACTTGTGTTAGTGTTGAAAAACCACTTTTCGCACTTGTGTTGGTGCAGGAAACCACTTTTGCACTTGTATTAGTGTGGAAAAACCACTTTTCGCACTTGTGTTAGTGTTGAAAAACCACTTTTCGCACTTGTGTTAGTGTTGAAAAACCACTTTTCGCACTTGTGTTGGTGCAGGAAACCACTTTTGCACTTGTATTAGTGTGGAAAAAACACTTTTCGCACTTGTGTTAGTGTTGAAAAACCACATTTCGCACTTGTGTTAGTGTTGAAAAACCACTTTTTGCACTTGTGTTGGTGCAGGAAACCACTTTTGCACTTGCATTAGTGTGGAAAAAACACTTTTTGCACTTGTGATAGTGTTGAAAAACCACTTTTGCACTTGTATTAGTGTGGAAAAACCACTTTTCGCACTTGTGTTAGTGTTGAAAAACCACATTTCGCACTTGTGTTAGTGTTGAAAAACCACTTTTCGCACTTGTGTTGGGCAGGAAACCACTTTTGCACTTGTATTAGTGTGGAAAAAACACTTTTCGCACTTGTGTTAGTGTTGAAAAACCACTTTTCGCACTTGTGTTAGTGTTGAAAAACCACTTTTCGCACTTGTGTTGGTGCAGGAAACCACTTTTGCACTTGTATTAGTGTGGAAAAAACACTTTTTGCACTTGTGATAGTGTTGAAAAACCACATTTCGCACTTGTGTTGGTGCAGGAAACCACTTTTGCACTTGTATTAGTGTAGAAAAACCACTTTTCGCACTTGTGTTAGTGTTGAAAAACCACTTTTCGCACTTGTGTTAGTGTTGAAAAACCACTTTCGCACTTGTGTTGGTACAGGAAACCACTTTTGCACTTGTATTAGTGTGGAAAAAACACTTTTTGCACTTGTGATAGTGTTGAAAAACCACTTTTTGCACTTGTGTTAGTGTTGAAAAACCACTTTTCGCACTTGTGTTGGTGCACAAAACCACTTTTGCACTTGTATTAGTGTGGAAAAACCACTTTTTGCACTTGTGATAGTGTTGAAAAACCACTTTTCGCACTTGTGTTAGTGTTGAAAAACCACTTTTCGCACTTGTGTTGGTGCAGGAAACCACTTTTGCACTTGTATTAGTGTGGAAAAAACACTTTTTGCACTTGTGATAGTGTTGAAAAACCACTTTTTGCACTTGTATTAGTGTTGAAAAACCACTTTTCGCACTTGTGTTGGTGCACGAAACCACTTTTGCACTTGTATTATTGTGGAAAAACCACTTTTTGCACTTGTGATAGTGTTGAAAAACCACTTTTCGCACTTGTGTTAGTGTTGAAAAACCACTTTTCGCACTTGTGTTGGTGCAGGAAACCACTATTGCACTTGTATTAGTGTGGAAAAAACACTTTTTGCACTTGTGATAGTGTTGAAAAACCACTTTTCGCACTTGTGTTAGTGTTGAAAAACCACTTTTCGCACTTGTGTTGGTGCAGGTAACCACTTTTGCACTTGTATTAGTGTGGAAAAACCACTTTTCGCACTTGTGTTAGTGTTGAAAAACCACTTTTCGCACTTGTGTTAGTGTTGAAAAACCACTTTTCGCACTTGTGTTGGTGCAGGAAACCACTTTTGCACTTGTATTAGTGTGGAAAAAACACTTTTCGCACTTGTGTTAGTGTTGAAAAACCACATTTCGCACATGTGTTAGTGTTGAAAAACCACTTTTTGCACTTGTGTTGGTGCAGGAAACCACTTTTGCACTTGCATTAGTGTGGAAAAAACACTTTTTGCACTTGTGATAGTGTTGAAAAACCACTTTTTGCACTTGTGTTAGTGTTGAAAAACCACTTTTCGCACTTGTGTTGGTGCACGAAACCACTTTTGCACTTGTATTAGTGTGGAAAAAACACTTTTTGCACTTGTGATAGTGTTGAAAAACCACTTTTCGCACTTGTGTTAGTGTTGAAAAACCACTTTTCGCACTTGTGTTGGTGCAGGAAACCACTTTTGCACTTGTATTAGTGTGGAAAAACCACTTTTCGCACTTGTGTTGGTGAAGGAAACCACTTTTGCACTTGTATTAGTGTGGAAAAAACACTTTTTGCACTTGTGTTAGTGTTGAAAAACCACTTTTCGCACTTGTGATAGTGTTGAAAAACCACTTTTCGCACTTGTGTTAGTGTTGAAAAACCACTTTTCGCACTTGTGTTGGTGCAGGAAACCACTTTTGCACTTGTATTAGTGTGGAAAAAACACTTTTCGCACTTGTGTTGGTGAAGGAAACCACTTTTGCACTTGTATTAGTGTGGAAAAAACACTTTTTGCACTTGTGATAGTGTTGAAAAACCACTTTTCGCACGTGTGTTAGTGTTGAAAAACCACTTTTCGCACTTGTGTTGGTGCAGGAAACCACTTTTGCACTTGTATTAGTGTGGAAAAAACACTTTTTGCACTTGTGATAGTGTTGAAAAACCACTTTTCACACTTGTGTTGGTGCAGGAAACCACTTTTGCACTTGCATTAGTGTGGAAAAAACACTTTTTGCACTTGTGATAGTGTTGAAAAACCACTTTTTGCACTTGTGTTAGTGTTGAAAAACCACTTTTCGCACTTGTGTTGGTGCACGAAACCACTTTTGCACTTGTATTAGTGTGGAAAAAACACTTTTTGCACTTGTGATAGTGTTGAAAAACCACTTTTCGCACTTGTGTTAGTGTTGAAAAACCACTTTTCGCACTTGTGTTGGTGCAGGAAACCACTTTTGCACTTGTATTAGTGTGGAAAAACCACTTTTCGCACTTGTGTTGGTGAAGGAAACCACTTTTGCACTTGTATTAGTGTGGAAAAAACACTTTTTGCACTTGTGTTAGTGTTGAAAAACCACTTTTCGCACTTGTGATAGTGTTGAAAAACCACTTTTCGCACTTGTGTTAGTGTTGAAAAACCACTTTTCGCACTTGTGTTGGTGCAGGAAACCACTTTTGCACTTGTATTAGTGTGGAAAAAACACTTTTCGCACTTGTGTTGGTGAAGGAAACCACTTTTGCACTTGTATTAGTGTGGAAAAAACACTTTTTGCACTTGTGATAGTGTTGAAAAACCACTTTTCGCACGTGTGTTAGTGTTGAAAAACCACTTTTCGCACTTGTGTTGGTGCAGGAAACCACTTTTGCACTTGTATTAGTGTGGAAAAAACACTTTTTGCACTTGTGATAGTGTTGAAAAACCACTTTTCACACTTGTGTTGGTGCAGGAAACCACTTTTGCACTTGTATTAGTGTGGAAAAACCACTTTTCGCACTTGTGTTAGTGTTGAAAAACCACTTTTCGCACTTGTGTTAGTGTTGAAAAACCACTTTTCGCACTTGTGTTGGTGCAGGAAACCACTTTTGCACTTGTATTAGTGTGGAAAAAACACTTTTTGCACTTGTGATAGTGTTGAAAAACCACTTTTTGCACTTGTGTTAGTGTTGAAAAACCACTTTTCGCACTTGTGTTGGTGCACGAAACCACTTTTGCACTTGTATTATTGTGGAAAAACCACTTTTTGCACTTGTGATAGTGTTGAAAAACCACTTTTCGCCCTTGTGTTAGTGTTGAAAAACCACTTTTCGCACTTGTGTTGGTGCAGGAAACCACTATTGCACTTGTATTAGTGTGGAAAAAACACTTTTTGCACTTGTGATAGTGTTGAAAAACCACATTTCGCACTTGTGTTAGTGTTGAAAAACCACTTTTCGCACTTGTGTTGGGCAGGAAACCACTTTTGCACTTGTATTAGTGTGGAAAAAACACTTTTCGCACTTGTGTTAGTGTTGAAAAACCACTTTTCGCACTTGTGTTAGTGTTGAAAAACCACTTTTCGCACTTGTGTTGGTGCAGGAAACCACTTTTGCACTTGTATTAGTGTGGAAAAAACACTTTTTGCACTTGTGATAGTGTTGAAAAACCACATTTCGCACTTGTGTTGGTGCAGGAAACCACTTTTGCACTTGTATTAGTGTAGAAAAACCACTTTTCGCACTTGTGTTAGTGTTGAAAAACCACTTTTCGCACTTGTGTTAGTGTTGAAAAACCACTTTTCGCACTTGTGTTGGTACAGGAAACCACTTTTGCACTTGTATTAGTGTGGAAAAAACACTTTTTGCACTTGTGATAGTGTTGAAAAACCACTTTTTGCACTTGTGTTAGTGTTGAAAAACCACTTTTCGCACTTGTGTTGGTGCACGAAACCACTTTTGCAATTGTATTAGTGTGGAAAAAACACTTTTTGCACTTGTGATAGTGTTGAAAAACCACTTTTCGCACTTGTGTTAGTGTTGAAAAACCACTTTTTAGCACTTGTGTTGGTGCAGGAAACCACTTTTGCACTTGTATTAGTGTGGAAAAACCACTTTTCGCACTTGTGTTAGTGTTGAAAAACCACTTTTCGCACTTGTGTTAGTGTTGAAAAACCACTTTTCGCACTTGTGTTGGTGCAGGAAACCACATTTGCACTTGTATTAGTGTGGAAAAACCACTTTTCGCACTTGTGATAATTTTGAAAAACCACTTTTCGCACTTGTGTTAGTGTTGAAAAACCACTTTTTGCACTTGTGATAGTGTTGAAAAAACACTTTTCGCACTTGTGTTGGTGAAGGAAACCACTTTTGCACTTGTATTAGTGTGGAAAAAACACTTTTTGCACTTGTGTTAGTGTTGAAAAACCACTTTTCGCACTTGTGATAGTGTTGAAAAACCACTTTTCGCACTTGTGTTAGTGTTGAAAAACCACTTTTCGCACTTGTGTTGGTGCAGGAAACCACTTTTGCACTTGTATTAGTGTGGAAAAACCACTTTTCGCACTTGTGTTAGTGTTGAAAAACCACTTTTCGCACTTGTGTTAGTGTTGAAAAACCACTTTTCGCACTTGTGTTGGTGCAGGAAACCACTTTTGCACTTGTATTAGTGTGGAAAAAACACTTTTTGCACTTGTGATAGTGTTGAAAAACCACTTTTGCACTTGTGTTAGTGTTGAAAAACCACTTTTCGCACTTGTGTTGGTGCACGAAACCACTTTTGCACTTGTATTATTGTGGAAAAACCACTTTTTGCACTTGTGATAGTGTTGAAAAACCACTTTTCGCACTTGTGTTAGTGTTGAAAAACCACTTTTCGCACTTGTGTTGGTGCAGGAAACCACTATTGCACTTGTATTAGTGTGGAAAAAACACTTTTTGCACTTGTGATAGTGTTGAAAAACCACTTTTCGCACTTGTGTTAGTGTTGAAAAACCACTTTTCGCACTTGTGTTGGTGCAGGAAACCACTTTTGCACTTGTATTAGTGTGGAAAAACCACTTTTCGCACTTGTGTTAGTGTTGAAAAACCACTTTTCGCACTTGTGTTAGTGTTGAAAAACCACTTTTCGCACTTGTGTTGGTGCAGGAAACCACTTTTGCACTTGTATTAGTGTGGAAAAAACACTTTTCGCACTTGTGTTAGTGTTGAAAAACCACATTTCGCACTTGTGTTAGTGTTGAAAAACCACTTTTTGCACTTGTGTTGGTGCAGGAAACCACTTTTGCACTTGCATTAGTGTGGAAAAAACACTTTTTGCACTTGTGATAGTGTTGAAAAACCACTTTTGCACTTGTATTAGTGTGGAAAAACCACTTTTTGCACTTGTGTTAGTGTTGAAAAACCACATTTCGCACTTGTGTTAGTGTTGAAAAACCACTTTTCGCACTTGTGTTGGGCAGGAAACCACTTTTGCACTTGTATTAGTGTGGAAAAAACACTTTTCGCACTTGTGTTAGTGTTGAAAAACCACTTTTCGCACTTGTGTTAGTGTTGAAAAACCACTTTTCGCACTTGTGTTGGTGCAGGAAACCACTTTTGCACTTGTATTAGTGTGGAAAAAACACTTTTTGCACTTGTGATAGTGTTGAAAAACCACATTTCGCACTTGTGTTGGTGCAGGAAACCACTTTTGCACTTGTATTAGTGTAGAAAAACCACTTTTCGCACTTGTGTTAGTGTTGAAAAACCACTTTTCGCACTTGTGTTAGTGTTGAAAAACCACTTTTCGCACTTGTGTTGGTACAGGAAACCACTTTTGCACTTGTATTAGTGTGGAAAAAACACTTTTTGCACTTGTGATAGTGTTGAAAAACCACTTTTTGCACTTGTGTTAGTGTTGAAAAACCACTTTTCGCACTTGTGTTGGTGCACAAAACCACTTTTGCACTTGTATTAGTGTGGAAAAACCACTTTTTGCACTTGTGATAGTGTTGAAAAACCACTTTTCGCACTTGTGTTAGTGTTGAAAAACCACTTTTCGCACTTGTGTTGGTGCAGGAAACCACTTTTGCACTTGTATTAGTGTGGAAAAAACACTTTTTGCACTTGTGATAGTGTTGAAAAACCACTTTTTGCACTTGTATTAGTGTTGAAAAACCACTTTTCGCACTTGTGTTGGTGCACGAAACCACTTTTGCACTTGTATTATTGTGGAAAAACCACTTTTTGCACTTGTGATAGTGTTGAAAAACCACTTTTCGCACTTGTGTTAGTGTTGAAAAACCACTTTTCGCACTTGTGTTGGTGCAGGAAACCACTATTGCACTTGTATTAGTGTGGAAAAAACACTTTTTGCACTTGTGATAGTGTTGAAAAACCACTTTTCGCACTTGTGTTAGTGTTGAAAAACCACTTTTCGCACTTGTGTTGGTGCAGGTAACCACTTTTGCACTTGTATTAGTGTGGAAAAACCACTTTTCGCACTTGTGTTAGTGTTGAAAAACCACTTTTCGCACTTGTGTTAGTGTTGAAAAACCACTTTTCGCACTTGTGTTGGTGCAGGAAACCACTTTTGCACTTGTATTAGTGTGGAAAAAACACTTTTCGCACTTGTGTTAGTGTTGAAAAACCACATTTCGCACATGTGTTAGTGTTGAAAAACCACTTTTTGCACTTGTGTTGGTGCAGGAAACCACTTTTGCACTTGCATTAGTGTGGAAAAAACACTTTTTGCACTTGTGATAGTGTTGAAAAACCACTTTTTGCACTTGTGTTAGTGTTGAAAAACCACTTTTCGCACTTGTGTTGGTGCACGAAACCACTTTTGCACTTGTATTAGTGTGGAAAAAACACTTTTTGCACTTGTGATAGTGTTGAAAAACCACTTTTCGCACTTGTGTTAGTGTTGAAAAACCACTTTTCGCACTTGTGTTGGTGCAGGAAACCACTTTTGCACTTGTATTAGTGTGGAAAAACCACTTTTCGCACTTGTGTTGGTGAAGGAAACCACTTTTGCACTTGTATTAGTGTGGAAAAAACACTTTTTGCACTTGTGTTAGTGTTGAAAAACCACTTTTCGCACTTGTGATAGTGTTGAAAAACCACTTTTCGCACTTGTGTTAGTGTTGAAAAACCACTTTTCGCACTTGTGTTGGTGCAGGAAACCACTTTTGCACTTGTATTAGTGTGGAAAAAACACTTTTCGCACTTGTGTTGGTGAAGGAAACCACTTTTGCACTTGTATTAGTGTG
The DNA here is from genome assembly GCF_964187855.1 of Myxine glutinosa. Taxonomy (NCBI): domain Eukaryota; kingdom Metazoa; phylum Chordata; class Myxini; order Myxiniformes; family Myxinidae; genus Myxine; species Myxine glutinosa. The sequence goes on from NW_027616472.1 coordinate 13,182, forward strand.
GAAAAAACACTTTTTGCACTTGTGATAGTGTTGAAAAACCACTTTTCGCACGTGTGTTAGTGTTGAAAAACCACTTTTCGCACTTGTGTTGGTGCAGGAAACCACTTTTGCACTTGTATTAGTGTGGAAAAAACACTTTTTGCACTTGTGATAGTGTTGAAAAACCACTTTTCACACTTGTGTTGGTGCAGGAAACCACTTTTGCACTTGTATTAGTGTGGAAAAACCACTTTTCGCACTTGTGTTAGTGTTGAAAAACCACTTTTCGCACTTGTGTTAGTGTTGAAAAACCACTTTTCGCACTTGTGTTGGTGCAGGAAACCACTTTTGCACTTGTATTAGTGTGGAAAAAACACTTTTTGCACTTGTGATAGTGTTGAAAAACCACTTTTTGCACTTGTGTTAGTGTTGAAAAACCACTTTTCGCACTTGTGTTGGTGCACGAAACCACTTTTGCACTTGTATTATTGTGGAAAAACCACTTTTTGCACTTGTGATAGTGTTGAAAAACCACTTTTCGCCCTTGTGTTAGTGTTGAAAAACCACTTTTCGCACTTGTGTTGGTGCAGGAAACCACTATTGCACTTGTATTAGTGTGGAAAAAAACACTTTTTGCACTTGTGATAGTGTTGAAAAACCACATTTCGCACTTGTGTTAGTGTTGAAAAACCACTTTTCGCACTTGTGTTGGGCAGGAAACCACTTTTGCACTTGTATTAGTGTGGAAAAAACACTTTTCGCACTTGTGTTAGTGTTGAAAAACCACTTTTCGCACTTGTGTTAGTGTTGAAAAACCACTTTTCGCACTTGTGTTGGTGCAGGAAACCACTTTTGCACTTGTATTAGTGTGGAAAAAACACTTTTTGCACTTGTGATAGTGTTGAAAAACCACATTTCGCACTTGTGTTGGTGCAGGAAACCACTTTTGCACTTGTATTAGTGTAGAAAAACCACTTTTCGCACTTGTGTTAGTGTTGAAAAACCACTTTTCGCACTTGTGTTGGTGCAGGAAACCACATTTGCACTTGTATTAGTGTGGAAAAACCACTTTTCGCACTTGTGATAATTTTGAAAAACCACTTTTCGCACTTGTGTTAGTGTTGAAAAACCACTTTTTGCACTTGTGATAGTGTTGAAAAAACACTTTTCGCACTTGTGTTGGTGAAGGAAACCACTTTTGCACTTGTATTAGTGTGGAAAAAACACTTTTTGCACTTGTGTTAGTGTTGAAAAACCACTTTTCGCACTTGTGATAGTGTTGAAAAACCACTTTTCGCACTTGTGTTAGTGTTGAAAAACCACTTTTCGCACTTGTGTTGGTGCAGGAAACCACTTTTGCACTTGTATTAGTGTGGAAAAACCACTTTTCGCACTTGTGTTAGTGTTGAAAAACCACTTTTCGCACTTGTGTTAGTGTTGAAAAACCACTTTTCGCACTTGTGTTGGTGCAGGAAACCACTTTTGCACTTGTATTAGTGTGGAAAAAACACTTTTTGCACTTGTGATAGTGTTGAAAAACCACTTTTGCACTTGTGTTAGTGTTGAAAAACCACTTTTCGCACTTGTGTTGGTGCACGAAACCACTTTTGCACTTGTATTATTGTGGAAAAACCACTTTTTGCACTTGTGATAGTGTTGAAAAACCACTTTTCGCACTTGTGTTAGTGTTGAAAAACCACTTTTCGCACTTGTGTTGGTGCAGGAAACCACTATTGCACTTGTATTAGTGTGGAAAAAACACTTTTTGCACTTGTGATAGTGTTGAAAAACCACTTTTCGCACTTGTGTTAGTGTTGAAAAACCACTTTTCGCACTTGTGTTGGTGCAGGAAACCACTTTTGCACTTGTATTAGTGTGGAAAAACCACTTTTCGCACTTGTGTTAGTGTTGAAAAACCACTTTTCGCACTTGTGTTAGTGTTGAAAAACCACTTTTCGCACTTGTGTTGGTGCAGGAAACCACTTTTGCACTTGTATTAGTGTGGAAAAAACACTTTTCGCACTTGTGTTAGTGTTGAAAAACCACATTTCGCACTTGTGTTAGTGTTGAAAAACCACTTTTTGCACTTGTGTTGGTGCAGGAAACCACTTTTGCACTTGCATTAGTGTGGAAAAAACACTTTTTGCACTTGTGATAGTGTTGAAAAACCACTTTTGCACTTGTATTAGTGTGGAAAAACCACTTTTCGCACTTGTGTTAGTGTTGAAAAACCACATTTCGCACTTGTGTTAGTGTTGAAAAACCACTTTTCGCACTTGTGTTGGGCAGGAAACCACTTTTGCACTTGTATTAGTGTGGAAAAAACACTTTTCGCACTTGTGTTAGTGTTGAAAAACCACTTTTCGCACTTGTGTTAGTGTTGAAAAACCACTTTTCGCACTTGTGTTGGTGCAGGAAACCACTTTTGCACTTGTATTAGTGTGGAAAAAACACTTTTTGCACTTGTGATAGTGTTGAAAAACCACATTTCGCACTTGTGTTGGTGCAGGAAACCACTTTTGCACTTGTATTAGTGTAGAAAAACCACTTTTCGCACTTGTGTTAGTGTTGAAAAACCACTTTTCGCACTTGTGTTAGTGTTGAAAAACCACTTTTCGCACTTGTGTTGGTACAGGAAACCACTTTTGCACTTGTATTAGTGTGGAAAAAACACTTTTTGCACTTGTGATAGTGTTGAAAAACCACTTTTTGCACTTGTGTTAGTGTTGAAAAACCACTTTTCGCACTTGTGTTGGTGCACAAAACCACTTTTGCACTTGTATTAGTGTGGAAAAACCACTTTTTGCACTTGTGATAGTGTTGAAAAACCACTTTTCGCACTTGTGTTAGTGTTGAAAAACCACTTTTCGCACTTGTGTTGGTGCAGGAAACCACTTTTGCACTTGTATTAGTGTGGAAAAAACACTTTTTGCACTTGTGATAGTGTTGAAAAACCACTTTTTGCACTTGTATTAGTGTTGAAAAACCACTTTTCGCACTTGTGTTGGTGCACGAAACCACTTTTGCACTTGTATTATTGTGGAAAAACCACTTTTTGCACTTGTGATAGTGTTGAAAAACCACTTTTCGCACTTGTGTTAGTGTTGAAAAACCACTTTTCGCACTTGTGTTGGTGCAGGAAACCACTATTGCACTTGTATTAGTGTGGAAAAAACACTTTTTGCACTTGTGATAGTGTTGAAAAACCACTTTTCGCACTTGTGTTAGTGTTGAAAAACCACTTTTCGCACTTGTGTTGGTGCAGGTAACCACTTTTGCACTTGTATTAGTGTGGAAAAACCACTTTTCGCACTTGTGTTAGTGTTGAAAAACCACTTTTCGCACTTGTGTTAGTGTTGAAAAACCACTTTTCGCACTTGTGTTGGTGCAGGAAACCACTTTTGCACTTGTATTAGTGTGGAAAAAACACTTTTCGCACTTGTGTTAGTGTTGAAAAACCACATTTCGCACATGTGTTAGTGTTGAAAAACCACTTTTTGCACTTGTGTTGGTGCAGGAAACCACTTTTGCACTTGCATTAGTGTGGAAAAAACACTTTTTGCACTTGTGATAGTGTTGAAAAACCACTTTTTGCACTTGTGTTAGTGTTGAAAAACCACTTTTCGCACTTGTGTTGGTGCACGAAACCACTTTTGCACTTGTATTAGTGTGGAAAAAACACTTTTTGCACTTGTGATAGTGTTGAAAAACCACTTTTCGCACTTGTGTTAGTGTTGAAAAACCACTTTTCGCACTTGTGTTGGTGCAGGAAACCACTTTTGCACTTGTATTAGTGTGGAAAAACCACTTTTCGCACTTGTGTTGGTGAAGGAAACCACTTTTGCACTTGTATTAGTGTGGAAAAAACACTTTTTGCACTTGTGTTAGTGTTGAAAAACCACTTTTCGCACTTGTGATAGTGTTGAAAAACCACTTTTCGCACTTGTGTTAGTGTTGAAAAACCACTTTTCGCACTTGTGTTGGTGCAGGAAACCACTTTTGCACTTGTATTAGTGTGGAAAAAACACTTTTCGCACTTGTGTTGGTGAAGGAAACCACTTTTGCACTTGTATTAGTGTGGAAAAAACACTTTTTGCACTTGTGATAGTGTTGAAAAACCACTTTTCGCACGTGTGTTAGTGTTGAAAAACCACTTTTCGCACTTGTGTTGGTGCAGGAAACCACTTTTGCACTTGTATTAGTGTGGAAAAAACACTTTTTGCACTTGTGATAGTGTTGAAAAACCACTTTTCACACTTGTGTTGGTGCAGGAAACCACTTTTGCACTTGTATTAGTGTGGAAAAACCACTTTTCGCACTTGTGTTAGTGTTGAAAAACCACTTTTCGCACTTGTGTTAGTGTTGAAAAACCACTTTTCGCACTTGTGTTGGTGCAGGAAACCACTTTTGCACTTGTATTAGTGTGGAAAAAACACTTTTTGCACTTGTGATAGTGTTGAAAAACCACTTTTTGCACTTGTGTTAGTGTTGAAAAACCACTTTTCGCACTTGTGTTGGTGCACGAAACCACTTTTGCACTTGTATTATTGTGGAAAAACCACTTTTTGCACTTGTGATAGTGTTGAAAAACCACTTTTCGCCCTTGTGTTAGTGTTGAAAAACCACTTTTCGCACTTGTGTTGGTGCAGGAAACCACTATTGCACTTGTATTAGTGTGGAAAAAAACACTTTTTGCACTTGTGATAGTGTTGAAAAACCACATTTCGCACTTGTGTTAGTGTTGAAAAACCACTTTTCGCACTTGTGTTGGGCAGGAAACCACTTTTGCACTTGTATTAGTGTGGAAAAAACACTTTTCGCACTTGTGTTAGTGTTGAAAAACCACTTTTCGCACTTGTGTTAGTGTTGAAAAACCACTTTTCGCACTTGTGTTGGTGCAGGAAACCACTTTTGCACTTGTATTAGTGTGGAAAAAACACTTTTTGCACTTGTGATAGTGTTGAAAAACCACATTTCGCACTTGTGTTGGTGCAGGAAACCACTTTTGCACTTGTATTAGTGTAGAAAAACCACTTTTCGCACTTGTGTTAGTGTTGAAAAACCACTTTTCGCACTTGTGTTGGTACAGGAAACCACTTTTGCACTTGTATTAGTGTGGAAAAAACACTTTTTGCACTTGTGATAGTGTTGAAAAACCACTTTTTGCACTTGTGTTAGTGTTGAAAAACCACTTTTCGCACTTGTGTTGGTGCACGAAACCACTTTTGCAATTGTATTAGTGTGGAAAAAACACTTTTTGCACTTGTGATAGTGTTGAAAAACCACTTTTCGCACTTGTGTTAGTGTTGAAAAACCACTTTTTAGCACTTGTGTTGGTGCAGGAAACCACTTTTGCACTTGTATTAGTGTGGAAAAACCACTTTTCGCACTTGTGTTAGTGTTGAAAAACCACTTTTCGCACTTGTGTTAGTGTTGAAAAACCACTTTTCGCACTTGTGTTGGTGCAGGAAACCACATTTGCACTTGTATTAGTGTGGAAAAACCACTTTTCGCACTTGTGATAGTTTTGAAAAACCACTTTTCGCACTTGTGTTGGTGCACGAAACCACTTTTGCACTTGTATTAATGTGGAACAACCACTTTTCACACTTGTGTTAGTGTTGAAAAACCACTTTTCGCACTTGTGTTGGTGCAGGAAACCACATTTGCACTTGTATTAGTGTGGAAAAACCACTTTTCGCACTTGTGATAATTTTGAAAAACCACTTTTCGCACTTGTGTTAGTGTTGAAAAACCACTTTTTGCACTTGTGATAGTGTTGAAAAAACACTTTTCGCACTTGTGTTGGTGAAGGAAACCACTTTTGCACTTGTATTAGTGTGGAAAAAACACTTTTTGCACTTGTGTTAGTGTTGAAAAACCACTTTTCGCACTTGTGATAGTGTTGAAAAACCACTTTTCGCACTTGTGTTAGTGTTGAAAAACCACTTTTCGCACTTGTGTTAGTGTTGAAAAACCACTTTTCGCACTTGTGTTGGTGCAGGAAACCACTTTTGCACTTGTATTAGTGTGGAAAAACCACTTTTCGCACTTGTGTTAGTGTTGAAAAACCACTTTTCGCACTTGTGTTAGTGTTGAAAAACCACTTTTCGCACTTGTGTTGGTGCAGGAAACCACTTTTGCACTTGTATTAGTGTGGAAAAAACACTTTTTGCACTTGTGATAGTGTTGAAAAACCACTTTTGCACTTGTGTTAGTGTTGAAAAACCACTTTTCGCACTTGTGTTGGTGCACGAAACCACTTTTGCACTTGTATTATTGTGGAAAAACCACTTTTTGCACTTGTGATAGTGTTGAAAAACCACTTTTCGCACTTGTGTTAGTGTTGAAAAACCACTTTTCGCACTTGTGTTGGTGCAGGAAACCACTATTGCACTTGTATTAGTGTGGAAAAAACACTTTTTGCACTTGTGATAGTGTTGAAAAACCACTTTTCGCACTTGTGTTAGTGTTGAAAAACCACTTTTCGCACTTGTGTTGGTGCAGGAAACCACTTCTGCACTTGTATTAGTGTGGAAAAACCACTTTTCGCACTTGTGTTAGTGTTGAAAAACCAATTTTCGCACTTGTGTTAGTGTTGAAAAACCACTTTTCGCACTTGTGTTGGTGCAGGAAACCACTTTTGCACTTGTATTAGTGTGGAAAAAACACTTTTCGCACTTGTGTTAGTGTTGAAAAACCACATTTCGCACTTGTGTTAGTGTTGAAAAACCACTTTTTGCACTTGTGTTGGTGCAGGAAACCACTTTTGCACTTGCATTAGTGTGGAAAAAACACTTTTTGCACTTGTGATAGTGTTGAAAAACCACTTTTGCACTTGTATTAGTGTGGAAAAACCACTTTTCGCACTTGTGTTAGTGTTGAAAAACCACATTTCGCACTTGTGTTAGTGTTGAAAAACCACTTTTCGCACTTGTGTTGGGCAGGAAACCACTTTTGCACTTGTATTAGTGTGGAAAAAACACTTTTCGCACTTGTGTTAGTGTTGAAAAACCACTTTTCGCACTTGTGTTAGTGTTGAACACTTTTCGCACTTGTGTTGGTGCAGGAAACCACTTTTGCACTTGTATTAGTGTGGAAAAAACACTTTTTGCACTTGTGATAGTGTTGAAAAACCACATTTCGCACTTGTGTTGGTGCAGGAAACCACTTTTGCACTTGTATTAGTGTAGAAAAACCACTTTTCGCACTTGTGTTAGTGTTGAAAAACCACTTTTCGCACTTGTGTTAGTGTTGAAAAACCACTTTTCGCACTTGTGTTGGTACAGGAAACCACTTTTGCACTTGTATTAGTGTGGAAAAAACACTTTTTGCACTTGTGATAGTGTTGAAAAACCACTTTTTGCACTTGTGTTAGTGTTGAAAAACCACTTTTCGCACTTGTGTTGGTGCACGAAACCACTTTTGCAATTGTATTAGTGTGGAAAAAACACTTTTTGCACTTGTGATAGTGTTGAAAAACCACTTTTCGCACTTGTGTTAGTGTTGAAAAACCACTTTATAGCACTTGTGTTGGTGCAGGAAACCACTTTTGCACTTGTATTAGTGTGGAAAAACCACTTTTCGCACTTGTGTTAGTGTTGAAAAACCACTTTTCGCACTTGTGTTAGTGTTGAAAAACCACTTTTCGCACTTGTGTTGGTGCAGGAAACCACATTTGCACTTGTATTAGTGTGGAAAAACCACTTTTCGCACTTGTGTTAATTTTGAAAAACCACTTTTCGCACTTGTGTTGGTGCACGAAACCACTTTTGCACTTGTATTAGTGTGGAACAACCACTTTTCACACTTGTGTTAGTGTTGAAAAACCACTTTTCGCACTTGTGTTGGTGCAGGAAACCACATTTGCACTTGTATTAGTGTGGAAAAACCACTTTTCGCACTTGTGATAATTTTGAAAAACCACTTTTCGCACTTGTGTTAGTGTTGAAAAACCACTTTTTGCACTTGTGATAGTGTTGAAAAAGTACTTTTCGCACTTGTGTTGGTGAAGGAAACCACTTTTGCACTTGTATTAGTGTGGAAAAAACACTTTTTGCACTTGTGTTAGTGTTGAAAAACCACTTTTCGCACTTGTGATAGTGTTGAAAAACCACTTTTCGCACTTGTGTTAGTGTTGAAAAACCACTTTTCGCACTTGTGTTAGTGTTGAAAAACCACTTTTCGCACTTGTGTTAGTGTTGAAAAACCACTTTTCGCACTTGTGTTGGTGCAGGAAACCACTTTTGCACTTGTATTAGTGTGGAAAAAACACTTTTTGCACTTGTGATAGTGTTGAAAAACCACTTTTGCACTTGTGTTAGGGTTGAAAAACCACTTTTCGCACTTGTGTTGGTGCACGAAACCACTTTTGCACTTGTATTATTGTGGAAAAACCACTTTTTGCACTTGTGATAGTGTTGAAAAACCACTTTTCGCACTTGTGTTAGTGTTGAAAAACCACTTTTCGCACTTGTGTTGGTGCAGGAAACCACTATTGCACTTGTATTAGTGTGGAAAAAACACTTTTTGCACTTGTGATAGTGTTGAAAAACCACTTTTCGCACTTGTGTTAGTGTTGAAAAACCACTTTTCGCACTTGTGTTGGTGCAGGAAACCACTTTTGCACTTGTATTAGTGTGGAAAAACCACTTTTCGCACTTGTGTTAGTGTTGAAAAACCAATTTTCGCACTTGTGTTAGTGTTGAAAAACCACTTTTCGCACTTGTGTTGGTGCAGGAAACCACTTTTGCACTTGTATTAGTGTGGAAAAAACACTTTTCGCACTTGTGTTAGTGTTGAAAAACCACATTTCGCACTTGTGTTAGTGTTGAAAAACCACTTTTAGCACTTGTGTTGGTGCAGGAAACCACTTTTGCACTTGCATTAGTGTGGAAAAAACACTTTTTGCACTTGTGATAGTGTTGAAAAACCACTTTTGCACTTGTATTAGTGTGGAAAAACCACTTTTCGCACTTGTGTTAGTGTTGAAAAACCACATTTCGCACTTGTGTTAGTGTTGAAAAACCACTTTTCGCACTTGTGTTGGGCAGGAAACCACTTTTGCACTTGTATTAGTGTGGAAAAAACACTTTTCGCACTTGTGTTAGTGTTGAAAAACCACTTTTCGCACTTGTGTTAGTGTTGAAAAACCACTTTTCGCACTTGTGTTGGTGCAGGAAACCACTTTTGCACTTGTATTAGTGTGGAAAAAACACTTTTTGCACTTGTGATAGTGTTGAAAAACCACATTTCGCACTTGTGTTGGTGCAGGAAACCACTTTTGCACTTGTATTAGTGTAGAAAAACCACTTTTCGCACTTGTGTTAGTGTTGAAAAACCACTTTTCGCACTTGTGTTAGTGTTGAAAAACCACTTTTCGCACTTGTGTTGGTACAGGAAACCACTTTTGCACTTGTATTAGTGTGGAAAAAACACTTTTTGCACTTGTGATAGTGTTGAAAAACCACTTTTTGCACTTGTGTTAGTGTTGAAAAACCACTTTTCGCACTTGTGTTGGTGCACGAAACCACTTTTGCAATTGTATTAGTGTGGAAAAAACACTTTTTGCACTTGTGATAGTGTTGAAAAACCACTTTTCGCACTTGTGTTAGTGTTGAAAAACCACTTTATAGCACTTGTGTTGGTGCAGGAAACCACTTTTGCACTTGTATTAGTGTGGAAAAACCACTTTTCGCACTTGTGTTAGTGTTGAAAAACCACTTTTCGCACTTGTGTTAGTGTTGAAAAACCACTTTTCGCACTTGTGTTGGTGCAGGAAACCACATTTGCACTTGTATTAGTGTGGAAAAACCACTTTTCGCACTTGTGATAATTTTGAAAAACCACTTTTCGCACTTGTGTTGGTGCACGAAACCACTTTTGCACTTGTATTAGTGTGGAACAACCACTTTTCACACTTGTGTTAGTGTTGAAAAACCACTTTTCGCACTTGTGTTGGTGCAGGAAACCACATTTGCACTTGTATTAGTGTGGAAAAACCACTTTTCGCACTTGTGATAATTTTGAAAAACCACTTTTCGCACTTGTGTTAGTGTTGAAAAACCACTTTTTGCACTTGTGATAGTGTTGAAAAAGTACTTTTCGCACTTGTGTTGGTGAAGGAAACCACTTTTGCACTTGTATTAGTGTGGAAAAAACACTTTTTGCACTTGTGTTAGTGTTGAAAAACCACTTTTCGCACTTGTGATAGTGTTGAAAAACCACTTTTCGCACTTGTGTTAGTGTTGAAAAACCACTTTTCGCACTTGTGTTAGTGTTGAAAAACCACTTTTCGCACTTGTGTTGGTGCAGGAAACCACTTTTGCACTTGTATTAGTGTGGAAAAAACACTTTTTGCACTTGTGATAGTGTTGAAAAACCACTTTTCACACTTGTGTTGGTTCAGGAAACCACTTTTGCACTTGTATTAGTGTGGAAAAACCACTTTTCGCACTTGTGTTAGTGTTGAAAAACCACTTTTCGCACTTGTGTTAGTGTTGAAAAACCACTTTTCGCACTTGTGTTGGTGCAGGAAACCACTTTTGCACTTGTATTAGTGTGGAAAAAACACTTTTTGCACTTGTGATAGTGTTGAAAAACCACTTTTGCACTTGTGTTAGTGTTGAAAAACCACTTTTCGCACTTGTGTTGGTGCACGAAACCACTTTTGCACTTGTACTATTGTGGAAAAACCACTTTTTGCACTTGTGATAGTGTTGAAAAACCACTTTTCGCACTTGTGTTAGTGTTGAAAAACCACTTTTCGCACTTGTGTTGGTGCAGGAAACCACTATTGCACTTGTATTAGTGTGGAAAAAACACTTTTTGCACTTGTGATAGTGTTGAAAAACCACTTTTCGCACTTGTGTTAGTGTTGAAAAACCACTTTTCGCACTTGTGTTGGTGCAGGAAACCACTTTTGCACTTGTATTAGTGTGGAAAAACCACTTTTCGCACTTGTGTTAGTGTTGAAAAACCACTTTTCGCACTTGTGTTAGTGTTGAAAAACCACTTTTGGCACTTGTGTTGGTGCAGGAAACCACTTTTGCACTTGTATTAGTGTGGAAAAAACACTTTTCGCACTTGTGTTAGTGTTGAAAAACCACATTTCGCACTTGTGTTAGTGTTGAAAAACCACTTTTTGCACTTGTGTTGGTGCAGGAAACCACTTTTGCACTTGCATTAGTGTGGAAAAAACACTTTTTGCACTTGTGATAGTGTTGAAAAACCACTTTTTGCACTTGTGTTAGTGTTGAAAAACCACTTTTCGCACTTGTGTTGGTGCAGGAAACCACATTTGCACTTGTATTAGTGTGGAAAAAACACTTTTCACACTTGTGTTAGTGTTGAAAAACCACTTTTCGCACTTGTGTTAGTGTTGAAAAACCACTTTTCGCACTTGTGTTGGTGTTGAAAAAACACTTTTTGCACTTGTGATAGTGTTGAAAAACCACTTTTCGCACTTGTGTTAGTGTTGAAAAACCACTTTTCGCACTTGTGTTGGTGCAGGAAACCACTTTTGCACTTGTATTAGTGTGGAAAAAACACTTTTTGCACTTGTGATAGTGTTGAAAAACCACTTTTCGCACTTGTGTTAGTGTTGAAAAACCACTTTTTGCACTTGTTATAGTGTTGAAAAACCACTTTTCGCACTAGTGTTAGTGTTGAAAAACCACTTTTCGCACTTGTGTTAGTGTTGAAAAACCACTTTTCGCACTTGTGTTGGTGAAGGAAACCACTTTTGCACTTGTATTAGTGTGGAAAAAACACTTTTTGCACTTGTGATAGTGTTGAAAAACCACATTTCGCACTTGTGTTGGTGCAGGAAACCACTTTCGCACTTGTGTTAGTGTTGAAAAACCACTTTTCGCACTTGTGTTAGTGTTGAAAAACCACTTTTCGCACTTGTGTTGGTACAGGAAACCACTTTTGCACTTGTATTAGTGTGGAAAAAACACTTTTTGCACTTGTGATAGTGTTGAAAAACCACTTTTTGCACTTGTGTTAGTGTTGAAAAACCACTTTTCGCACTTGTGTTGGTGCACGAAACCACTTTTGCAATTGTATTAGTGTGGAAAAAACACTTTTTGCACTTGTGATAGTGTTGAAAAACCACTTTTCGCACTTGTGTTAGTGTTGAAAAACCACTTTTTAGCACTTGTGTTGGTGCAGGAAACCACTTTTGCACTTGTATTAGTGTGGAAAAACCACTTTTCGCACTTGTGTTAGTGTTGAAAAACCACTTTTCGCACTTGTGTTAGTGTTGAAAAACCACTTTTCGCACTTGTGTTGGTGCAGGAAACCACATTTGCACTTGTATTAGTGTGGAAAAACCACTTTTCGCACTTGTGATAGTTTTGAAAAACCACTTTTCGCACTTGTGTTGGTGCACGAAACCACTTTTGCACTTGTATTAGTGTGGAACAACCACTTTTCACACTTGTGTTAGTGTTGAAAAAAAAACCACTTTTCGCACTTGTGTTGGTGCAGGAAACCACATTTGCACTTGTATTAGTGTGGAAAAACCACTTTTCGCACTTGTGATAATTTTGAAAAACCACTTTTCGCACTTGTGTTAGTGTTGAAAAACCACTTTTTGCACTTGTGATAGTGTTGAAAAAACACTTTTTGCACTTGTGTTGGTGAAGGAAACCACTTTTGCACTTGTATTAGTGCGGAAAAAACACTTTTTGCACTTGTGTTAGTGTTGAAAAACCACTTTTCGCACTTGTGATAGTGTTGAAAAACCACTTTTCGCACTTGTGTTAGTGTTGAAAAACCACTTTTCGCACTTGTGTTAGTGTTGAAAAACCACTTTTCGCACTTGTGTTGGTGCAGGAAACCACTTTTGCACTTGTATTAGTGTGGAAAAAACACTTTTTGCACTTGTGATAGTGTTGAAAAACCACTTTTCACACTTGTGTTGATGCAGGAAACCACTTTTGCACTTGTATTAGTGTGGAAAAACCACTTTTCGCACTTGTGTTAGTGTTGAAAAACCACTTTTCGCACTTGTGTGCGTGTTGAAAAACCACTTTTCGCACTTGTGTTGGTGCAGGAAACCACTTTTGCACTTGTATTAGTGTGGAAAAAACACTTTTTGCACTTGTGATAGTGTTGAAAAACCACTTTTTGCACTTGTATTAGTGTTGAAAAACCACTTTTCGCACTTGTGTTGGTGCACGAAACCACTTTTGCACTTGTATTATTGTGGAAAAACCACTTTTTGCACTTGTGATAGTGTTGAAAAACCACTTTTCGCACTTGTGTTAGTGTTGAAAAACCACTTTTCGCACTTGTGTTGGTGCAGGAAACCACTATTGCACTTGTATTAGTGTGGAAAAAACACTTTTTGCACTTGTGATAGTGTTGAAAAACCACTTTTCGCACTTGTGTTAGTGTTGAAAAACCACTTTTCGCACTTGTGTTGGTGCAGGTAACCACTTTTGCACTTGTATTAGTGTGGAAAAACCACTTTTCGCACTTGTGTTAGTGTTGAAAAACCACTTTTCGCACTTGTGTTAGTGTTGAAAAACCACTTTTCGCACTTGTGTTGGTGCAGGAAACCACTTTTGCACTTGTATTAGTGTGGAAAAAACACTTTTCGCACTTGTGTTAGTGTTGAAAAACCACATTTCGCACTTGTGTTAGTGTTGAAAAACCACTTTTTGCACTTGTGTTGGTGCAGGAAACCACTTTTGCACTTGCATTAGTGTGGAGAAAACACTTTTTGCACTTGTGATAGTGTTGAAAAACCACTTTTTGCACTTGTGTTAGTGTTGAAAAACCACTTTTCGCACTTGTGTTGGTGCACGAAACCACTTTTGCACTTGTATTAGTGTGGAAAAAACACTTTTTGCACTTGTATTAGTGTGGAAAAACCACTTCTCGCACTTGTGTTGGTGAAGGAAACCACTTTTGCACTTGTATTAGTGTGGAAAAAACACTTTTTGCACTTGTGTTAGTGTTGAAAAACCACTTTTCGCACTTGTGATAGTGTTGAAAAACCACTTTTCGCACTTGTGTTAGTGTTGAAAAAACACTTTTCGCACTTGTGTTGGTGCAGGAAACCACTTTTGCACTTGTATTAGTGTGGAAAAAACACTTTTCGCACTTGTGTTGGTGAAGGAAACCACTTTTGCACTTGTATTAGTGTGGAAAAAACACTTTTTGCACTTGTGATAGTGTTGAAAAACCACTTTTCGCACGTGTGTTAGTGTTGAAAAACCACTTTTCGTACTTGTGTTGGTGCAGGAAACCACTTTTGCACTTGTATTAGTGTGGAAAAACCACTTTTCGCACTTGTGTTGGTGAAGGAAACCACTTTTGCACTTGTATTAGTGTGGAAAAAACACTTTTTGCACTTGTGTTAGTGTTGAAAAACCACTTTTCGCACTTGTGATAGTGTTGAAAAACCACTTTTCGCACTTGTGTTAGTGTTGAAAAACCACTTTTCGCACTTGTGTTGGTGCAGGAAACCACTTTTGCACTTGTATTAGTGTGGAAAAAACACTTTTCGCACTTGTGTTGGTGAAGGAAACCACTTTTGCACTTGTATTAGTGTGGAAAAAACACTTTTTGCACTTGTGTTAGTGTTGAAAAACCACTTTTCGCACTTGTGATAGTGTTGAAAAACCACTTTTCGCACTTGTGTTAGTGTTGAAAAACCACTTTTGTTAGTGTTGAAAAACCACTTTTCGCACTTGTGTTGGTGCAGGAAACCACTTTTGCACTTGTATTAGTGTGGAAAAAACACTTTTTGCACTTGTGATAGTGTTGAAAAACCACTTTTCACACTTGTGTTGGTGCAGGAAACCACTTTTGCACTTGTATTAGTGTGGAAAAACCACTTTTCGCACTTGTGTTAGTGTTGAAAAACCACTTTTCGCACTTGTGTTAGTGTTGAAAAACCACTTTTCGCACTTGTGTTGGTGCAGGAAACCACTTTTGCACTTGTATTAGTGTGGAAAAAACACTTTTTGCACTTGTGATAGTGTTGAAAAACCACTTTTTGCACTTGTGTTAGTGTTGAAAAACCACTTTTCGCACTTGTGTTGGTGCACGAAACCACTTTTGCACTTGTATTAGTGTGGAAAAACCACTTTTCGCACTTGTGTTAGTGTTGAAAAACCACTTTTTGCACTTGTGTTAGTGTTGAAAAACCACTGTTCGCACTTGTGTTGGTGCACGAAACCACTTTTGCACTTGTGTTAGTGTTGAAAAACCACTTTTCGCACTTGTGTTGGTGCAGGAAACCACTTTTGCACTTGTATTAGTGTGGAAAAAACACTTTTTGCACTTGTGATAGTGTTGAAAAACCACATTTCGCACTTGTGTTGGTGCAGGAAACCACTTTTGCACTTGTATTAGTGTAGAAAAACCACTTTTCGCACTTGTGTTAGTGTTGAAAAACCACTTTTCGCACTTGTGTTAGTGTTGAAAAACCACTTTTCGCACTTGTGTTGGTACAGGAAACCACTTTTGCACTTGTATTAGTGTGGAAAAAACACTTTTTGCACTTGTGATAGTGTTGAAAAACCACTTTTTGCACTTGTGTTAGTGTTGAAAAACCACTTTTCGCACTTGTGTTGGTGCACGAAACCACTTTTGCAATTGTATTAGTGTGGAAAAAACACTTTTTGCACTTGTGATAGTGTTGAAAAACCACTTTTCGCACTTGTGTTAGTGTTGAAAAACCACTTTTTAGCACTTGTGTTGGTGCAGGAAACCACTTTTGCACTTGTATTAGTGTGGAAAAACCACTTTTCGCACTTGTGTTAGTGTTGAAAAACCACTTTTCGCACTTGTGTTAGTGTTGAAAAACCACTTTTCGCACTTGTGTTGGTGCAGGAAACCACATTTGCACTTGTATTAGTGTGGAAAAACCACTTTTCGCACTTGTGATAGTTTTGAAAAACCACTTTTCGCACTTGTGTTGGTGCACGAAACCACTTTTGCACTTGTATTAATGTGGAACAACCACTTTTCACACTTGTGTTAGTGTTGAAAAACCACTTTTCGCACTTGTGTTGGTGCAGGAAACCACATTTGCACTTGTATTAGTGTGGAAAAACCACTTTTCGCACTTGTGATAATTTTGAAAAACCACTTTTCGCACTTGTGTTAGTGTTGAAAAACCACTTTTTGCACTTGTGTTGGTGCAGGAAACCACTTTTGCACTTGTATTAGTGTGGAAAAAACACTTTTTGCACTTGTGATAGTGTTGAAAAACCACTTTTCGCACTTGTGTTAGTGTTGAAAAACCACTTTTCGCACTTGTGTTGGTGCAGGAAACCACTTTTGCACTTGTATTAGTGTGGAAAAAACACTTTTTGCACTTGTGATAGTGTTGAAAAACCACTTTTCGCACTTGTGTTGGTGCACGAAACCACTTTTGCACTTGTATTAGTGTGGAAAAACCACTTTTCGCACTTGTGTTAGTGTTGAAAAACCACTTTTTGCACTTGTGTTAGTGTTGAAAAACCACTGTTCGCACTTGTGTTGGTGCACGAAACCACTTTTGCACTTGTGTTAGTGTTGAAAAACCACTTTTCGCACTTGTGTTGGTGCAGGAAACCACTTTTGCACTTGTATTAGTGTGGAAAAAACACTTTTTGCACTTGTGATAGTGTTGAAAAACCACATTTCGCACTTGTGTTGGTGCAGGAAACCACTTTTGCACTTGTATTAGTGTAGAAAAACCACTTTTCGCACTTGTGTTAGTGTTGAAAAACCACTTTTCGCACTTGTGTTAGTGTTGAAAAACCACTTTTCGCACTTGTGTTGGTACAGGAAACCACTTTTGCACTTGTATTAGTGTGGAAAAAACACTTTTTGCACTTGTGATAGTGTTGAAAAACCACTTTTTGCACTTGTGTTAGTGTTGAAAAACCACTTTTCGCACTTGTGTTGGTGCACGAAACCACTTTTGCAATTGTATTAGTGTGGAAAAAACACTTTTTGCACTTGTGATAGTGTTGAAAAACCACTTTTCGCACTTGTGTTAGTGTTGAAAAACCACTTTTTAGCACTTGTGTTGGTGCAGGAAACCACTTTTGCACTTGTATTAGTGTGGAAAAACCACTTTTCGCACTTGTGTTAGTGTTGAAAAACCACTTTTCGCACTTGTGTTAGTGTTGAAAAACCACTTTTCGCACTTGTGTTGGTGCAGGAAACCACATTTGCACTTGTATTAGTGTGGAAAAACCACTTTTCGCACTTGTGATAGTTTTGAAAAACCACTTTTCGCACTTGTGTTGGTGCACGAAACCACTTTTGCACTTGTATTAATGTGGAACAACCACTTTTCACACTTGTGTTAGTGTTGAAAAACCACTTTTCGCACTTGTGTTGGTGCAGGAAACCACATTTGCACTTGTATTAGTGTGGAAAAACCACTTTTCGCACTTGTGATAATTTTGAAAAACCACTTTTCGCACTTGTGTTAGTGTTGAAAAACCACTTTTTGCACTTGTGATAGTGTTGAAAAAACACTTTTCGCACTTGTGTTGGTGAAGGAAACCACTTTTGCACTTGTATTAGTGTGGAAAAAACACTTTTTGCACTTGTGTTAGTGTTGAAAAACCACTTTTCGCACTTGTGATAGTGTTGAAAAACCACTTTTCGCACTTGTGTTAGTGTTGAAAAACCACTTTTCGCACTTGTGTTAGTGTTGAAAAACCACTTTTCGCACTTGTGTTGGTGCAGGAAACCACTTTTGCACTTGTATTAGTGTGGAAAAACCACTTTTCGCACTTGTGTTAGTGTTGAAAAACCACTTTTCGCACTTGTGTTAGTGTTGAAAAACCACTTTTCGCACTTGTGTTGGTGCAGGAAACCACTTTTGCACTTGTATTAGTGTGGAAAAAACACTTTTTGCACTTGTGATAGTGTTGAAAAACCACTTTTGCACTTGTGTTAGTGTTGAAAAACCACTTTTCGCACTTGTGTTGGTGCACGAAACCACTTTTGCACTTGTATTATTGTGGAAAAACCACTTTTTGCACTTGTGATAGTGTTGAAAAACCACTTTTCGCACTTGTGTTAGTGTTGAAAAACCACTTTTCGCACTTGTGTTGGTGCAGGAAACCACTATTGCACTTGTATTAGTGTGGAAAAAACACTTTTTGCACTTGTGATAGTGTTGAAAAACCACTTTTCGCACTTGTGTTAGTGTTGAAAAACCACTTTTCGCACTTGTGTTGGTGCAGGAAACCACTTCTGCACTTGTATTAGTGTGGAAAAACCACTTTTCGCACTTGTGTTAGTGTTGAAAAACCAATTTTCGCACTTGTGTTAGTGTTGAAAAACCACTTTTCGCACTTGTGTTGGTGCAGGAAACCACTTTTGCACTTGTATTAGTGTGGAAAAAACACTTTTCGCACTTGTGTTAGTGTTGAAAAACCACATTTCGCACTTGTGTTAGTGTTGAAAAACCACTTTTTGCACTTGTGTTGGTGCAGGAAACCACTTTTGCACTTGCATTAGTGTGGAAAAAACACTTTTTGCACTTGTGATAGTGTTGAAAAACCACTTTTGCACTTGTATTAGTGTGGAAAAACCACTTTTCGCACTTGTGTTAGTGTTGAAAAACCACATTTCGCACTTGTGTTAGTGTTGAAAAACCACTTTTCGCACTTGTGTTGGGCAGGAAACCACTTTTGCACTTGTATTAGTGTGGAAAAAACACTTTTCGCACTTGTGTTAGTGTTGAAAAACCACTTTTCGCACTTGTGTTAGTGTTGAAAAACCACTTTTCGCACTTGTGTTGGTGCAGGAAACCACTTTTGCACTTGTATTAGTGTGGAAAAAACACTTTTTGCACTTGTGATAGTGTTGAAAAACCACATTTCGCACTTGTGTTGGTGCAGGAAACCACTTTTGCACTTGTATTAGTGTAGAAAAACCACTTTTCGCACTTGTGTTAGTGTTGAAAAACCACTTTTCGCACTTGTGTTAGTGTTGAAAAACCACTTTTCGCACTTGTGTTGGTACAGGAAACCACTTTTGCACTTGTATTAGTGTGGAAAAAACACTTTTTGCACTTGTGATAGTGTTGAAAAACCACTTTTTGCACTTGTGTTAGTGTTGAAAAACCACTTTTCGCACTTGTGTTGGTGCACGAAACCACTTTTGCAATTGTATTAGTGTGGAAAAAACACTTTTTGCACTTGTGATAGTGTTGAAAAACCACTTTTCGCACTTGTGTTAGTGTTGAAAAACCACTTTATAGCACTTGTGTTGGTTCAGGAAACCACATTTGCACTTGTATTAGTGTGGAAAAACCACTTTTCGCACTTGTGATAATTTTGAAAAACCACTTTTCGCACTTGTGTTGGTGCACGAAACCACTTTTGCACTTGTATTAGTGTGGAACAACCACTTTTCACACTTGTGTTAGTGTTGAAAAACCACTTTTCGCACTTGTGTTGGTGCAGGAAACCACTTCTGCACTTGTATTAGTGTGGAAAAACCACTTTTCGCACTTGTGTTAGTGTTGAAAAACCAATTTTCGCACTTGTGTTAGTGTTGAAAAACCACTTTTCGCACTTGTGTTGGTGCAGGAAACCACTTTTGCACTTGTATTAGTGTGGAAAAAACACTTTTCGCACTTGTGTTAGTGTTGAAAAACCACATTTCGCACTTGTGTTAGTGTTGAAAAACCACTTTTTGCACTTGTGTTGGTGCAGGAAACCACTTTTGCACTTGCATTAGTGTGGAAAAAACACTTTTTGCACTTGTGATAGTGTTGAAAAACCACTTTTGCACTTGTATTAGTGTGGAAAAACCACTTTTCGCACTTGTGTTAGTGTTGAAAAACCACATTTCGCACTTGTGTTAGTGTTGAAAAACCACTTTTCGCACTTGTGTTGGGCAGGAAACCACTTTTGCACTTGTATTAGTGTGGAAAAAACACTTTTCGCACTTGTGTTAGTGTTGAAAAACCACTTTTCGCACTTGTGTTAGTGTTGAAAAACCACTTTTCGCACTTGTGTTGGTGCAGGAAACCACTTTTGCACTTGTATTAGTGTGGAAAAAACACTTTTTGCACTTGTGATAGTGTTGAAAAACCACATTTCGCACTTGTGTTGGTGCAGGAAACCACTTTTGCACTTGTATTAGTGTAGAAAAACCACTTTTCGCACTTGTGTTAGTGTTGAAAAACCACTTTTCGCACTTGTGTTAGTGTTGAAAAACCACTTTTCGCACTTGTGTTAGTGTTGAAAAACCACTTTTCGCACTTGTGTTAGTGTTGAAAAACCACTTTTGCACTTGTATTAGTGTGGAAAAAACACTTTTTGCACTTGTGATAGTGTTGAAAAACCACTTTTTGCACTTGTGTTAGTGTTGAAAAACCACTTTTCGCACTTGTGTTGGTGCACGAAACCACTTTTGCAATTGTATTAGTGTGGAAAAAACACTTTTTGCACTTGTGATAGTGTTGAAAAACCACTTTTCGCACTTGTGTTAGTGTTGAAAAACCACTTTATAGCACTTGTGTTGGTGCAGGAAACCACTTTTGCACTTGTATTAGTGTGGAAAAACCACTTTTCGCACTTGTGTTAGTGTTGAAAAACCACTTTTCGCACTTGTGTTAGTGTTGAAAAACCACTTTTCGCACTTGTGTTGGTGCAGGAAACCACATTTGCACTTGTATTAGTGTGGAAAAACCACTTTTCGCACTTGTGATAATTTTGAAAAACCACTTTTCGCACTTGTGTTGGTGCACGAAACCACTTTTGCACTTGTATTAGTGTGGAACAACCACTTTTCACACTTGTGTTAGTGTTGAAAAACCACTTTTCGCACTTGTGTTGGTGCAGGAAACCACATTTGCACTTGTATTAGTGTGGAAAAACCACTTTTCGCACTTGTGATAATTTTGAAAAACCACTTTTCGCACTTGTGTTAGTGTTGAAAAACCACTTTTTGCACTTGTGATAGTGTTGAAAAAGTACTTTTCGCACTTGTGTTGGTGAAGGAAACCACTTTTGCACTTGTATTAGTGTGGAAAAAACACTTTTTGCACTTGTGTTAGTGTTGAAAAACCACTTTTCGCACTTGTGATAGTGTTGAAAAACCACTTTTCGCACTTGTGTTAGTGTTGAAAAACCACTTTTCGCACTTGTGTTAGTGTTGAAAAACCACTTTTCGCACTTGTGTTAGTGTTGAAAAACCACTTTTCGCACTTGTGTTGGTGCAGGAAACCACTTTTGCACTTGTATTAGTGTGGAAAAAACACTTTTTGCACTTGTGATAGTGTTGAAAAACCACTTTTGCACTTGTGTTAGGGTTGAAAAACCACTTTTCGCACTTGTGTTGGTGCACGAAACCACTTTTGCACTTGTATTATTGTGGAAAAACCACTTTTTGCACTTGTGATAGTGTTGAAAAACCACTTTTCGCACTTGTGTTAGTGTTGAAAAACCACTTTTCGCACTTGTGTTGGTGCAGGAAACCACTATTGCACTTGTATTAGTGTGGAAAAAACACTTTTTGCACTTGTGATAGTGTTGAAAAACCACTTTTCGCACTTGTGTTAGTGTTGAAAAACCACTTTTCGCACTTGTGTTGGTGCAGGAAACCACTTTTGCACTTGTATTAGTGTGGAAAAACCACTTTTCGCACTTGTGTTAGTGTTGAAAAACCAATTTTCGCACTTGTGTTAGTGTTGAAAAACCACTTTTTGCACTTGTGTTGGTGCAGGAAACCACTTTTGCACTTGTATTAGTGTGGAAAAAACACTTTTCGCACTTGTGTTAGTGTTGAAAAACCACATTTCGCACTTGTGTTAGTGTTGAAAAACCACTTTTTGCACTTGTGTTGGTGCAGGAAACCACTTTTGCACTTGCATTAGTGTGGAAAAAACACTTTTTGCACTTGTGATAGTGTTGAAAAACCACTTTTGCACTTGTATTAGTGTGGAAAAACCACTTTTCGCACTTGTGTTAGTGTTGAAAAACCACATTTCGCACTTGTGTTAGTGTTGAAAAACCACTTTTCGCACTTGTGTTGGGCAGGAAACCACTTTTGCACTTGTATTAGTGTGGAAAAAACACTTTTCGCACTTGTGTTAGTGTTGAAAAACCACTTTTCGCACTTGTGTTAGTGTTGAAAAACCACTTTTCGCACTTGTGTTGGTGCAGGAAACCACTTTTGCACTTGTATTAGTGTGGAAAAAACACTTTTTGCACTTGTGATAGTGTTGAAAAACCACATTTCGCACTTGTGTTGGTGCAGCAAACCACTTTTGCACTTGTATTAGTGTAGAAAAACCACTTTTCGCACTTGTGTTAGTGTTGAAAAACCACTTTTCGCACTTGTGTTAGTGTTGAAAAACCACTTTTCGCACTTGTGTTGGTACAGGAAACCACTTTTGCACTTGTATTAGTGTGGAAAAAACACTTTTTGCACTTGTGATAGTGTTGAAAAACCACTTTTTGCCCTTGTGTTAGTGTTGAAAAACCACTTTTCGCACTTGTGTTGGTGCACGAAACCACTTTTGCAATTGTATTAGTGTGGAAAAAACACTTTTTGCACTTGTGATAGTGTTGAAAAACCACTTTTCGCACTTGTGTTAGTGTTGAAAAACCACTTTATAGCACTTGTGTTGGTGCAGGAAACCACTTTTGCACTTGTATTAGTGTGGAAAAACCACTTTTCGCACTTGTGTTAGTGTTGAAAAACCACTTTTCGCACTTGTGTTAGTGTTGAAAAACCACTTTTCGCACTTGTGTTGGTGCAGGAAACCACATTTGCACTTGTATTAGTGTGGAAAAACCACTTTTCGCACTTGTGATAATTTTGAAAAACCACTTTTCGCACTTGTGTTGGTGCACGAAACCACTTTTGCACTTGTATTAGTGTGGAACAACCACTTTTCACACTTGTGTTAGTGTTGAAAAACCACTTTTCGCACTTGTGTTGGTGCAGGAAACCACATTTGCACTTGTATTAGTGTGGAAAAACCACTTTTCGCACTTGTGATAATTTTGAAAAACCACTTTTCGCACTTGTGTTAGTGTTGAAAAACCACTTTTTGCACTTGTGATAGTGTTGAAAAAGTACTTTTCGCACTTGTGTTGGTGAAGGAAACCACTTTTGCACTTGTATTAGTGTGGAAAAAACACTTTTTGCACTTGTGTTAGTGTTGAAAAACCACTTTTCGCACTTGTGATAGTGTTGAAAAACCACTTTTCGCACTTGTGTTAGTGTTGAAAAACCACTTTTCGCACTTGTGTTAGTGTTGAAAAACCACTTTTCGCACTTGTGTTGGTGCAGGAAACCACTTTTGCACTTGTATTAGTGTGGAAAAACCACTTTTCGCACTTGTGTTAGTGTTGAAAAACCACTTTTCGCACTTGTGTTAGTGTTGAAAAACCACTTTTCGCACTTGTGTTGGTGCAGGAAACCACTTTTGCACTTGTATTAGTGTGGAAAAAACACTTTTCGCACTTGTGTTAGTGTTGAAAAACCACATTTCGCACTTGTGTTAGTGTTGAAAAACCACTTTTTGCACTTGTGTTGGTGCAGGAAACCACTTTTGCACTTGCATTAGTGTGGAAAAAACACTTTTTGCACTTGTGATAGTGTTGAAAAACCACTTTTTGCACTTGTGTTAGTGTTGAAAAACCACTTTTCGCACTTGTGTTGGTGCAGGAAACCACATTTGCACTTGTATTAGTGTGGAAAAAACACTTTTCACACTTGTGTTAGTGTTGAAAAACCACTTTTCGCACTTGTGTTAGTGTTGAAAAACCACTTTTCGCACTTGTGTTGGTGTTGAAAAAACACTTTTTGCACTTGTGATAGTGTTGAAAAACCACTTTTGCACTTGTATTAGTGTGGAAAAAACACTTTTCGCACTTGTGTTAGTGTTGAAAAACCACATTTCGCACTTGTGTTAGTGTTGAAAAACCACTTTTTGCACTTGTGTTGGTGCAGGAAACCACTTTTGCACTTGCATTAGTGTGGAAAAAACACTTTTTGCACTTGTGATAGTGTTGAAAAACCACTTTTGCACTTGTATTAGTGTGGAAAAACCACTTTTCGCACTTGTGTTAGTGTTGAAAAACCACATTTCGCACTTGTGTTAGTGTTGAAAAACCACTTTTCGCACTTGTGTTGGGCAGGAAACCACTTTTGCACTTGTATTAGTGTGGAAAAAACACTTTTCGCACTTGTGTTAGTGTTGAAAAACCACTTTTCGCACTTGTGTTAGTGTTGAAAAACCACTTTTCGCACTTGTGTTGGTGCAGGAAACCACTTTTGCACTTGTATTAGTGTGGAAAAAACACTTTTTGCACTTGTGATAGTGTTGAAAAACCACATTTCGCACTTGTGTTGGTGCAGGAAACCACTTTTGCACTTGTATTAGTGTAGAAAAACCACTTTTCGCACTTGTGTTAGTGTTGAAAAACCACTTTTCGCACTTGTGTTAGTGTGGAAAAAACACTTTTTGCACTTGTGATAGTGTTGAAAAACCACTTTTGCACTTGTGTTAGGGTTGAAAAACCACTTTTCGCACTTGTGTTGGTGCACGAAACCACTTTTGCACTTGTATTATTGTGGAAAAACCACTTTTTGCACTTGTGATAGTGTTGAAAAACCACTTTTCGCACTTGTGTTAGTGTTGAAAAACCACTTTTCGCACTTGTGTTGGTGCAGGAAACCACTATTGCACTTGTATTAGTGTGGAAAAAACACTTTTTGCACTTGTGATAGTGTTGAAAAACCACTTTTCGCACTTGTGTTAGTGTTGAAAAACCACTTTTCGCACTTGTGTTGGTGCAGGAAACCACTTTTGCACTTGTATTAGTGTGGAAAAACCACTTTTCGCACTTGTGTTAGTGTGGAAAAAACACTTTTTGCACTTGTGATAGTGTTGAAAAACCACTTTTGCACTTGTGTTAGGGTTGAAAAACCACTTTTCGCACTTGTGTTGGTGCACGAAACCACTTTTGCACTTGTATTATTGTGGAAAAACCACTTTTTGCACTTGTGATAGTGTTGAAAAACCACTTTTCGCACTTGTGTTAGTGTTGAAAAACCACTTTTGCACTTGTGTTAGTGTTGAAAAACCACTTTTCGCACTTGTGTTGGTGCACGAAACCACTTTTGCACTTGTACTATTGTGGAAAAACCACTTTTTGCACTTGTGATAGTGTTGAAAAACCACTTTTCGCACTTGTGTTAGTGTTGAAAAACCACTTTTCGCACTTGTGTTGGTGCAGGAAACCACTATTGCACTTGTATTAGTGTGGAAAAAACACTTTTTGCACTTGTGATAGTGTTGAAAAACCACTTTTCGCACTTGTGTTAGTGTTGAAAAACCACTTTTCGCACTTGTGTTGGTGCAGGAAACCACTTTTGCACTTGTATTAGTGTGGAAAAACCACTTTTCGCACTTGTGTTAGTGTTGAAAAACCACTTTTCGCACTTGTGTTAGTGTTGAAAAACCACTTTTCGCACTTGTGTTGGTGCAGGAAACCACTTTTGCACTTGTATTAGTGTGGAAAAAACACTTTTCGCACTTGTGTTAGTGTTGAAAAACCACATTTCGCACTTGTGTTAGTGTTGAAAAACCACTTTTTGCACTTGTGTTGGTGCAGGAAACCACTTTTGCACTTGCATTAGTGTGGAAAAAACACTTTTTGCACTTGTGATAGTGTTGAAAAACCACATTTTGCACTTGTGTTAGTGTTGAAAAACCACTTTTCGCACTTGTGTTGGTGCAGGAAACCACATTTGCACTTGTATTAGTGTGGAAAAAACACTTTTCACACTTGTGTTAGTGTTGAAAAACCACTTTTCGCACTTGTGTTAGTGTTGAAAAACCACTTTTCGCACTTGTGTTGGTGTTGAAAAAACACTTTTTGCACTTGTGATAGTGTTGAAAAACCACTTTTGCACTTGTATTAGTGTGGAAAAAACACTTTTCGCACTTGTGTTAGTGTTGAAAAACCACATTTCGCACTTGTGTTAGTGTTG
This sequence comes from Myxine glutinosa, assembly GCF_964187855.1. NCBI lineage: Eukaryota > Metazoa > Chordata > Myxini > Myxiniformes > Myxinidae > Myxine > Myxine glutinosa. The sequence goes on from NW_027616472.1 coordinate 39,153, forward strand.
AAAAACCACTTTTTGCACTTGTGTTGGTGCAGGAAACCACTTTTGCACTTGCATTAGTGTGGAAAAAACACTTTTTGCACTTGTGATAGTGTTGAAAAACCACTTTTGCACTTGTATTAGTGTGGAAAAACCACTTTTCGCACTTGTGTTAGTGTTGAAAAACCACATTTCGCACTTGTGTTAGTGTTGAAAAACCACTTTTCGCACTTGTGTTGGGCAGGAAACCACTTTTGCACTTGTATTAGTGTGGAAAAAACACTTTTCGCACTTGTGTTAGTGTTGAAAAACCACTTTTCGCACTTGTGTTAGTGTTGAAAAACCACTTTTCGCACTTGTGTTGGTGCAGGAAACCACTTTTGCACTTGTATTAGTGTGGAAAAAACACTTTTTGCACTTGTGATAGTGTTGAAAAACCACATTTCGCACTTGTGTTGGTGCAGGGAACCACTTTTGCACTTGTATTAGTGTAGAAAAACCACTTTTCGCACTTGTGTTAGTGTTGAAAAACCACTTTTCGCACTTGTGTTAGTGTTGAAAAACCACTTTTCGCACTTGTGTTGGTACAGGAAACCACTTTTGCACTTGTATTAGTGTGGAAAAAACACTTTTTGCACTTGTGATAGTGTTGAAAAACCACTTTTTGCACTTGTGTTAGTGTTGAAAAACCACTTTTCGCACTTGTGTTGGTGCACGAAACCACTTTTGCAATTGTATTAGTGTGGAAAAAACACTTTTTGCACTTGTGATAGTGTTGAAAAACCACTTTTCGCACTTGTGTTAGTGTTGAAAAACCACTTTATAGCACTTGTGTTGGTGCAGGAAACCACTTTTGCACTTGTATTAGTGTGGAAAAACCACTTTTCGCACTTGTGTTAGTGTTGAAAAACCACTTTTCGCACTTGTGTTAGTGTTGAAAAACCACTTTTCGCACTTGTGTTGGTGCAGGAAACCACATTTGCACTTGTATTAGTGTGGAAAAACCACTTTTCACACTTGTGATAATTTTGAAAAACCACTTTTCGCACTTGTGTTGGTGCACGAAACCACTTTTGCACTTGTATTAGTGTGGAACAACCACTTTTCACACTTGTGTTAGTGTTGAAAAACCACTTTTCGCACTTGTGTTGGTGCAGGAAACCACATTTGCACTTGTATTAGTGTGGAAAAACCACTTTTCGCACTTGTGATAATTTTGAAAAACCACTTTTCGCACTTGTGTTAGTGTTGAAAAACCACTTTTTGCACTTGTGATAGTGTTGAAAAAGTACTTTTCGCACTTGTGTTGGTGAAGGAAACCACTTTTGCACTTGTATTAGTGTGGAAAAAACACTTTTTGCACTTGTGTTAGTGTTGAAAAACCACTTTTCGCACTTGTGATAGTGTTGAAAAACCACTTTTCGCACTTGTGTTAGTGTTGAAAAACCACTTTTCGCACTTGTGTTAGTGTTGAAAAACCACTTTTCGCACTTGTGTTGGTGCAGGAAACCACTTTTGCACTTGTATTAGTGTGGAAAAAACACTTTTTGCACTTGTGATAGTGTTGAAAAACCACTTTTCACACTTGTGTTGGTGCAGGAAACCACTTTTGCACTTGTATTAGTGTGGAAAAACCACTTTTCGCACTTGTGTTAGTGTTGAAAAACCACTTTTCGCACTTGTGTTAGTGTTGAAAAACCACTTTTCGCACTTGTGTTGGTGCAGGAAACCACTTTTGCACTTGTATTAGTGTGGAAAAAACACTTTTTGCACTTGTGATAGTGTTGAAAAACCACTTTTGCACTTGTGTTAGTGTTGAAAAACCACTTTTCGCACTTGTGTTGGTGCACGAAACCACTTTTGCACTTGTACTATTGTGGAAAAACCACTTTTTGCACTTGTGATAGTGTTGAAAAACCACTTTTCGCACTTGTGTTAGTGTTGAAAAACCACTTTTCGCACTTGTGTTGGTGCAGGAAACCACTATTGCACTTGTATTAGTGTGGAAAAAACACTTTTTGCACTTGTGATAGTGTTGAAAAACCACTTTTCGCACTTGTGTTAGTGTTGAAAAACCACTTTTCGCACTTGTGTTGGTGCAGGAAACCACTTTTGCACTTGTATTAGTGTGGAAAAACCACTTTTCGCACTTGTGTTAGTGTTGAAAAACCACTTTTCGCACTTGTGTTAGTGTTGAAAAACCACTTTTCGCACTTGTGTTGGTGCAGGAAACCACTTTTGCACTTGTATTAGTGTGGAAAAAACACTTTTCGCACTTGTGTTAGTGTTGAAAAACCACATTTCGCACTTGTGTTAGTGTTGAAAAACCACTTTTTGCACTTGTGTTGGTGCAGGAAACCACTTTTGCACTTGCATTAGTGTGGAAAAAACACTTTTTGCACTTGTGATAGTGTTGAAAAACCACTTTTTGCACTTGTGTTAGTGTTGAAAAACCACTTTTCGCACTTGTGTTGGTGCAGGAAACCACATTTGCACTTGTATTAGTGTGGAAAAAACACTTTTCACACTTGTGTTAGTGTTGAAAAACCACTTTTCGCACTTGTGTTAGTGTTGAAAAACCACTTTTCGCACTTGTGTTGGTGTTGAAAAAACACTTTTTGCACTTGTGATAGTGTTGAAAAACCACTTTTCGCACTTGTGTTAGTGTTGAAAAACCACTTTTCGCACTTGTGTTGGTGCAGGAAACCACTTTTGCACTTGTATTAGTGTGGAAAAAACACTTTTTGCACTTGTGATAGTGTTGAAAAACCACTTTTCGCACTTGTGTTAGTGTTGAAAAACCACTTTTTGCACTTGTTATAGTGTTGAAAAACCACTTTTCGCACTAGTGTTAGTGTTGAAAAACCACTTTTCGCACTTGTGTTAGTGTTGAAAAACCACTTTTCGCACTTGTGTTGGTGAAGGAAACCACTTTTGCACTTGTATTAGTGTGGAAAAAACACTTTTTGCACTTGTGATAGTGTTGAAAAACCACATTTCGCACTTGTGTTGGTGCAGGAAACCACTTTTGCACTTGTATTAGTGTAGAAAAACCACTTTTCGCACTTGTGTTAGTGTTGAAAAACCACTTTTCGCACTTGTGTTAGTGTTGAAAAACCACTTTTCGCACTTGTGTTGGTACAGGAAACCACTTTTGCACTTGTATTAGTGTGGAAAAAACACTTTTTGCACTTGTGATAGTGTTGAAAAACCACTTTTTGCACTTGTGTTAGTGTTGAAAAACCACTTTTCGCACTTGTGTTGGTGCACGAAACCACTTTTGCAATTGTATTAGTGTGGAAAAAACACTTTTTGCACTTGTGATAGTGTTGAAAAACCACTTTTCGCACTTGTGTTAGTGTTGAAAAACCACTTTTTAGCACTTGTGTTGGTGCAGGAAACACTTTTGCACTTGTATTAGTGTGGAAAAACCACTTTTCGCACTTGTGTTAGTGTTGAAAAACCACTTTTCGCACTTGTGTTAGTGTTGAAAAACCACTTTTCGCACTTGTGTTGGTGCAGGAAACCACATTTGCACTTGTATTAGTGTGGAAAAACCACTTTTCGCACTTGTGATAGTTTTGAAAAACCACTTTTCGCACTTGTGTTGGTGCACGAAACCACTTTTGCACTTGTATTAGTGTGGAACAACCACTTTTCACACTTGTGTTAGTGTTGAAAAAAAACCACTTTTCGCACTTGTGTTGGTGCAGGAAACCACATTTGCACTTGTATTAGTGTGGAAAAACCACTTTTCGCACTTGTGATAATTTTGAAAAACCACTTTTCGCACTTGTGTTAGTGTTGAAAAACCACTTTTGCACTTGTGATAGTGTTGAAAAAACACTTTTTGCACTTGTGTTGGTGAAGGAAACCACTTTTGCACTTGTATTAGTGCGGAAAAAACACTTTTTGCACTTGTGTTAGTGTTGAAAAACCACTTTTCGCACTTGTGATAGTGTTGAAAAACCACTTTTCGCACTTGTGTTAGTGTTGAAAAACCACTTTTCGCACTTGTGTTAGTGTTGAAAAACCACTTTTCGCACTTGTGTTGGTGCAGGAAACCACTTTTGCACTTGTATTAGTGTGGAAAAAACACTTTTTGCACTTGTGATAGTGTTGAAAAACCACTTTTCACACTTGTGTTGATGCAGGAAACCACTTTTGCACTTGTATTAGTGTGGAAAAACCACTTTTCGCACTTGTGTTAGTGTTGAAAAACCACTTTTCGCACTTGTGTTAGTGTTGAAAAACCACTTTTCGCACTTGTGTTGGTGCAGGAAACCACTTTTGCACTTGTATTAGTGTGGAAAAAACACTTTTTGCACTTGTGATAGTGTTGAAAAACCACTTTTTGCACTTGTATTAGTGTTGAAAAACCACTTTTCGCACTTGTGTTGGTGCACGAAACCACTTTTGCACTTGTATTATTGTGGAAAAACCACTTTTTGCACTTGTGATAGTGTTGAAAAACCACTTTTCGCACTTGTGTTAGTGTTGAAAAACCACTTTTCGCACTTGTGTTGGTGCAGGAAACCACTATTGCACTTGTATTAGTGTGGAAAAAACACTTTTTGCACTTGTGATAGTGTTGAAAAACCACTTTTCGCACTTGTGTTAGTGTTGAAAAACCACTTTTCGCACTTGTGTTGGTGCAGGTAACCACTTTTGCACTTGTATTAGTGTGGAAAAACCACTTTTCGCACTTGTGTTAGTGTTGAAAAACCACTTTTCGCACTTGTGTTAGTGTTGAAAAACCACTTTTCGCACTTGTGTTGGTGCAGGAAACCACTTTTGCACTTGTATTAGTGTGGAAAAAACACTTTTCGCACTTGTGTTAGTGTTGAAAAACCACATTTCGCACTTGTGTTAGTGTTGAAAAACCACTTTTTGCACTTGTGTTGGTGCAGGAAACCACTTTTGCACTTGCATTAGTGTGGAGAAAACACTTTTTGCACTTGTGATAGTGTTGAAAAACCACTTTTTGCACTTGTGTTAGTGTTGAAAAACCACTTTTCGCACTTGTGTTGGTGCACGAAACCACTTTTGCACTTGTATTAGTGTGGAAAAAACACTTTTTGCACTTGTGATAGTGTTGAAAAACCACTTTTCGCACTTGTGTTAGTGTTGAAAAACCACTTTTTGCACTTGTGTTGGTGCAGGAAACCACTTTTGCACTTGTATTAGTGTGGAAAAACCACTTCTCGCACTTGTGTTGGTGAAGGAAACCACTTTTGCACTTGTATTAGTGTGGAAAAAACACTTTTTGCACTTGTGTTAGTGTTGAAAAACCACTTTTCGCACTTGTGATAGTGTTGAAAAACCACTTTTCGCACTTGTGTTAGTGTTGAAAAACCACTTTTCGCACTTGTGTTGGTGCAGGAAACCACTTTTGCACTTGTATTAGTGTGGAAAAAACACTTTTCGCACTTGTGTTGGTGAAGGAAACCACTTTTGCACTTGTATTAGTGTGGAAAAAACACTTTTTGCACTTGTGATAGTGTTGAAAAACCACTTTTCGCACGTGTGTTAGTGTTGAAAAACCACTTTTCGTACTTGTGTTGGTGCAGGAAACCACTTTTGCACTTGTATTAGTGTGGAAAAACCACTTTTCGCACTTGTGTTGGTGAAGGAAACCACTTTTGCACTTGTATTAGTGTGGAAAAAACACTTTTTGCACTTGTGTTAGTGTTGAAAAACCACTTTTCGCACTTGTGATAGTGTTGAAAAACCACTTTTCGCACTTGTGTTAGTGTTGAAAAACCACTTTTCGCACTTGTGTTGGTGCAGGAAACCACTTTTGCACTTGTATTAGTGTGGAAAAAACACTTTTCGCACTTGTGTTGGTGAAGGAAACCACTTTTGCACTTGTGATAGTGTTGAAAAACCACTTTTCGCACTTGTGTTAGTGTTGAAAAACCACTTTTGTTAGTGTTGAAAAACCACTTTTCGCACTTGTGTTGGTGCAGGAAACCACTTTTGCACTTGTATTAGTGTGGAAAAAACACTTTTTGCACTTGTGATAGTGTTGAAAAACCACTTTTCACACTTGTGTTGGTGCAGGAAACCACTTTTGCACTTGTATTAGTGTGGAAAAACCACTTTTCGCACTTGTGTTAGTGTTGAAAAACCACTTTTCGCACTTGTGTTAGTGTTGAAAAACCACTTTTCGCACTTGTGTTGGTGCAGGAAACCACTTTTGCACTTGTATTAGTGTGGAAAAAACACTTTTTGCACTTGTGATAGTGTTGAAAAACCACTTTTTGCACTTGTGTTAGTGTTGAAAAACCACTTTTCGCACTTGTGTTGGTGCACGAAACCACTTTTGCACTTGTATTATTGTGGAAAAACCACTTTTTGCACTTGTGATAGTGTTGAAAAACCACTTTTCGCCCTTGTGTTAGTGTTGAAAAACCACTTTTCGCACTTGTGTTGGTGCAGGAAACCACTATTGCACTTGTATTAGTGTGGAAAAAACACTTTTTGCACTTGTGATAGTGTTGAAAAACCACTTTTCGCACTTGTGTTAGTGTTGAAAAACCACTTTTCGCACTTGTGTTGGTGCAGGAAACCACTTTTGCACTTGTATTAGTGTGGAAAAACCACTTTTCGCACTTGTGTTAGTGTTGAAAAACCACTTTTTGCACTTGTGTTAGTGTTGAAAAACCACTGTTCGCACTTGTGTTGGTGCACGAAACCACTTTTGCACTTGTATTAGTGTGGAAAACCACTTTTTGCACTTGTGATAGTGTTGAAAAACCACTTTTCGCACTTGTGTTAGTGTTGAAAAACCACTTTTCGCACTTGTGTTGGTGCAGGAAACCACTATTGCACTTGTATTAGTGTGGAAAAAACACTTTTTGCACTTGTGATAGTGTTGAAAAACCACTTTTCGCACTTGTGTTAGTGTTGAAAAACCACTTTTCGCACTTGTGTTGGTGCAGGAAACCACTTTTGCACTTGTATTAGTGTGGAAAAACCACTTTTCGCACTTGTGTTAGTGTTGAAAAACCACATTTCGCACTTGTGTTAGTGTTGAAAAACCACTTTTCGCACTTTTGTTGGGCAGGAAACCACTTTTGCACTTGTATTAGTGTGGAAAAAACACTTTTCGCACTTGTGTTAGTGTTGAAAAAAAACTTTTCGCACTTGTGTTAGTGTTGAAAAACCACTTTTCGCACTTGTGTTGGTGCAGGAAACCACTTTTGCACTTGTATTAGTGTGGAAAAAACACTTTTTGCACTTGTGATAGTGTTGAAAAACCACATTTCGCACTTGTGTTGGTGCAGGAAACCACTTTTGCACTTGTATTAGTGTAGAAAAACCACTTTTCGCACTTGTGTTAGTGTTGAAAAACCACTTTTCGCACTTGTGTTAGTGTTGAAAAACCACTTTTCGCACTTGTGTTGGTACAGGAAACCACTTTTGCACTTGTATTAGTGTGGAAAAAACACTTTTTGCACTTGTGATAGTGTTGAAAAACCACTTTTTGCACTTGTGTTAGTGTTGAAAAACCACTTTTCGCACTTGTGTTGGTGCACGAAACCACTTTTGCAATTGTATTAGTGTGGAAAAAACACTTTTTGCACTTGTGATAGTGTTGAAAAACCACTTTTCGCACTTGTGTTAGTGTTGAAAAACCACTTTTTAGCACTTGTGTTGGTGCAGGAAACCACTTTTGCACTTGTATTAGTGTGGAAAAACCACTTTTCGCACTTGTGTTAGTGTTGAAAAACCACTTTTCGCACTTGTGTTAGTGTTGAAAAACCACTTTTCGCACTTGTGTTGGTGCAGGAAACCACATTTGCACTTGTATTAGTGTGGAAAAACCACTTTTCGCACTTGTGATAGTTTTGAAAAACCACTTTTCGCACTTGTGTTGGTGCACGAAACCACTTTTGCACTTGTATTAATGTGGAACAACCACTTTTCACACTTGTGTTAGTGTTGAAAAACCACTTTTCGCACTTGTGTTGGTGCAGGAAACCACATTTGCACTTGTATTAGTGTGGAAAAACCACTTTTCGCACTTGTGATAATTTTGAAAAACCACTTTTCGCACTTGTGTTAGTGTTGAAAAACCACTTTTTGCACTTGTGATAGTGTTGAAAAAACACTTTTCGCACTTGTGTTGGTGAAGGAAACCACTTTTGCACTTGTATTAGTGTGGAAAAAACACTTTTTGCACTTGTGTTAGTGTTGAAAAACCACTTTTCGCACTTGTGATAGTGTTGAAAAACCACTTTTCGCACTTGTGTTAGTGTGGAAAAACCACTTTTCGCACTTGTGTTGGTGCAGGAAACCACTTTTGCACTTGTATTAGTGTGGAAAACCACTTTTCGCACTTGTGTTAGTGTTGAAAAACCACTTTTCGCACTTGTGTTAGTGTTGAAAAACCACTTTTCGCACTTGTGTTGGTGCAGGAAACCACTTTTGCACTTGTATTAGTGTGGAAAAAACACTTTTTGCACTTGTGATAGTGTTGAAAAACCACTTTTGCACTTGTGTTAGTGTTGAAAAACCACTTTTCGCACTTGTGTTGGTGCACGAAACCACTTTTGCACTTGTATTATTGTGGAAAAACCACTTTTTGCACTTGTGATAGTGTTGAAAAACCACTTTTCGCACTTGTGTTAGTGTTGAAAAACCACTTTTCGCACTTGTGTTGGTGCAGGAAACCACTATTGCACTTGTATTAGTGTGGAAAAAACACTTTTTGCACTTGTGATAGTGTTGAAAAACCACTTTTCGCACTTGTGTTAGTGTTGAAAAACCACTTTTCGCACTTGTGTTGGTGCAGGAAACCACTTTTGCACTTGTATTAGTGTGGAAAAACCACTTTTCGCACTTGTGTTAGTGTTGAAAAACCACTTTTCGCACTTGTGTTAGTGTTGAAAAACCACTTTTCGCACTTGTGTTGGTGCAGGAAACCACTTTTGCACTTGTATTAGTGTGGAAAAAACACTTTTCGCACTTGTGTTAGTGTTGAAAAACCACATTTCGCACTTGTGTTAGTGTTGAAAAACCACTTTTTGCACTTGTTTTGGTGCAGGAAACCACTTTTGCACTTGCATTAGTGTGGAAAAAACACTTTTTGCACTTGTGATAGTGTTGAAAAACCACTTTTGCACTTGTATTAGTGTGGAAAAACCACTTTTCGCACTTGTGTTAGTGTTGAAAAACCACATTTCGCACTTGTGTTAGTGTTGAAAAACCACTTTTCGCACTTGTGTTGGGCAGGAAACCACTTTTGCACTTGTATTAGTGTGGAAAAAACACTTTTCGCACTTGTGTTAGTGTTGAAAAACCACTTTTCGCACTTGTGTTAGTGTTGAAAAACCACTTTTCGCACTTGTGTTGGTGCAGGAAACCACTTTTGCACTTGTATTAGTGTGGAAAAAACACTTTTTGCACTTGTGATAGTGTTGAAAAACCACATTTCGCACTTGTGTTGGTGCAGGAAACCACTTTTGCACTTGTATTAGTGTAGAAAAACCACTTTTCGCACTTGTGTTAGTGTTGAAAAACCACTTTTCGCACTTGTGTTAGTGTTGAAAAACCACTTTTCGCACTTGTGTTGGTACAGGAAACCACTTTTGCACTTGTATTAGTGTGGAAAAAACACTTTTTGCACTTGTGATAGTGTTGAAAAACCACTTTTTGCACTTGTGTTAGTGTTGAAAAACCACTTTTCGCACTTGTGTTGGTGCACGAAACCACTTTTGCACTTGTATTAGTGTGGAAAAACCACTTTTTGCACTTGTGATAGTGTTGAAAAACCACTTTTCGCACTTGTGTTAGTGTTGAAAAACCACTTTTCGCACTTGTGTTGGTGCAGGAAACCACTTTTGCACTTGTATTAGTGTGGAAAAAACACTTTTTGCACTTGTGATAGTGTTGAAAAACCACTTTTTGCACTTGTATTAGTGTTGAAAAACCACATTTCGCACTTGTGTTGGTGCACGAAACCACTTTTGCACTTGTATTATTGTGGAAAAACCACTTTTTGCACTTGTGATAGTGTTGAAAAACCACTTTTCGCACTTGTGTTAGTATTGAAAAACCACTTTTCGCACTTGTGTTGGTGCAGGAAACCACTATTGCACTTGTATTAGTGTGGAAAAAACACTTTTTGCACTTGTGATAGTGTTGAAAAACCACTTTTCGCACTTGTGTTAGTGTTGAAAAACCACTTTTCGCACTTGTGTTGGTGCAGGTAACCACTTTTGCACTTGTATTAGTGTGGAAAAACCACTTTTCGCACTTGTGTTAGTGTTGAAAAACCACTTTTCGCACTTGTGTTAGTGTTGAAAAACCACTTTTCGCACTTGTGTTGGTGCAGGAAACCACTTTTGCACTTGTATTAGTGTGGAAAAAAACACTTTTCGCACTTGTGTTAGTGTTGAAAAACCACATTTCGCACTTGTGTTAGTGTTGAAAAACCACTTTTTGCACTTGTGTTGGTGCAGGAAACCACTTTTGCACTTGCATTAGTGTGGAAAAAACACTTTTTGCACTTGTGATAGTGTTGAAAAACCACTTTTTGCACTTGTGTTAGTGTTGAAAAACCAATTTTCGCACTTGTGTTAGTGTTGAAAAACCACTTTTCGCACTTGTGTTGGTGCAGGAAACCACTATTGCACTTGTATTAGTGTGGAAAAAACACTTTTTGCACTTGTGATAGTGTTGAAAAACCACTTTTCGCACTTGCGTTAGTGTTGAAAAGCCACTTTTCGCACTTGTGTTGGTGCAGGAAACCACTTTTGCACTTGTATTAGTGTGGAAAAACCACTTTTCGCACTTGTGTTAGTGTTGAAAAACCACTTTTCGCACTTGTGTTAGTGTTGAAAAACCACTTTTCGCACTTGTGTTGGTGCAGGAAACCACTTTTGCACTTGTATTAGTGTGGAAAAAACACTTTTTGCACTTGTGATAGTGTTGAAAAACCACTTTTCGCACTTGTGTTAGTGTTGAAAAACCACTTTTCGCACTTGTGTTGGTGCAGGAAACCACTTTTGCACTTGTATTAGTGTGGAAAAACCACTTTTCGCACTTGTGTTAGTGTTGAAAAACCACTTTTCGCACTTGTGTTAGTGTTGAAAAACCACTTTTCGCACTTGTGTTGGTGCAGGAAACCACTTTTGCACTTGTATTAGTGTGGAAAAAACACTTTTCGCACTTGTGTTAGTGTTGAAAAACCACATTTCGCACTTGTGTTAGTGTTGAAAAACCACTTTTTGCACTTGTTTTGGTGCAGGAAACCACTTTTGCACTTGCATTAGTGTGGAAAAAACACTTTTTGCACTTGTGATAGTGTTGAAAAACCACTTTTGCACTTGTATTAGTGTGGAAAAACCACTTTTCGCACTTGTGTTAGTGTTGAAAAACCACATTTCGCACTTGTGTTAGTGTTGAAAAACCACTTTTCGCACTTGTGTTGGGCAGGAAACCACTTTTGCACTTGTATTAGTGTGGAAAAAACACTTTTTGCACTTGTGATAGTGTTGAAAAACCACATTTCGCACTTGTGTTGGTGCAGGAAACCACTTTTGCACTTGTATTAGTGTAGAAAAACCACTTTTCGCACTTGTGTTAGTGTTGAAAAACCACTTTTCGCACTTGTGTTAGTGTTGAAAAACCACTTTTCGCACTTGTGTTGGTACAGGAAACCACTTTTGCACTTGTATTAGTGTGGAAAAAACACTTTTTGCACTTGTGATAGTGTTGAAAAACCACTTTTTGCACTTGTGTTAGTGTTGAAAAACCACTTTTCGCACTTGTGTTGGTGCACGAAACCACTTTTGCACTTGTATTAGTGTAGAAAAACCACTTTTCGCACTTGTGTTAGTGTTGAAAAACCACTTTTCGCACTTGTGTTAGTGTTGAAAAACCACTTTTCGCACTTGTGTTGGTACAGGAAACCACTTTTGCACTTGTATTAGTGTGGAAAAAACACTTTTTGCACTTGTGATAGTGTTGAAAAACCACTTTTTGCACTTGTGTTAGTGTTGAAAAACCACTTTTCGCACTTGTGTTAGTGTTGAAAAACCACATTTCGCACTTGTGTTAGTGTTGAAAAACCACTTTTCGCACTTGTGTTGGGCAGGAAACCACTTTTGCACTTGTATTAGTGTGGAAAAAACACTTTTCGCACTTGTGTTAGTGTTGAAAAACCACTTTTCGCACTTGTGTTAGTGTTGAAAAACCACTTTTCGCACTTGTGTTGGTGCAGGAAACCACTTTTGCACTTGTATTAGTGTGGAAAAAACACTTTTTGCACTTGTGATAGTGTTGAAAAACCACATTTCGCACTTGTGTTGGTGCAGGAAACCACTTTTGCACTTGTATTAGTGTAGAAAAACCACTTTTCGCACTTGTGTTAGTGTTGAAAAACCACTTTTCGCACTTGTGTTAGTGTTGAAAAACCACTTTTCGCACTTGTGTTGGTACAGGAAACCACTTTTGCACTTGTATTAGTGTGGAAAAAACACTTTTTGCACTTGTGATAGTGTTGAAAAACCACTTTTTGCACTTGTGTTAGTGTTGAAAAACCACTTTTCGCACTTGTGTTGGTGCACGAAACCACTTTTGCAATTGTATTAGTGTGGAAAAAACACTTTTTGCACTTGTGATAGTGTTGAAAAACCACTTTTCGCACTTGTGTTAGTGTTGAAAAACCACTTTTTAGCACTTGTGTTGGTGCAGGAAACCACTTTTGCACTTGTATTAGTGTGGAAAAACCACTTTTCGCACTTGTGATAGTTTTGAAAAACCACTTTTCGCACTTGTGTTGGTGCACGAAACCACTTTTGCACTTGTATTAATGTGGAACAACCACTTTTCACACTTGTGTTAGTGTTGAAAAACCACTTTTCGCACTTGTGTTGGTGCAGGAAACCACATTTGCACTTGTATTAGTGTGGAAAAACCACTTTTCGCACTTGTGATAATTTTGAAAAACCACTTTTCGCACTTGTGTTAGTGTTGAAAAACCACTTTTTGCACTTGTGATAGTGTTGAAAAAACACTTTTCGCACTTGTGTTGGTGAAGGAAACCACTTTTGCACTTGTATTAGTGTGGAAAAAACACTTTTTGCACTTGTGTTAGTGTTGAAAAACCACTTTTCGCACTTGTGATAGTGTTGAAAAACCACTTTTCGCACTTGTGTTAGTGTGGAAAAACCACTTTTCGCACTTGTGTTGGTGCAGGAAACCACTTTTGCACTTGTATTAGTGTGGAAAACCACTTTTCGCACTTGTGTTAGTGTTGAAAAACCACTTTTCGCACTTGTGTTAGTGTTGAAAAACCACTTTTCGCACTTGTGTTGGTGCAGGAAACCACTTTTGCACTTGTATTAGTGTGGAAAAAACACTTTTTGCACTTGTGATAGTGTTGAAAAACCACTTTTGCACTTGTGTTAGTGTTGAAAAACCACTTTTCGCACTTGTGTTGGTGCACGAAACCACTTTTGCACTTGTATTATTGTGGAAAAACCACTTTTTGCACTTGTGATAGTGTTGAAAAACCACTTTTCGCACTTGTGTTAGTGTTGAAAAACCACTTTTCGCACTTGTGTTGGTGCAGGAAACCACTATTGCACTTGTATTAGTGTGGAAAAAACACTTTTTGCACTTGTGATAGTGTTGAAAAACCACTTTTCGCACTTGTGTTAGTGTTGAAAAACCACTTTTCGCACTTGTGTTGGTGCAGGAAACCACTTTTGCACTTGTATTAGTGTGGAAAAACCACTTTTCGCACTTGTGTTAGTGTTGAAAAACCACTTTTCGCACTTGTGTTAGTGTTGAAAAACCACTTTTCGCACTTGTGTTGGTGCAGGAAACCACTTTTGCACTTGTATTAGTGTGGAAAAAACACTTTTCGCACTTGTGTTAGTGTTGAAAAACCACATTTCGCACTTGTGTTAGTGTTGAAAAACCACTTTTTGCACTTGTTTTGGTGCAGGAAACCACTTTTGCACTTGCATTAGTGTGGAAAAAACACTTTTTGCACTTGTGATAGTGTTGAAAAACCACTTTTGCATTTGTATTAGTGTGGAAAAACCACTTTTCGCACTTGTGTTAGTGTTGAAAAACCACATTTCGCACTTGTGTTAGTGTTGAATAACCACTTTTCGCACTTGTGTTGGGCAGGAAACCACTTTTGCACTTGTATTAGTGTGGAAAAAACACTTTTCGCACTTGTGTTAGTGTTGAAAAACCACTTTTCGCACTTGTGTTAGTGTTGAAAAACCACTTTTCGCACTTGTGTTGGTGCAGGAAACCACTTTTGCACTTGTATTAGTGTGGAAAAAACACTTTTTGCACTTGTGATAGTGTTGAAAAACCACATTTCGCACTTGTGTTGGTGCAGGAAACCACTTTTGCACTTGTATTAGTGTAGAAAAACCACTTTTCGCACTTGTGTTAGTGTTGAAAAACCACTTTTCGCACTTGTGTTAGTGTTGAAAAACCACTTTTCGCACTTGTGTTGGTACAGGAAACCACTTTTGCACTTGTATTAGTGTGGAAAAAACACTTTTTGCACTTGTGATAGTGTTGAAAAACCACTTTTTGCACTTGTGTTAGTGTTGAAAAACCACTTTTCGCACTTGTGTTGGTGCACGAAACCACTTTTGCACTTGTATTAGTGTGGAAAAACCACTTTTTGCACTTGTGATAGTGTTGAAAAACCACTTTTCGCACTTGTGTTAGTGTTGAAAAACCACTTTTCGCACTTGTGTTGGTGCAGGAAACCACTTTTGCACTTGTATTAGTGTGGAAAAAACACTTTTTGCACTTGTGATAGTGTTGAAAAACCACTTTTTGCACTTGTATTAGTGTTGAAAAACCACATTTCGCACTTGTGTTGGTGCACGAAACCACTTTTGCACTTGTATTATTGTGGAAAAACCACTTTTTGCACTTGTGATAGTGTTGAAAAACCACTTTTCGCACTTGTGTTAGTGTTGAAAAACCACTTTTCGCACTTGTGTTGGTGCAGGAAACCACTATTGCACTTGTATTAGTGTGGAAAAAACACTTTTTGCACTTGTGATAGTGTTGAAAAACCACTTTTCGCACTTGTGTTAGTGTTGAAAAACCACTTTTCGCACTTGTGTTGGTGCAGGTAACCACTTTTGCACTTGTATTAGTGTGGAAAAACCACTTTTCGCACTTGTGTTAGTGTTGAAAAACCACTTTTCGCACTTGTGTTAGTGTTGAAAAACCACTTTTCGCACTTGTGTTGGTGCAGGAAACCACTTTTGCACTTGTATTAGTGTGGAAAAAACACTTTTCGCACTTGTGTTAGTGTTGAAAAACCACATTTCGCACTTGTGTTAGTGTTGAAAAACCACTTTTTGCACTTGTGTTGGTGCAGGAAACCACTTTTGCACTTGCATTAGTGTGGAAAAAACACTTTTTGCACTTGTGATAGTGTTGAAAAACCACTTTTTGCACTTGTGTTAGTGTTGAAAAACCAATTTTCGCACTTGTGTTAGTGTTGAAAAACCACTTTTCGCACTTGTGTTGGTGCAGGAAACCACTATTGCACTTGTATTAGTGTGGAAAAAACACTTTTTGCACTTGTGATAGTGTTGAAAAACCACTTTTCGCACTTGTGTTAGTGTTGAAAAGCCACTTTTCGCACTTGTGTTGGTGCAGGAAACCACTTTTGCACTTGTATTAGTGTGGAAAAACCACTTTTCGCACTTGTGTTAGTGTTGAAAAACCACTTTTCGCACTTGTGTTAGTGTTGAAAAACCACTTTTCGCACTTGTGTTGGTGCAGGAAACCACTTTTGCACTTGTATTAGTGTGGAAAAAACACTTTTTGCACTTGTGATAGTGTTGAAAAACCACTTTTCGCACTTGTGTTAGTGTTGAAAAACCACTTTTCGCACTTGTGTTGGTGCAGGAAACCACTTTTGCACTTGTATTAGTGTGGAAAAACCACTTTTCGCACTTGTGTTAGTGTTGAAAAACCACTTTTCGCACTTGTGTTAGTGTTGAAAAACCACTTTTCGCACTTGTGTTGGTGCAGGAAACCACTTTTGCACTTGTATTAGTGTGGAAAAAACACTTTTCGCACTTGTGTTAGTGTTGAAAAACCACATTTCGCACTTGTGTTAGTGTTGAAAAACCACTTTTTGCACTTGTTTTGGTGCAGGAAACCACTTTTGCACTTGCATTAGTGTGGAAAAAACACTTTTTGCACTTGTGATAGTGTTGAAAAACCACTTTTGCACTTGTATTAGTGTGGAAAAACCACTTTTCGCACTTGTGTTAGTGTTGAAAAACCACATTTCGCACTTGTGTTAGTGTTGAAAAACCACTTTTCGCACTTGTGTTGGGCAGGAAACCACTTTTGCACTTGTATTAGTGTGGAAAAAACACTTTTCGCACTTGTGTTAGTGTTGAAAAACCACTTTTCGCACTTGTGTTAGTGTTGAAAAACCACTTTTCGCACTTGTGTTGGTGCAGGAAACCACTTTTGCACTTGTATTAGTGTGGAAAAAACACTTTTTGCACTTGTGATAGTGTTGAAAAACCACATTTCGCACTTGTGTTGGTGCAGGAAACCACTTTTGCACTTGTATTAGTGTAGAAAAACCACTTTTCGCACTTGTGTTAGTGTTGAAAAACCACTTTTCGCACTTGTGTTAGTGTTGAAAAACCACTTTTCGCACTTGTGTTGGTACAGGAAACCACTTTTGCACTTGTATTAGTGTGGAAAAAACACTTTTTGCACTTGTGATAGTGTTGAAAAACCACTTTTTGCACTTGTGTTAGTGTTGAAAAACCACTTTTCGCACTTGTGTTGGTGCACGAAACCACTTTTGCACTTGTATTAGTGTGGAAAAACCACTTTTTGCACTTGTGATAGTGTTGAAAAACCACTTTTCGCACTTGTGTTAGTGTTGAAAAACCACTTTTCGCACTTGTGTTGGTGCAGGAAACCACTTTTGCACTTGTATTAGTGTGGAAAAAACACTTTTTGCACTTGTGATAGTGTTGAAAAACCACTTTTTGCACTTGTATTAGTGTTGAAAAACCACATTTCGCACTTGTGTTGGTGCACGAAACCACTTTTGCACTTGTATTATTGTGGAAAAACCACTTTTTGCACTTGTGATAGTGTTGAAAAACCACTTTTCGCACTTGTGTTAGTGTTGAAAAACCACTTTTCGCACTTGTGTTGGTGCAGGAAACCACTATTGCACTTGTATTAGTGTGGAAAAAACACTTTTTGCACTTGTGATAGTGTTGAAAAACCACTTTTCGCACTTGTGTTAGTGTTGAAAAACCACTTTTCGCACTTGTGTTGGTGCAGGTAACCACTTTTGCACTTGTATTAGTGTGGAAAAACCACTTTTCGCACTTGTGTTAGTGTTGAAAAACCACTTTTCGCACTTGTGTTAGTGTTGAAAAACCACTTTTCGCACTTGTGTTGGTGCAGGAAACCACTTTTGCACTTGTATTAGTGTGGAAAAAACACTTTTCGCACTTGTGTTAGTGTTGAAAAACCACATTTCGCACTTGTGTTAGTGTTGAAAAACCACTTTTTGCACTTGTGTTGGTGCAGGAAACCACTTTTGCACTTGCATTAGTGTGGAAAAAACACTTTTTGCACTTGTGATAGTGTTGAAAAACCACTTTTTGCACTTGTGTTAGTGTTGAAAAACCAATTTTCGCACTTGTGTTGGTGCACGAAACCACTTTTGCACTTGTATTAGTGTGGAAAAAACACTTTTTGCACTTGTGATAGTGTTGAAAAACCACTTTTCGCACTTGTGTTAGTGTTGAAAAACCACTTTTCGCACTTGTGTTGGTGCAGGAAACCACTTTTGCACTTGTATTAGTGTGGAAAAACCACTTTTCGCACTTGTGTTGGTGAAGGAAACCACTTTTGCACTTGTATTAGTGTGGAAAAAACACTTTTTGCACTTGTGTTAGTGTTGAAAAACCACTTTTCGCACTTGTGATAGTGTTGAAAAACCACTTTTCGCACTTGTGTTAGTGTTGAAAAACCACTTTTCGCACTTGTGTTGGTGCAGGAAACCACTTTTGCACTTGTATTAGTGTGGAAAAAACACTTTTCGCACTTGTGTTGGTGAAGGAAACCACTTTTGCACTTGTATTAGTGTGGAAAAAACACTTTTTGCACTTGTGATAGTGTTGAAAAACCACTTTTCGCACGTGTGTTAGTGTTGAAAAACCACTTTTCGTACTTGTGTTGGTGCAGGAAACCACTTTTGCACTTGTATTAGTGTGGAAAAACCACTTTTCGCACTTGTGTTGGTGAAGGAAACCACTTTTGCACTTGTATTAGTGTGGAAAAAACACTTTTTGCACTTGTGTTAGTGTTGAAAAACCACTTTTCGCACTTGTGATAGTGTTGAAAAACCACTTTTCGCACTTGTGTTAGTGTTGAAAAACCACTTTTCGCACTTGTGTTGGTGCAGGAAACCACTTTTGCACTTGTATTAGTGTGGAAAAAACACTTTTCGCACTTGTGTTGGTGAAGGAAACCACTTTTGCACTTGTATTAGTGTGGAAAAAACACTTTTTGCCCTTGTGTTAGTGTTGAAAAACCACTTTTCGCACTTGTGATAGTGTTGAAAAACCACTTTTCGCACTTGTGTTAGTGTTGAAAAACCACTTTTTGCACTTGTGTTAGTGTTGAAAAACCACTTTTCGCACTTGTGTTGGTGCAGGAAACCACTTTTGCACTGTATTAGTGTGGAAAAAACACTTTTTGTACTTGTGATAGTGTTGAAAAACCACTTTTCACACTTGTGTTGGTGCAGGAAACCACTTTTGCACTTGTATTAGTGTGGAAAAACCACTTTTCGCACTTGTGTTAGTGTAGAAAAACCACTTTTCGCACTTGTGTTAGTGTTGAAAAACCACTTTTCGCACTTGTGTTAGTGTTGAAAAACCACTTTTCGCACTTGTGTTGGTACAGGAAACCACTTTTGCACTTGTATTAGTGTGGAAAAAACACTTTTTGCACTTGTGATAGTGTTGAAAAACCACTTTTTGCACTTGTGTTAGTGTTGAAAAACCACTTTTCGCACTTGTGTTGGTGCACGAAACCACTTTTGCAATTGTATTAGTGTGGAAAAAACACTTTTTGCACTTGTGATAGTGTTGAAAAACCACTTTTCGCACTTGTGTTAGTGTTGAAAAACCACTTTATAGCACTTGTGTTGGTGCAGGAAACCACTTTTGCACTTGTATTAGTGTGGAAAAACCACTTTTCGCACTTGTGTTAGTGTTGAAAAACCACTTTTCGCACTTGTGTTAGTGTTGAAAAACCACTTTTCGCACTTGTGTTGGTGCAGGAAACCACTTTTGCACTTGTATTAGTGTGGAAAAAACACTTTTCGCACTTGTGTTAGTGTTGAAAAACCACATTTTGCACTTGTGTTAGTGTTGAAAAACCACTTTTTGCACTTGTGTTGGTGCAGGAAACCACTTTTGCACTTGCATTAGTGTGGAAAAAACACTTTTTGCACTTGTGATAGTGTTGAAAAACCACTTTTGCACTTGTATTAGTGTGGAAAAACCACTTTTCGCACTTGTGTTAGTGTTGAAAAACCACATTTCGCACTTGTGTTAGTGTTGAAAAACCACTTTTCGCACTTGTGTTGGGCAGGAAACCACTTTTGCACTTGTATTAGTGTGGAAAAAACACTTTTCGCACTTGTGTTAGTGTTGAAAAACCACTTTTCGCACTTGTGTTAGTGTTGAAAAACCACTTTTCGCACTTGTGTTGGTGCAGGAAACCACTTTTGCACTTGTATTAGTGTGGAAAAAACACTTTTTGCACTTGTGATAGTGTTGAAAAACCACATTTCGCACTTGTGTTGGTGCAGGAAACCACTTTTGCACTTGTATTAGTGTAGAAAAACCACTTTTCGCACTTGTGTTAGTGTTGAAAAACCACTTTTCGCACTTGTGTTAGTGTTGAAAAACCACTTTTCGCACTTGTGTTGGTACAGGAAACCACTTTTGCACTTGTATTAGTGTGGAAAAAACACTTTTTGCACTTGTGATAGTGTTGAAAAACCACTTTTTGCACTTGTGTTAGTGTTGAAAAACCACTTTTCGCACTTGTGTTGGTGCACGAAACCACTTTTGCACTTGTATTAGTGTGGAAAAACCACTTTTTGCACTTGTGATAGTGTTGAAAAACCACTTTTCGCACTTGTGTTAGTGTTGAAAAACCACTTTTCGCACTTGTGTTGGTGCAGGAAACCACTTTTGCACTTGTATTAGTGTGGAAAAAACACTTTTTGCACTTGTGATAGTGTTGAAAAACCACTTTTTGCACTTGTATTAGTGTTGAAAAACCACATTTCGCACTTGTGTTGGTGCACGAAACCACTTTTGCACTTGTATTATTGTGGAAAAACCACTTTTTGCACTTGTGATAGTGTTGAAAAACCACTTTTCGCACTTGTGTTAGTGTTGAAAAACCACTTTTCGCACTTGTGTTGGTGCAGGAAACCACTATTGCACTTGTATTAGTGTGGAAAAAACACTTTTTGCACTTGTGATAGTGTTGAAAAACCACTTTTCGCACTTGTGTTAGTGTTGAAAAACCACTTTTCGCACTTGTGTTGGTGCAGGTAACCACTTTTGCACTTGTATTAGTGTGGAAAAACCACTTTTCGCACTTGTGTTAGTGTTGAAAAACCACTTTTCGCACTTGTGTTAGTGTTGAAAAACCACTTTTCGCACTTGTGTTGGTGCAGGAAACCACTTTTGCACTTGTATTAGTGTGGAAAAAACACTTTTCGCACTTGTGTTAGTGTTGAAAAACCACATTTCGCACTTGTGTTAGTGTTGAAAAACCACTTTTTGCACTTGTGTTGGTGCAGGAAACCACTTTTGCACTTGCATTAGTGTGGAAAAAACACTTTTTGCACTTGTGATAGTGTTGAAAAACCACTTTTTGCACTTGTGTTAGTGTTGAAAAACCAATTTTCGCACTTGTGTTGGTGCACGAAACCACTTTTGCACTTGTATTAGTGTGGAAAAAACACTTTTTGCACTTGTGATAGTGTTGAAAAACCACTTTTCGCACTTGTGTTATTGTTGAAAAACCACTTTTCGCACTTGTGTTGGTGAAGGAAACCACTTTTGCACTTGTATTAGTGTGGAAAAAACACTTTTTGCACTTGTGTTAGTGTTGAAAAACCACTTTTCGCACTTGTGATAGTGTTGAAAAACCACTTTTCGCACTTGTGTTAGTGTTGAAAAACCACTTTTCGCACTTGTGTTGGTGCAGGAAACCACTTTTGCACTTGTATTAGTGTGGAAAAAACACTTTTCGCACTTGTGTTGGTGAAGGAAACCACTTTTGCACTTGTATTAGTGTGGAAAAAACACTTTTTGCACTTGTGATAGTGTTGAAAAACCACTTTTCGCACGTGTGTTAGTGTTGAAAAACCACTTTTCGTACTTGTGTTGGTGCAGGAAACCACTTTTGCACTTGTATTAGTGTGGAAAAACCACTTTTCGCACTTGTGTTGGTGAAGGAAACCACTTTTGCACTTGTATTAGTGTGGAAAAAACCCTTTTTGCACTTGTGTTAGTGTTGAAAAACCACTTTTCGCACTTGTGATAGTGTTGAAAAACCACTTTTCGCACTTGTGTTAGTGTTGAAAAACCACTTTTCGCACTTGTGTTGGTGCAGGAAACCACTTTTGCACTTGTATTAGTGTGGAAAAAACACTTTTCGCACTTGTGTTGGTGAAGGAAACCACTTTTGCACTTGTATTAGTGTGGAAAAAACACTTTTTGCACTTGTGTTAGTGTTGAAAAACCACTTTTCGCACTTGTGATAGTGTTGAAAAACCACTTTTTGCACTTGTGTTAGTGTTGAAAAACCACTTTTCGCACTTGTGTTGGTGCAGGAAACCACTTTTGCACTTGTATTAGTGTGGAAAAAACACTTTTTGTACTTGTGATAGTGTTGAAAAACCACTTTTCACACTTGTGTTGGTGCAGGAAACCACTTTTGCACTTGTATTAGTGTGGAAAAACCACTTTTCGCACTTGTGTTAGTGTAGAAAAACCACTTTTCGCACTTGTGTTAGTGTTGAAAAACCACTTTTCGCACTTGTGTTAGTGTTTAAAAACCACTTTTCGCACTTGTGTTGTTACAGGAAACCACTTTTGCACTTGTATTAGTGTGGAAAAAACACTTTTTGCACTTGTGATAGTGTTGAAAAACCACTTTTTGCACTTGTGTTAGTGTTGAAAAACCACTTTTCGCACTTGTGTTGGTGCACGAAACCACTTTTGCAATTGTATTAGTGTGGAAAAAACACTTTTTGCACTTGTGATAGTGTTGAAAAACCACTTTTCGCACTTGTGTTAGTGTTGAAAAACCACTTTATAGCACTTGTGTTGGTGCAGGAAACCACTTTTGCACTTGTATTAGTGTGGAAAAACCACTTTTCGCACTTGTGTTAGTGTTGAAAAACAACTTTTCGCACTTGTGTTAGTGTTGAAAAACCACTTTTCGCACTTGTGTTGGTGCAGGAAACCACATTTGCACTTGTATTAGTGTGGAAAAACCACTTTTCGCACTTGTGATAGTTTTGAAAAACCACTTTTCGCACTTGTGTTGGTGCACGAAACCACTTTTGCACTTGTATTAGTGTGGAACAACCACTTTTCACACTTGTGTTAGTGTTGAAAAACCACTTTTCGCACTTGTGTTGGTGCAGGAAACCACATTTGCACTTGTATTAGTGTGGAAAAACCACTTTTCGCACTTGTGATAATTTTGAAAAACCACTTTTCGCACTTGTGTTAGTGTTGAAAAACCACTTTTTGCACTTGTGATAGTGTTGAAAAAGCACTTTTCGCACTTGTGTTGGTGAAGGAAACCACTTTTGCACTTGTATTAGTGTGGAAAAAACACTTTTTGCACTTGTGTTAGTGTTGAAAAACCACTTTTCGCACTTGTGATAGTGTTGAAAAACCACTTTTCGCACTTGTGTTAGTGTTGAAAAACCACTTTTCGCACTTGTGTTAGTGTTGAAAAACCACTTTTCGCACTTGTGTTGGTGCAGGAAACCACTTTTGCACTTGTATTAGTGTGGAAAAAACACTTTTTGCACTTGTGATAGTGTTGAAAAACCACTTTTCACACTTGTGTTGGTGCAGGAAACCACTTTTGCACTTGTATTAGTGTGGAAAAACCACTTTTCGCACTTGTGTTAGTGTTGGAAAACCACTTTTTGCACTTGTGTTAGTGTTGAAAAACCACTTTTCGCACTTGTGTTGGTGCAGGAAACCACTTTTGCACTTGTATTAGTGTGGAAAAAACACTTTTTGCACTTGTGATAGTGTTGAAAAACCACTTTTGCACTTGTACTATTGTGGAAAAACCACTTTTTGCACTTGTGATAGTGTTGAAAAACCACTTTTCGCACTTGTGTTAGTGTTGAAAAACCACTTTTCGCACTTGTGTTGGTGCAGGAAACCACTATTGCACTTGTATTAGTGTGGAAAAAACACTTTTTGCACTTGTGATAGTGTTGAAAAACCACTTTTCGCACTTGTGTTAGTGTTGAAAAACCACTTTTCGCACTTGTGTTGGTGCAGGAAACCACTTTTGCACTTGTATTAGTGTGGAAAAACCACTTTTCGCACTTGTGTTAGTGTTGAAAAACCACTTTTCGCACTTGTGTTAGTGTTGAAAAACCACTTTTCGCACTTGTGTTGGTGCAGGAAACCACTTTTGCACTTGTATTAGTGTGGAAAAAACACTTTTCGCACTTGTGTTAGTGTTGAAAAACCACATTTCGCACTTGTGTTAGTGTTGAAAAACCACTTTTTGCACTTGTGTTGGTGCAGGAAACCACTTTTGCACTTGCATTAGTGTGGAAAAAACACTTTTTGCACTTGTGATAGTGTTGAAAAACCACTTTTTGCACTTGTGTTAGTGTTGAAAAACCACTTTTCGCACTTGTGTTGGTGCAGGAAACCACATTTGCACTTGTATTAGTGTGGAAAAAACACTTTTCACACTTGTGTTAGTGTTGAAAAACCACTTTTCGCACTTGTGTTAGTGTTGAAAAACCACTTTTCGCACTTGTGTTGGTGTTGAAAAAACACTTTTTGCACTTGTGATAGTGTTGAAAAACCACTTTTTGCACTTGTGTTAGTGTTGAAAAACCACTTTTCGCACTTGTGTTGGTGCAGGAAACCACTTTTGCACTTGTATTAGTGTGGAAAAAACACTTTTTGCACTTGTGATAGTGTTGAAAAACCACTTTTCGCACTTGTGTTAGTGTTGAAAAACCACTTTTTGCACTTGTTATAGTGTTGAAAAACCACTTTTCGCACTAGTGTTAGTGTTGAAAAACCACTTTTCGCACTTGTGTTAGTGTTGAAAAACCACTTTTCGCACTTGTGTTGGTGAAGGAAACCACTTTTGCACTTGTATTAGTGTGGAAAAAACACTGTTTGCACTTGTGATAGTGTTGAAAAACCACATTTCGCACTTGTGTTGGTGCAGGAAACCACTTTTGCACTTGTATTAGTGTAGAAAAACCACTTTTCGCACTTGTGTTAGTGTTGAAAAACCACTTTTCGCACTTGTGTTAGTGTTGAAAAACCACTTTTTGCACTTGTGTTAGTGTTGAAAAACCACTTTTCGCACTTGTGTTGGAGCACGAAACCACTTTTGCAATTGTATTAGTGTGGAAAAAACACTTTTTGCACTTGTGATAGTGTTGAAAAACCACTTTTCGCACTTGTGTTAGTGTTGAAAAACCACTTTTTAGCACTTGTGTTGGTGCAGGAAACCACTTTTGCACTTGTATTAGTGTGGAAAAACCACTTTTCGCACTTGTGTTAGTGTTGAAAAACCACTTTTCGCACTTGTGTTAGTGTTGAAAAACCACTTTTCGCACTTGTGTTGGTGCAGGAAACCACATTTGCACTTGTATTAGTGTGGAAAAACCACTTTTCGCACTTGTGATAGTTTTGAAAAACCACTTTTCGCACTTGTGTTGGTGCACGAAACCACTTTTGCACTTGTATTAGTGTGGAACAACCACTTTTCACACTTGTGTTAGTGTTGAAAAAAAACCACTTTTCGCACTTGTGTTGGTGCAGGAAACCACATTTGCACTTGTATTAGTGTGGAAAAACCACTTTTCGCACTTGTGATAATTTTGAAAAACCACTTTTCGCACTTGTGTTAGTGTTGAAAAACCACTTTTTGCACTTGTGATAGTGTTGAAAAAACACTTTTTGCACTTGTGTTGGTGAAGGAAACCACTTTTGCACTTGTATTAGTGCGGAAAAAACACTTTTTGCACTTGTGTTAGTGTTGAAAAACCACTTTTCGCACTTGTGATAGTGTTGAAAAACCACTTTTCGCACTTGTGTTAGTGTTGAAAAACCACTTTTCGCACTTGTGTTAGTGTTGAAAAACCACTTTTCGCACTTGTGTTGGTGCAGGAAACCACTTTTGCACTTGTATTAGTGTGGAAAAAACACTTTTTGCACTTGTGATAGTGTTGAAAAACCACTTTTCACACTTGTGTTGATGCAGGAAACCACTTTTGCACTTGTATTAGTGTGGAAAAACCACTTTTCGCACTTGTGTTAGTGTTGAAAAACCACTTTTCGCACTTGTGTTAGTGTTGAAAAACCACTTTTCGCACTTGTGTTGGTGCAGGAAACCACTTTTGCACTTGTATTAGTGTGGAAAAAACACTTTTTGCACTTGTGATAGTGTTGAAAAACCACTTTTTGCACTTGTATTAGTGTTGAAAAACCACTTTTCGCACTTGTGTTGGTGCACGAAACCACTTTTGCACTTGTATTATTGTGGAAAAACCACTTTTTGCACTTGTGATAGTGTTGAAAAACCACTTTTCGCACTTGTGTTAGTGTTGAAAAACCACTTTTCGCACTTGTGTTGGTGCAGGAAACCACTATTGCACTTGTATTAGTGTGGAAAAAACACTTTTTGCACTTGTGATAGTGTTGAAAAACCACTTTTCGCACTTGTGTTAGTGTTGAAAAACCACTTTTCGCACTTGTGTTGGTGCAGGTAACCACGTTTGCACTTGTATTAGTGTGGAAAAACCACTTTTCGCACTTGTGTTAGTGTTGAAAAACCACTTTTCGCACTTGTGTTAGTGTTGAAAAACCACTTTTCGCACTTGTGTTGGTGCAGGAAACCACTTTTGCACTTGTATTAGTGTGGAAAAAACACTTTTCGCACTTGTGTTAGTGTTGAAAAACCACATTTCGCACTTGTGTTAGTGTTGAAAAACCACTTTTTGCACTTGTGTTGGTGCAGGAAACCACTTTTGCACTTGCATTAGTGTGGAAAAAACACTTTTTGCACTTGTGATAGTGTTGAAAAACCACTTTTTGCACTTGTGTTAGTGTTGAAAAACCACTTTTCGCACTTGTGTTGGTGCACGAAACCACTTTTGCACTTGTATTAGTGTGGAAAAAACACTTTTTGCACTTGTGATAGTGTTGAAAAACCACTTTTCGCACTTGTGTTAGTGTTGAAAAACCACTTTTCGCACTTGTGTTGGTGCAGGAAACCACTTTTGCACTTGTATTAGTGTGGAAAAACCACTTTTCGCACTTGTGTTGGTGAAGGAAACCACTTTTGCACTTGTATTAGTGTGGAAAAAACACTTTTTGCACTTGTGTTAGTGTTGAAAAACCACTTTTCGCACTTGTGATAGTGTTGAAAAACCACTTTTCGCACTTGTGTTAGTGTTGAAAAACCACTTTTCGCACTTGTGTTGGTGCAGGAAACCACTTTTACACTTGTATTAGTGTGGAAAAAACACTTTTCGCACTTGTGTTGGTGAAGGAAACCACTTTTGCACTTGTATTAGTGTGGAAAAAACACTTTTTGCACTTGTGATAGTGTTGAAAAACCACTTTTCGCACGTGTGTTAGTGTTGAAAAACCACTTTTCGTACTTGTGTTGGTGCAGGAAACCACTTTTGCACTTGTATTAGTGTGGAAAAACCACTTTTCGCACTTGTGTTGGTGAAGGAAACCACTTTTGCACTTGTATTAGTGTGGAAAAAACACTTTTTGCACTTGTGTTAGTGTTGAAAAACCACTTTTCGCACTTGTGATAGTGTTGAAAAACCACTTTTCGCACTTGTGTTGGTACAGGAAACCACTTTTGCACTTGTATTAGTGTGGAAAAAACACTTTTTGCACTTGTGATAGTGTTGAAAAACCACTTTTCGCACGTGTGTTAGTGTTGAAAAACCACTTTTCGTACTTGTGTTGGTGCAGGAAACCACTTTTGCACTTGTATTAGTGTGGAAAAACCACTTTTCGCACTTGTGTTGGTGAAGGAAACCACTTTTGCACTTGTATTAGTGTGGAAAAAACACTTTTTGCACTTGTGTTAGTGTTGAAAAACCACTTTTCGCACTTGTGTTAGTGTTGAAAAACCACTTTTCGCACTTGTGTTGGTACAGGAAACCACTTTTGCACTTGTATTAGTGTGGAAAAAACACTTTTTGCACTTGTGATAGTGTTGAAAAACCACTTTTTGCACTTGTGTTAGTGTTGAAAAACCACTTTTCGCACTTGTGTTGGTGCACGAAACCACTTTTGCACTTGTATTAGTGTGGAAAAACCACTTTTTGCACTTGTGATAGTGTTGAAAAACCACTTTTCGCACTTGTGTTAGTGTTGAAAAACCACTTTTCGCACTTGTGTTGGTGCAGGAAACCACTTTTGCACTTGTATTAGTGTGGAAAAAACACTTTTTGCACTTGTGATAGTGTTGAAAAACCACTTTTTGCACTTGTATTAGTGTTGAAAAACCACTTTTCGCACTTGTGTTGGTGCACGAAACCACTTTTGCACTTGTATTATTGTGGAAAAACCACTTTTTGCACTTGTGATAGTGTTGAAAAACCACTTTTCGCACTTGTGTTAGTGTTGAAAAACCACTTTTCGCACTTGTGTTGGTGCAGGAAACCACTATTGCACTTGTATTAGTGTGGAAAAAACACTTTTTGCACTTGTGATAGTGTTGAAAAACCACTTTTCGCACTTGTGTTAGTGTTGAAAAACCACTTTTCGCACTTGTGTTGGTGCAGGTAACCACTTTTGCACTTGTATTAGTGTGGAAAAACCACTTTTCGCACTTGTGTTAGTGTTGAAAAACCACTTTTCGCACTTGTGTTAGTGTTGAAAAACCACTTTTCGCACTTGTGTTGGTGCAGGAAACCACTTTTGCACTTGTATTAGTGTGGAAAAAACACTTTTCGCACTTGTGTTAGTGTTGAAAAACCACATTTCGCACTTGTGTTAGTGTTGAAAAACCACTTTTTGCACTTGTGTTGGTGCAGGAAACCACTTTTGCACTTGCATTAGTGTGGAAAAAACACTTTTTGCACTTGTGATAGTGATGAAAAACCACTTTTTGCACTTGTGTTAGTGTTGAAAAACCAATTTTCGCACTTGTGTTGGTGCACGAAACCACTTTTGCACTTGTATTAGTGTGGAAAAAACACTTTTTGCACTTGTGATAGTGTTGAAAAACCACTTTTCGCACTTGTGTTAGTGTTGAAAAACCACTTTTCGCACTTGTGTTGGTGCAGGAAACCACTTTTGCACTTGTATTAGTGTGGAAAAACCACTTTTCGCACTTGTGTTGGTGAAGGAAACCACTTTTGCACTTGTATTAGTGTGGAAAAAACACTTTTTGCACTTGTGTTAGTGTTGAAAAACCACTTTTCGCACTTGTGATAGTGTTGAAAAACCACTTTTCGCACTTGTGTTAGTGTTGAAAAACCACTTTTCGCACTTGTGTTGGTGCAGGAAACCACTTTTGCACTTGTATTAGTGTGGAAAAAACACTTTTCGCACTTGTCTTGGTGAAGGAAACCACTTTTGCACTTGTATTAGTGTGGAAAAAACACTTTTTGCACTTGTGATAGTGTTGAAAAACCACTTTTCGCACGTGTGTTAGTGTTGAAAAACCACTTTTCGTACTTGTGTTGGTGCAGGAAACCACTTTTGCACTTGTATTAGTGTGGAAAAACCACTTTTCGCACTTGTGTTGGTGAAGGAAACCACTTTTGCACTTGTATTAGTGTGGAAAAAACACTTTTTGCACTTGTGTTAGTGTTGAAAAACCACTTTTCGCACTTGTGATAGTGTTGAAAAACCACTTTTCGCACTTGTGTTAGTGTTGAAAAACCACTTTTCGCACTTGTGTTGGTGCAGGAAACCACTTTTGCACTTGTATTAGTGTGGAAAAAACACTTTTCGCACTTGTGTTGGTGAAGGAAACCACTTTTGCACTTGTATTAGTGTGGAAAAAACACTTTTTGCACTTGTGTTAGTGTTGAAAAACCACTTTTCGCACTTGTGATAGTGTTGAAAAACCACTTTTTGCACTTGTGTTAGTGTTGAAAAACCACTTTTTGCACTTGTGTTAGTGTTGAAAAACCACTTTTCGCACTTGTGTTGGTGCAGGAAACCACTTTTGCACTTGTATTAGTGTGGAAAAAACACTTTTTGCACTTGTGATAGTGTTGAAAAACCACTTTTCACACTTGTGTTGGTGCAGGAAACCACTTTTGCACTTGTATTAGTGTGGAAAAACCACTTTTCGCACTTGTGTTAGTGTAGAAAAACCACTTTTCGCACTTGTGTTAGTGTTGAAAAACCACTTTTCGCACTTGTGTTAGTGTTGAAAAACCACTTTTCGCACTTGTGTTGGTACAGGAAACCACTTTTGCACTTGTATTAGTGTGGAAAAAACACTTTTTGCACTTGTGATAGTGTTGAAAAACCACTTTTTGCACTTGTGTTAGTGTTGAAAAACCACTTTTCGCACTTGTGTTGGTGCACGAAACCACTTTTGCAATTGTATTAGTGTGGAAAAAACACTTTTTGCACTTGTGATAGTGTTGAAAAACCACTTTTCGCACTTGTGTTAGTGTTGAAAAACCACTTTATAGCACTTGTGTTGGTGCAGGAAACCACTTTTGCACTTGTATTAGTGTGGAAAAACCACTTTTCGCACTTGTGTTAGTGTTGAAAAACCACTTTTCGCACTTGTGTTAGTGTTGAAAAACCACTTTTCGCACTTGTGTTGGTGCAGGAAACCACATTTGCACTTGTATTAGTGTGGAAAAACCACTTTTCGCACTTGTGATAGTTTTGAAAAACCACTTTTCGCACTTGTGTTGGTGCACGAAACCACTTTTGCACTTGTATTAGTGTGGAACAACCACTTTTCACACTTGTGTTAGTGTTGAAAAAACACTTTTCGCACTTGTGTTGGTGCAGGAAACCACATTTGCACTTGTATTAGTGTGGAAAAACCACTTTTCGCACTTGTGATAATTTTGAAAAACCACTTTTCGCACTTGTGTTAGTGTTGAAAAACCACTTTTTGCACTTGTGATAGTGTTGAAAAAGCACTTTTCGCACTTGTGTTGGTGAAGGAAACCACTTTTGCACTTGTATTAGTGTGGAAAAAACACTTTTTGCACTTGTGTTAGTGTTGAAAAACCACTTTTCGCACTTGTGATAGTGTTGAAAAACCACTTTTCGCACTTGTGTTAGTGTTGAAAAACCACTTTTCGCACTTGTGTTAGTGTTGAAAAACCACTTTTCGCACTTGTGTTGGTGCAGGAAACCACTTTTGCACTTGTATTAGTGTGGAAAAAACACTTTTTGCACTTGTGATAGTTTTGAAAAACCACTTTTCACACTTGTGTTGGTGCAGGAAACCACTTTTGCACTTGTATTAGTGTGGAAAAACCACTTTTCGCACTTGTGTTAGTGTTGAAAAACCACTTTTTGCACTTGTGTTAGTGTTGAAAAACCACTTTTCGCACTTGTGTTGGTGCAGGAAACCACTTTTGCACTTGTATTAGTGTGGAAAAAACACTTTTTGCACTTGTGATAGTGTTGAAAAACCACTTTTGCACTTGTGTTAGTGTTGAAAAACCACTTTTCGCACTTGTGTTGGTGCACGAAACCACTTTTGCACTTGTACTATTGTGGAAAAACCACTTTTTGCACTTGTGATAGTGTTGAAAAACCACTTTTCGCACTTGTGTTAGTGTTGAAAAACCACTTTTCGCACTTGTGTTGGTGCAGGAAACCACTATTGCACTTGTATTAGTGTGGAAAAAACACTTTTTGCACTTGTGATAGTGTTGAAAAACCACTTTTCGCACTTGTGTTAGTGTTGAAAAACCACTTTTCGCACTTGTGTTGGTGCAGGAAACCACTTTTGCACTTGTATTAGTGTGGAAAAACCACTTTTCGCACTTGTGTTAGTGTTGAAAAACCACTTTTCGCACTTGTGTTAGTGTTGAAAAACCACTTTTCGCACTTGTGTTGGTGCAGGAAACCACTTTTGCACTTGTATTAGTGTGGAAAAAACACTTTTCGCACTTGTGTTAGTGTTGAAAAACCACATTTCGCACTTGTGTTAGTGTTGAAAAACCACTTTTTGCACTTGTGTTGGTGCAGGAAACCACTTTTGCACTTGCATTAGTGTTGAAAAACCACTTTTTGCACTTGTGTTAGTGTTGAAAAACCACTTTTCGCACTTGTGTTGGTGCAGGAAACCACATTTGCACTTGTATTAGTGTGGAAAAAACACTTTTCACACTTGTGTTAGTGTTGAAAAACCACTTTTCGCACTTGTGTTAGTGTTGAAAAACCACTTTTCGCACTTGTGTTGGTGTTGAAAAAACACTTTTTGCACTTGTGATAGTGTTGAAAAACCACTTTTCGCACTTGTGTTAGTGTTGAAAAACCACTTTTCGCACTTGTGTTGGTGCAGGAAACCACTTTTGCACTTGTATTAGTGTGGAAAAAACACTTTTTGCACTTGTGATAGTGTTGAAAAACCACTTTTCGCACTTGTGTTAGTGTTGAAAAACCACTTTTTGCACTTGTTATAGTGTTGAAAAACCACTTTTCGCACTAGTGTTAGTGTTGAAAAACCACTTTTCGCACTTGTGTTAGTGTTGAAAAACCACTTTTCGCACTTGTGTTGGTGAAGGAAACCACTTTTGCACTTGTATTAGTGTGGAAAAAACACTTTTTGCACTTGTGATAGTGTTGAAAAACCACATTTCGCACTTGTGTTGGTGCAGGAAACCACTTTTGCACTTGTATTAGTGTAGAAAAACCACTTTTCGCACTTGTGTTAGTGTTGAAAAACCACTTTTCGCACTTGTGTTAGTGTTGAAAAACCACTTTTCGCACTTGTGTTGGTACAGGAAACCACTTTTGCACTTGTATTAGTGTGGAAAAAACACTTTTTGCACTTGTGATAGTGTTGAAAACCACTTTTTGCACTTGTGTTAGTGTTGAAAAACCACTTTTCGCACTTGTGTTGGTGCACGAAACCACTTTTCCAATTGTATTAGTGTGGAAAAAACACTTTTTGCACTTGTGATAGTGTTGAAAAACCACTTTTCGCACTTGTGTTAGTGTTGAAAAACCACTTTTTAGCACTTGTGTTGGTGCAGGAAACCACTTTTGCACTTGTATTAGTGTGGAAAAACCACTTTTCGCACTTGTGTTAGTGTTGAAAAACCACTTTTCGCACTTGTTTTAGTGTTGAAAAACCACTTTTCGCACTTGTGTTGGTGCAGGAAACCACATTTGCACTTGTATTAGTGTGGAAAAACCACTTTTCGCACTTGTGATAGTTTTGAAAAACCACTTTTCGCACTTGTGTTGGTGCACGAAACCACTTTTGCACTTGTATTAGTGTGGAACAACCACTTTTCACACTTGTGTTAGTGTTGAAAAAAAACCACTTTTCGCACTTGTGTTGGTGCAGGAAACCACATTTGCACTTGTATTAGTGTGGAAAAACCACTTTTCGCACTTGTGATAATTTTGAAAAACCACTTTTCGCACTTGTGTTAGTGTTGAAAAACCACTTTTTGCACTTGTGATAGTGTTGAAAAAACACTTTTTGCACTTGTGTTGGTGAAGGAAACCACTTTTGCACTTGTATTAGTGCGGAAAAAACACTTTTTGCACTTGTGTTAGTGTTGAAAAACCACTTTTCGCACTTGTGATAGTGTTGAAAAACCACTTTTCGCACTTGTGTTAGTGTTGAAAAACCACTTTTCGCACTTGTGTTAGTGTTGAAAAACCACTTTTCGCACTTGTGTTGGTGCAGGAAACCACTTTTGCACTTGTATTAGTGTGGAAAAAACACTTTTTGCACTTGTGATAGTGTTGAAAAACCACTTTTCACACTTGTGTTGATGCAGGAAACCACTTTTGCACTTGTATTAGTGTGGAAAAACCACTTTTCGCACTTGTGTTAGTGTTGAAAAACCACTTTTCGCACTTGTGTTAGTGTTGAAAAACCACTTTTCGCACTTGTGTTGGTGCAGGAAACCACTTTTGCACTTGTATTAGTGTGGAAAAAACACTTTTTGCACTTGTGATAGTGTTGAAAAACCACTTTTTGCACTTGTATTAGTGTTGAAAAACCACTTTTCGCACTTGTGTTGGTGCACGAAACCACTTTTGCACTTGTATTATTGTGGAAAAACCACTTTTTGCACTTGTGATAGTGTTGAAAAACCACTTTTCGCACTTGTGTTAGTGTTGAAAAACCACTTTTCGCACTTGTGTTGGTGCAGGAAACCACTATTGCACTTGTATTAGTGTGGAAAAAACACTTTTTGCACTTGTGATAGTGTTGAAAAACCACTTTTCGCACTTGTGTTAGTGTTGAAAAACCACTTTTCGCACTTGTGTTGGTGCAGGTAACCACTTTTGCACTTGTATTAGTGTGGAAAAACCACTTTTCGCACTTGTGTTAGTGTTGAAAAACCACTTTTCGCACTTGTGTTAGTGTTGAAAAACCACTTTTCGCACTTGTGTTGGTGCAGGAAACCACTTTTGCACTTGCATTAGTGTGGAAAAAACACTTTTTGCACTTGTGATAGTGTTGAAAAACCACTTTTTGCACTTGTGTTAGTGTTGAAAAACCACTTTTCGCACTTGTGTTGGTGCACGAAACCACTTTTGCACTTGTATTAGTGTGGAAAAAACACTTTTTGCACTTGTGATAGTGTTGAAAAACCACTTTTCGCACTTGTGTTAGTGTTGAAAAACCACTTTTCGCACTTGTGTTGGTGCAGGAAACCACTTTTGCACTTGTATTAGTGTGGAAAAACCACTTTTCGCACTTGTGTTGGTGAAGGAAACCACTTTTGCACTTGTATTAGTGTGGAAAAAACACTTTTTGCACTTGTGTTAGTGTTGAAAAACCACTTTTCGCACTTGTGATAGTGTTGAAAAACCACTTTTCGCACTTGTGTTAGTGTTGAAAAACCACTTTTCGCACTTGTGTTGGTGCAGGAAACCACTTTTGCACTTGTATTAGTGTGGAAAAAACACTTTTCGCACTTGTGTTGGTGAAGGAAACCACTTTTGCACTTGTATTAGTGTGGAAAAAACACTTTTTGCACTTGTGATAGTGTTGAAAAACCACTTTTCGCACGTGTGTTAGTGTTGAAAAACCACTTTTCGTACTTGTGTTGGTGCAGGAAACCACTTTTGCACTTGTATTAGTGTGGAAAAACCACTTTTCGCACTTGTGTTGGTGAAGGAAACCACTTTTGCACTTGTATTAGTGTGGAAAAAACACTTTTTGCACTTGTGTTAGTGTTGAAAAACCACTTTTCGCACTTGTGATAGTGTTGAAAAACCACTTTTCGCACTTGTGTTAGTGTTGAAAAACCACTTTTCGCACTTGTGTTGGTGCAGGAAACCACTTTTGCACTTGTATTAGTGTGGAAAAAACACTTTTCGCACTTGTGTTGGTGAAGGAAACCACTTTTGCACTTGTATTAGTGTGGAAAAAACACTTTTTGCACTTGTGTTAGTGTTGAAAAACCACTTTTCGCACTTGTGATAGTGTTGAAAAACCACTTTTCGCACTTGTGTTAGTGTTGAAAAACCACTTTTGTTAGTGTTGAAAAACCACTTTTCGCACTTGTGTTGGTGCAGGAAACCACTTTTGCACTTGTATTAGTGTGGAAAAAACACTTTTTGCACTTGTGATAGTGTTGAAAAACCACTTTTCACACTTGTGTTGGTGCAGGAAACCACTTTTGCACTTGTATTAGTGTGGAAAAACCACTTTTCGCACTTGTGTTAGTGTTGAAAAACCACTTTTCGCACTTGTGTTAGTGTTGAAAAACCACTTTTCGCACTTGTGTTGGTGCAGGAAACCACTTTTGCACTTGTATTAGTGTGGAAAAAACACTTTTTGCACTTGTGATAGTGTTGAAAAACCACTTTTTGCACTTGTGTTAGTGTTGAAAAACCACTTTTCGCACTTGTGTTGGTGCACGAAACCACTTTTGCACTTGTATTATTGTGGAAAAACCACTTTTTGCACTTGTGATAGTGTTGAAAAACCACTTTTCGCCCTTGTGTTAGTGTTGAAAAACCACTTTTCGCACTTGTGTTGGTGCAGGAAACCACTATTGCACTTGTATTAGTGTGGAAAAAACACTTTTTGCACTTGTGATAGTGTTGAAAAACCACTTTTCGCACTTGTGTTAGTGTTGAAAAACCACTTTTCGCACTTGTGTTGGTGCAGGAAACCACTTTTGCACTTGTATTAGTGTGGAAAAACCACTTTTCGCACTTGTGTTAGTGTTGAAAAACCACTTTTTGCACTTGTGTTAGTGTTGAAAAACCACTGTTCGCACTTGTGTTGGTGCACGAAACCACTTTTGCACTTGTATTAGTGTGGAAAACCACTTTTTGCACTTGTGATAGTGTTGAAAAACCACTTTTCGCACTTGTGTTAGTGTTGAAAAACCACTTTTCGCACTTGTGTTGGTGCAGGAAACCACTATTGCACTTGTATTAGTGTGGAAAAAACACTTTTTGCACTTGTGATAGTGTTGAAAAACCACTTTTCGCACTTGTGTTAGTGTTGAAAAACCACTTTTCGCACTTGTGTTGGTGCAGGAAACCACTTTTGCACTTGTATTAGTGTGGAAAAACCACTTTTCGCACTTGTGTTAGTGTTGAAAAACCACATTTCGCACTTGTGTTAGTGTTGAAAAACCACTTTTCGCATTTGTGTTGGGCAGGAAACCACTTTTGCACTTGTATTAGTGTGGAAAAAACACTTTTCGCACTTGTGTTAGTGTTGAAAAACCACTTTTCGCACTTGTGTTAGTGTTGAAAAACCACTTTTCGCACTTGTGTTGGTGCAGGAAACCACTTTTGCACTTGTATTAGTGTGGAAAAAACACTTTTTGCACTTGTGATAGTGTTGAAAAACCACATTTCGCACTTGTGTTGGTGCAGGAAACCACTTTTGCACTTGTATTAGTGTAGAAAAACCACTTTTCGCACTTGTGTTAGTGTTGAAAAACCACTTTTCGCACTTGTGTTAGTGTTGAAAAACCACTTTTCGCACTTGTGATAATTTTGAAAAACCACTTTTCGCACTTGTGTTAGTGTTGAAAAACCACTTTTTGCACTTGTGATAGTGTTGAAAAAACACTTTTTGCACTTGTGTTGGTGAAGGAAACCACTTTTGCACTTGTATTAGTGCGGAAAAAACACTTTTTGCACTTGTGTTGGTGAAGGAAACCACTTTTGCACTTGTATTAGTGCGGAAAAAACACTTTTTGCACTTGTATTAGTGTAGAAAAACCACTTTTCGCACTTGTGTTAGTGTTGAAAAACCACTTTTCGCACTTGTATTAGTGTGGAAAAACCACTTTTCGCACTTGTGATAATTTTGAAAAACCACTTTTCGCACTTGTGTTAGTGTTGAAAAACCACTTTTTGCACTTGTGATAGTGTTGAAAAAACACTTTTTGCACTTGTGTTGGTGAAGGAAACCACTTTTGCACTTGTATTAGTGCGGAAAAAACACTTTTTGCACTTGTGTTAGTGTTGAAAAACCACTTTTCGCACTTGTGATAGTGTTGAAAAACCACTTTTCGCACTTGTGTTAGTGTTGAAAAACCACTTTTCGCACTTGTGTTAGTGTTGAAAAACCACTTTTCGCACTTGTGTTGGTGCAGGAAACCACTTTTGCACTTGTATTAGTGTGGAAAAAACACTTTTTGCACTTGTGATAGTGTTGAAAAACCACTTTTCACACTTGTGTTGATGCAGGAAACCACTTTTGCACTTGTATTAGTGTGGAAAAACCACTTTTCGCACTTGTGTTAGTGTTGAAAAACCACTTTTCGCACTTGTGTTAGTGTTGAAAAACCACTTTTCGCACTTGTGTTGGTGCAGGAAACCACTTTTGCACTTGTATTAGTGTGGAAAAAACACTTTTTGCACTTGTGATAGTGTTGAAAAACCACTTTTTGCACTTGTATTAGTGTTGAAAAACCACTTTTCGCACTTGTGTTGGTGCACGAAACCACTTTTGCACTTGTATTATTGTGGAAAAACCACTTTTTGCACTTGTGATAGTGTTGAAAAACCACTTTTCGCACTTGTGTTAGTGTTGAAAAACCACTTTTCGCACTTGTGTTGGTGCAGGAAACCACTATTGCACTTGTATTAGTGTGGAAAAAACACTTTTTGAACTTGTGATAGTGTTGAAAAACCACTTTTCGCACTTGTGTTAGTGTTGAAAAACCACTTTTCGCACTTGTGTTGGTGCAGGTAACCACTTTTGCACTTGTATTAGTGTGGAAAAACCACTTTTCGCACTTGTGTTAGTGTTGAAAAACCACTTTTCGCACTTGTGTTAGTGTTGAAAAACCACTTTTCGCACTTGTGTTGGTGCAGGAAACCACTTTTGCACTTGTATTAGTGTGGAAAAAACACTTTTCGCACTTGTGTTAGTGTTGAAAAACCACATTTCGCACTTGTGTTAGTGTTGAAAAACCACTTTTTGCACTTGTGTTGGTGCAGGAAACCACTTTTGCACTTGCATTAGTGTGGAAAAAACACTTTTTGCACTTGTGATAGTGTTGAAAAACCACTTTTTGCACTTGTGTTAGTGTTGAAAAACCACTTTTCGCACTTGTGTTGGTGCACGAAACCACTTTTGCACTTGTATTAGTGTGGAAAAAACACTTTTTGCACTAGTGATAGTGTTGAAAAACCACTTTTCGCACTTGTGTTAGTGTTGAAAAACCACTTTTCGCACTTGTGTTGGTGCAGGAAACCACTTTTGCACTTGTATTAGTGTGGAAAAACCACTTTTCGCACTTGTGTTGGTGAAGGAAACCACTTTTGCACTTGTATTAGTGTGGAAAAAACACTTTTTGCACTTGTGTTAGTGTTGAAAAACCACTTTTCGCACTTGTGATAGTGTTGAAAAACCACTTTTCGCACTTGTGTTAGTGTTGAAAAACCACTTTTCGCACTTGTGTTGGTGCAGGAAACCACTTTTGCACTTGTATTAGTGTGGAAAAAACACTTTTCGCACTTGTGTTGGTGAAGGAAACCACTTTTGCACTTGTATTAGTGTGGAAAAAACACTTTTTGCACTTGTGATAGTGTTGAAAAACCACTTTTCGCACGTGTGTTAGTGTTGAAAAACCACTTTTCGTACTTGTGTTGGTGCACGAAACCACTTTTGCACTTGTATTATTGTGGAAAAACCACTTTTTGCACTTGTGATAGTGTTGAAAAACCACTTTTCGCCCTTGTGTTAGTGTTGAAAAACCACTTTTCGCACTTGTGTTGGTGCAGGAAACCACTATTGCACTTGTATTAGTGTGGAAAAAACACTTTTTGCACTTGTGATAGTGTTGAAAAACCACTTTTCGCACTTGTGTTAGTGTTGAAAAACCACTTTTCGCACTTGTGTTGGTGCACGAAACCACTTTTGCACTTGTATTAGTGTGGAAAACCACTTTTTGCACTTGTGATAGTGTTGAAAAACCACTTTTCGCACTTGTGTTAGTGTTGAAAAACCACTTTTCGCACTTGTGTTGGTGCAGGAAACCACTATTGCACTTGTATTAGTGTGGAAAAAACACTTTTTGCACTTGTGATAGTGTTGAAAAACCACTTTTCGCACTTGTGTTAGTGTTGAAAAACCACTTTTCGCACTTGTGTTGGTGCAGGAAACCACTTTTGCACTTGTATTAGTGTGGAAAAACCACTTTTCGCAGTTGTGTTAGTGTTGAAAAACCACATTTCGCACTTGTGTTAGTGTTGAAAAACCACTTTTCGCATTTGTGTTGGGCAGGAAACCACTTTTGCACTTGTATTAGTGTGGAAAAAACACTTTTCGCACTTGTGTTAGTGTTGAAAAACCACTTTTCGCACTTGTGTTAGTGTTGAAAAACCACTTTTCGCACTTGTGTTGGTGCAGGAAACCACTTTTGCACTTGTATTAGTGTGGAAAAACACTTTTTGCACTTGTGATAGTGTTGAAAAACCACATTTCGCACTTGTGTTGGTGCAGGAAACCACTTTTGCACTTGTATTAGTGTAGAAAAACCACTTTTCGCACTTGTGTTAGTGTTGAAAAACCACTTTTCGCACTTGTGTTAGTGTTGAAAAACCACTTTTCGCACTTGTGATAATTTTGAAAAACCACTTTTCGCACTTGTGTTAGTGTTGAAAAACCACTTTTTGCACTTGTGATAGTGTTGAAAAAACACTTTTTGCACTTGTGTTGGTGAAGGAAACCACTTTTGCACTTGTATTAGTGCGGAAAAAACACTTTTTGCACTTGTGTTGGTGAAGGAAACCACTTTTGCACTTGTATTAGTGCGGAAAAAACACTTTTTGCACTTGTATTAGTGTAGAAAAACCACTTTTCGCACTTGTGTTAGTGTTGAAAAACCACTTTTCGCACTTGTATTAGTGTGGTAAAAACCACTTTTCGCACTTGTGATAATTTTGAAAAACCACTTTTCGCACTTGTGTTAGTGTTGAAAAACCACTTTTTGCACTTGTGATAGTGTTGAAAAAACACTTTTTGCACTTGTGTTGGTGAAGGAAACCACTTTTGCACTTGTATTAGTGCGGAAAAAACACTTTTTGCACTTGTGTTAGTGTTGAAAAACCACTTTTCGCACTTGTGATAGTGTTGAAAAACCACTTTTCGCACTTGTGTTAGTGTTGAAAAACCACTTTTCGCACTTGTGTTAGTGTTGAAAAACCACTTTTCGCACTTGTGTTGGTGCAGGAAACCACTTTTGCACTTGTATTAGTGTGGAAAAAACACTTTTTGCACTTGTGATAGTGTTGAAAAACCACTTTTCACACTTGTGTTGATGCAGGAAACCACTTTTGCACTTGTATTAGTGTGGAAAAACCACTTTTCGCACTTGTGTTAGTGTTGAAAAACCACTTTTCGCACTTGTGTTAGTGTTGAAAAACCACTTTTCGCACTTGTGTTGGTGCAGGAAACCACTTTTGCACTTGTATTAGTGTGGAAAAAACACTTTTTGCACTTGTGATAGTGTTGAAAAACCACTTTTTGCACTTGTATTAGTGTTGAAAAACCACTTTTCGCACTTGTGTTGGTGCACGAAACCACTTTTGCACTTGTATTATTGTGGAAAAACC
Organism: Myxine glutinosa; assembly: GCF_964187855.1. NCBI lineage: Eukaryota > Metazoa > Chordata > Myxini > Myxiniformes > Myxinidae > Myxine > Myxine glutinosa. The sequence goes on from NW_027616472.1 coordinate 79,703, forward strand.
ACTTTTTGCACTTGTGATAGTGTTGAAAAACCACTTTTCGCACTTGTGTTAGTGTTGAAAAACCACTTTTCGCACTTGTGTTGGTGCAGGAAACCACTATTGCACTTGTATTAGTGTGGAAAAAACACTTTTTGCACTTGTGATAGTGTTGAAAAACCACTTTTCGCACTTGTGTTAGTGTTGAAAAACCACTTTTCGCACTTGTGTTGGTGCAGGTAACCACTTTTGCACTTGTATTAGTGTGGAAAAACCACTTTTCGCACTTGTGTTAGTGTTGAAAAACCACTTTTCGCACTTGTGTTAGTGTTGAAAAACCACTTTTCGCACTTGTGTTGGTGCAGGAAACCACTTTTGCACTTGTATTAGTGTGGAAAAAACACTTTTCGCACTTGTGTTAGTGTTGAAAAACCACATTTCGCACTTGTGTTAGTGTTGAAAAACCACTTTTTGCACTTGTGTTGGTGCAGGAAACCACTTTTGCACTTGCATTAGTGTGGAAAAAACACTTTTTGCACTTGTGATAGTGTTGAAAAACCACTTTTTGCACTTGTGTTAGTGTTGAAAAACCACTTTTCGAACTTGTGTTGGTGCACGAAACCACTTTTGCACTTGTATTAGTGTGGAAAAAACACTTTTTGCACTAGTGATAGTGTTGAAAAACCACTTTTCGCACTTGTGTTAGTGTTGAAAAACCACTTTTCGCACTTGTGTTGGTGCAGGAAACCACTTTTGCACTTGTATTAGTGTGGAAAAACCACTTTTCGCACTTGTGTTGGTGAAGGAAACCACTTTTGCACTTGTATTAGTGTGGAAAAAACACTTTTTGCACTTGTGTTAGTGTTGAAAAACCACTTTTCGCACTTGTGATAGTGTTGAAAAACCACTTTTCGCACTTGTGTTAGTGTTGAAAAACCACTTTTCGCACTTGTGTTGGTGCAGGAAACCACTTTTGCACTTGTATTAGTGTGGAAAAAACACTTTTCGCACTTGTGTTGGTGAAGGAAACCACTTTTGCACTTGTATTAGTGTGGAAAAAACACTTTTTGCACTTGTGATAGTGTTGAAAAACCACTTTTCGCACGTGTGTTAGTGTTGAAAAACCACTTTTCGTACTTGTGTTGGTGCAGGAAACCACTTTTGCACTTGTATTAGTGTGGAAAAACCACTTTTCGCACTTGTGTTGGTGAAGGAAACCACTTTTGCACTTGTATTAGTGTGGAAAAAACACTTTTTGCACTTGTGTTAGTGTTGAAAAACCACTTTTCGCACTTGTGATAGTGTTGAAAAACCACTTTTCGCACTTGTGTTAGTGTTGAAAAACCACTTTTCGCACTTGTGTTGGTGCAGGAAACCACTTTTGCACTTGTATTAGTGTGGAAAAAACACTTTTCGCACTTGTGTTGGTGAAGGAAACCACTTTTGCACTTGTATTAGTGTGGAAAAAACACTTTTTGCACTTGTGTTAGTGTTGAAAAACCACTTTTCGCACTTGTGATAGTGTTGAAAAACCACTTTTCGCACTTGTGTTAGTGTTGAAAAACCACTTTTGTTAGTGTTGAAAAACCACTTTTCGCACTTGTGTTGGTGCAGGAAACCACTTTTTCACTTGTATTAGTGTGGAAAAAACACTTTTTGCACTTGTGATAGTGTTGAAAAACCACTTTTCACACTTGTGTTGGTGCAGGAAACCACTTTTGCACTTGTATTAGTGTGGAAAAACCACTTTTCGCACTTGTGTTAGTGTTGAAAAACCACTTTTCGCACTTGTGTTAGTGTTGAAAAACCACTTTTCGCACTTGTGTTGGTGCAGGAAACCACTTTTGCACTTGTATTAGTGTGGAAAAAACACTTTTTGCACTTGTGATAGTGTTGAAAAACCACTTTTTGCACTTGTGTTAGTGTTGAAAAACCACTTTTCGCACTTGTGTTGGTGCACGAAACCACTTTTGCACTTGTATTATTGTGGAAAAACCACTTTTTGCACTTGTGATAGTGTTGAAAAACCACTTTTCGCCCTTGTGTTAGTGTTGAAAAACCACTTTTCGCACTTGTGTTGGTGCAGGAAACCACTATTGCACTTGTATTAGTGTGGAAAAAACACTTTTTGCACTTGTGATAGTGTTGAAAAACCACTTTTCGCACTTGTGTTAGTGTTGAAAAACCACTTTTCGCACTTGTGTTGGTGCAGGAAACCACTTTTGCACTTGTATTAGTGTGGAAAAACCACTTTTCGCACTTGTGTTAGTGTTGAAAAACCACTTTTTGCACTTGTGTTAGTGTTGAAAAACCACTGTTCGCACTTGTGTTGGTGCACGAAACCACTTTTGCACTTGTATTAGTGTGGAAAACCACTTTTTGCACTTGTGATAGTGTTGAAAAACCACTTTTCGCACTTGTGTTAGTGTTGAAAAACCACTTTTCACACTTGTGTTGGTGCAGGAAACCACTATTGCACTTGTATTAGTGTGGAAAAAACACTTTTTGCACTTGTGATAGTGTTGAAAAACCACTTTTCGCACTTGTGTTAGTGTTGAAAAACCACTTTTCGCACTTGTGTTGGTGCAGGAAACCACTTTTGCACTTGTATTAGTGTGGAAAAACCACTTTTCGCACTTGTGTTAGTGTTGAAAAACCACATTTCGCACTTGTGTTAGTGTTGAAAAACCACTTTTCGCACTTGTGTTGGGCAGGAAACCACTTTTGCACTTGTATTAGTGTGGAAAAAACACTTTTCGCACTTGTGTTAGTGTTGAAAAACCACTTTTCGCACTTGTGTTAGTGTTGAAAAACCACTTTTCGCACTTGTGTTGGTGCAGGAAACCACTTTTGCACTTGTATTAGTGTGGAAAAAACACTTTTTGCACTTGTGATAGTGTTGAAAAACCACATTTCGCACTTGTGTTGGTGCAGGAAACCACTTTTGCACTTGTATTAGTGTAGAAAAACCACTTTTCGCACTTGTGTTAGTGTTGAAAAACCACTTTTCGCACTTGTGTTAGTGTTGAAAAACCACTTTTCGCACTTGTGTTGGTACAGGAAACCACTTTTGCACTTGTATTAGTGTGGAAAAAACACTTTTTGCACTTGTGATAGTGTTGAAAAACCACTTTTTGCACTTGTGTTAGTGTTGAAAAACCACTTTTCGCACTTGTGTTGGTGCACGAAACCACTTTTGCAATTGTATTAGTGTGGAAAAAACACTTTTTGCACTTGTGATAGTGTTGAAAAACCACTTTTCGCACTTGTGTTAGTGTTGAAAAACCACTTTTTAGCACTTGTGTTGGTGCAGGAAACCACTTTTGCACTTGTATTAGTGTGGAAAAACCACTTTTCGCACTTGTGTTAGTGTTGAAAAACCACTTTTCGCACTTGTGTTAATGTTGAAAAACCACTTTTCGCACTTGTGTTGGTGCAGGAAACCACATTTGCACTTGTATTAGTGTGGAAAAACCACTTTTCGCACTTGTGATAGTTTTGAAAAACCACTTTTCGCACTTGTGTTGGTGCACGAAACCACTTTTGCACTTGTATTAATGTGGAACAACCACTTTTCACACTTGTGTTAGTATTGAAAAACCACTTTTCGCACTTGTGTTGGTGCAGGAAACCACATTTGCACTTGTATTAGTGTGGAAAAACCACTTTTCGCACTTGTGATAATTTTGAAAAACCACTTTTCGCACTTGTGTTAGTGTTGAAAAACCACTTTTTGCACTTGTGATAGTGTTGAAAAAACACTTTTCGCACTTGTGTTGGTGAAGGAAACCACTTTTGCACTTGTATTAGTGTGGAAAAAACACTTTTTGCACTTGTGTTAGTGTTGAAAAACCACTTTTCGCACTTGTGATAGTGTTGAAAAACCACTTTTCGCACTTGTGTTAGTGTTGAAAAACCACTTTTCGCACTTGTGTTGGTGCAGGAAACCACTTTTGCACTTGTATTAGTGTGGAAAAACCACTTTTCGCACTTGTGTTAGTGTTGAAAAACCACTTTTCGCACTTGTGTTAGTGTTGAAAAACCACTTTTCGCACTTGTGTTGGTGCAGGAAACCACTTTTGCACTTGTATTAGTGTGGAAAAAACACTTTTTGCACTTGTGATAGTGTTGAAAAACCACTTTTGCACTTGTGTTAGTGTTGAAAAACCACTTTTCGCACTTGTGTTGGTGCACGAAACCACTTTTGCACTTGTATTATTGTGGAAAAACCACTTTTTGCACTTGTGATAGTGTTGAAAAACCACTTTTCGCACTTGTGTTAGTGTTGAAAAACCACTTTTCGCACTTGTGTTGGTGCAGGAAACCACTATTGCACTTGTATTAGTGTGGAAAAAACACTTTTTGCACTTGTGATAGTGTTGAAAAACCACTTTTCGCACTTGTGTTAGTGTTGAAAAACCACTTTTCGCACTTGTGTTGGTGCAGGAAACCACTTTTGCACTTGTATTAGTGTGGAAAAACCACTTTTCGCACTTGTGTTAGTGTTGAAAAACCACTTTTCGCACTTGTGTTAGTGTTGAAAAACCACTTTTCGCACTTGTGTTGGTGCAGGAAACCACTTTTGCACTTGTATTAGTGTGGAAAAAACACTTTTCGCACTTGTGTTAGTGTTGAAAAACCACATTTCGCACTTGTGTTAGTGTTGAAAAACCACTTTTTGCACTTGTGTTGGTGCAGGAAACCACTTTTGCACTTGCATTAGTGTGGAAAAAACACTTTTTGCACTTGTGATAGTGTTGAAAAACCACTTTTGCACTTGTATTAGTGTGGAAAAACCACTTTTCGCACTTGTGTTAGTGTTGAAAAACCACATTTCGCACTTGTGTTAGTGTTGAAAAACCACTTTTCGCACTTGTGTTGGGCAGGAAACCACTTTTGCACTTGTATTAGTGTGGAAAAAACACTTTTCGCACTTGTGTTAGTGTTGAAAAACCACTTTTCGCACTTGTGTTAGTGTTGAAAAACCACTTTTCGCACTTGTGTTGGTGCAGGAAACCACTTTTGCACTTGTATTAGTGTGGAAAAAACACTTTTTGCACTTGTGATAGTGTTGAAAAACCACATTTCGCACTTGTGTTGGTGCAGGAAACCACTTTTGCACTTGTATTAGTGTGGAAAAACCACTTTTCGCACTTGTGTTAGTGTTGAAAAACCACTTTTCGCACTTGTGTTAGTGTTGAAAAACCACTTTTCGCACTTGTGTTGGTACAGGAAACCACTTTTGCACTTGTATTGTGTGGAAAAAAACACTTTTTGCACTTGTGATAGTGTTGAAAAACCACTTTTTGCACTTGTGTTAGTGTTGAAAAACCACTTTTCGCACTTGTGTTGGTGCACGAAACCACTTTTGCACTTGTATTAGTGTGGAAAAACCACTTTTTGCACTTGTGATAGTGTTGAAAAACCACTTTTCGCACTTGTGTTAGTGTTGAAAAACCACTTTTCGCACTTGTGTTGGTGCAGGAAACCACTTTGCACTTGTATTAGTGTGGAAAAAACACTTTTTGCACTTGTGATAGTGTTGAAAAACCACTTTTTGCACTTGTATTAGTGTTGAAAAACCACTTTTCGCACTTGTGTTGGTGCACGAAACCACTATTGCACTTGTATTAGTGTGGAAAAAACACTTTTTGCACTTGTGATAGTGTTGAAAAACCACTTTTCGCACTTGTGTTAGTGTTGAAAAACCACTTTTCGCACTTGTGTTGGTGCAGGTAACCACTTTTGCACTTGTATTAGTGTGGAAAAACCACTTTTCGCACTTGTGTTAGTGTTGAAAAACCACTTTTCGCACTTGTGTTAGTGTTGAAAAACCACTTTTCGCACTTGTGTTGGTGCAGGAAACCACTTTTGCACTTGTATTAGTGTGGAAAAAACACTTTTCGCACTTGTGTTAGTGTTGAAAAACCACATTTCGCACTTGTGTTAGTGTTGAAAAACCACTTTTTGCACTTGTGTTGGTGCAGGAAACCACTTTTGCACTTGAATTAGTGTGGAAAAAACACTTTTTGCACTTGTGATAGTGTTGAAAAACCACTTTTTGCACTTGTGTTAGTGTTGAAAAACCACTTTTCGCACTTGTGTTGGTGCACGAAACCACTTTTGCACTTGTATTAGTGTGGAAAAAACACTTTTTGCACTTGTGATAGTGTTGAAAAACCACTTTTCGCACTTGTGTTAGTGTTGAAAAACCACTTTTCGCACTTGTGTTGGTGCAGGAAACCACTTTTGCACTTGTATTAGTGTGGAAAAACCACTTTTCGCACTTGTGTTGGTGAAGGAAACCACTTTTGCACTTGTATTAGTGTGGAAAAAACACTTTTTGCACTTGTGTTAGTGTTGAAAAACCACTTTTCGCACTTGTGATAGTGTTGAAAAACCACTTTTCGCACTTGTGTTAGTGTTGAAAAACCACTTTTCGCACTTGTGTTGGTGCAGGAAACCACTTTTGCACTTGTATTAGTGTGGAAAAAACACTTTTCGCACTTGTGTTGGTGAAGGAAACCACTTTTGCACTTGTATTAGTGTGGAAAAAACACTTTTTGCACTTGTGATAGTGTTGAAAAACCACTTTTCGCACGTGTGTTAGTGTTGAAAAACCACTTTTCGTACTTGTGTTGGTGCAGGAAACCACTTTTGCACTTGTATTAGTGTGGAAAAACCACTTTTCGCACTTGTGTTGGTGAAGGAAACCACTTTTGCACTTGTATTAGTGTGGAAAAAACACTTTTTGCACTTGTGTTAGTGTTGAAAAACCACTTTTCGCACTTGTGATAGTGTTGAAAAACCACTATTCGCACTTGTGTTGGTACAGGAAACCACTTTTGCACTTGTATTAGTGTGGAAAAAACACTTTTTGCACTTGTGATAGTGTTGAAAAACCACTTTTCGCACGTGTGTTAGTGTTGAAAAACCACTTTTCGTACTTGTGTTGGTGCAGGAAACCACTTTTGCACTTGTATTAGTGTGGAAAAACCACTTTTCGCACTTGTGTTGGTGAAGGAAACCACTTTTGCACTTGTATTAGTGTGGAAAAAACACTTTTTGCACTTGTGTTAGTGTTGAAAAACCACTTTTCGCACTTGTGTTAGTGTTGAAAAACCACTTTTCGCACTTGTGTTAGTGTTGAAAAACCACTTTTCGCACTTGTGTTGGTACAGGAAACCACTTTTGCACTTGTATTAGTGTGGAAAAAACACTTTTTGCACTTGTGATAGTGTTGAAAAACCACTTTTTGCACTTGTGTTAGTGTTGAAAAACCACTTTTCGCACTTGTGTTGGTGCACGAAACCACTTTTGCACTTGTATTAGTGTGGAAAAACCACTTTTTGCACTTGTGATAGTGTTGAAAAACCACTTTTCGCACTTGTGTTATTGTTGAAAAACCACTTTTCGCACTTGTGTTGGTGCAGGAAACCACTTTTGCACTTGTATTAGTGTGGAAAAAACACTTTTTGCACTTGTGATAGTGTTGAAAAACCACTTTTTGCACTTGTATTAGTGTTGAAAAACCACTTTTCGCACTTGTGTTGGTGCACGAAACCACTTTTGCACTTGTATTATTGTGGAAAAACCACTTTTTGCACTTGTGATAGTGTTGAAAAACCACTTTTCGCACTTGTGTTAGTGTTGAAAAACCACTTTTCGCACTTGTGTTGGTGCAGGAAACCACTATTGCACTTGTATTAGTGTGGAAAAAACACTTTTTGCACTTGTGATAGTGTTGAAAAACCACTTTTCGCACTTGTGTTAGTGTTGAAAAACCACTTTTCGCACTTGTGTTGGTGCAGGTAACCACTTTTGCACTTGTATTAGTGTGGAAAAACCACTTTTCGCACTTGTGTTAGTGTTGAAAAACCACGTTTCGCACTTGTGTTAGTGTTGAAAAACCACTTTTCGCACTTGTGTTGGTGCAGGAAACCACTTTTGCACTTGTATTAGTGTGGAAAAAACACTTTTCGCACTTGTGTTAGTGTTGAAAAACCACATTTCGCACTTGTGTTAGTGTTGAAAAACCACTTTTCGCACTTGTATTGGTGCAGGAAACCACGATTGCACTTGTATTAGTGTGGAAAAAACACTTTTTGCACTTGTGATAGTGTTGAAAAACCACTTTTTGCACTTGTGTTAGTGTTGAAAAACCACTTTTCGCACTTGTGTTGGTGCACGAAACCACTTTTGCACTTGTATTATTGTGGAAAAACCACTTTTTGCACTTGTGATAGTGTTGAAAAACCACTTTTCGCCCTTGTGTTAGTGTTGAAAAACCACTTTTCGCACTTGTGTTGGTGCAGGAAACCACTATTGCACTTGTATTAGTGTGGAAAAAACACTTTTTGCACTTGTGATAGTGTTGAAAAACCACTTTTCGCACTTGTGTTAGTGTTGAAAAACCACTTTTCGCACTTGTGTTGGTGCAGGAAACCACTTTTGCACTTGTATTAGTGTGGAAAAACCACTTTTCGCACTTGTGTTAGTGTTGAAAAACCACTTTTTGCACTTGTGTTAGTGTTGAAAAACCACTGTTCGCACTTGTGTTGGTGCACGAAACCACTTTTGCACTTGTATTAGTGTGGAAAACCACTTTTTGCACTTGTGATAGTGTTGAAAAACCACTTTTCGCACTTGTGTTAGTGTTGAAAAACCACTTTTCACACTTGTGTTGGTGCAGGAAACCACTATTGCACTTGTATTAGTGTGGAAAAAACACTTTTTGCACTTGTGATAGTGTTGAAAAACCACTTTTCGCACTTGTGTTAGTGTTGAAAAACCACTTTTCGCACTTGTGTTGGTGCAGGAAACCACTTTTGCACTTGTATTAGTGTGGAAAAACCACTTTTCGCACTTGTGTTAGTGTTGAAAAACCACATTTCGCACTTGTGTTAGTGTTGAAAAACCACTTTTCGCACTTGTGTTGGGCAGGAAACCACTTTTGCACTTGTATTAGTGTGGAAAAAACACTTTTCGCACTTGTGTTAGTGTTGAAAAACCACTTTTCGCACTTGTGTTAGTGTTGAAAAACCACTTTTCGCACTTGTGTTGGTGCAGGAAACCACTTTTGCACTTGTATTAGTGTGGAAAAAACACTTTTTGCACTTGTGATAGTGTTGAAAAACCACATTTCGCACTTGTGTTGGTGCAGGAAACCACTTTTGCACTTGTATTAGTGTAGAAAAACCACTTTTCGCACTTGTGTTAGTGTTGAAAAACCACTTTTCGCACTTGTGTTAGTGTTGAAAAACCACTTTTCGCACTTGTGTTGGTACAGGAAACCACTTTTGCACTTGTATTAGTGTGGAAAAAACACTTTTTGCACTTGTGATAGTGTTGAAAAACCACTTTTTGCACTTGTGTTAGTGTTGAAAAACCACTTTTCGCACTTGTGTTGGTGCACGAAACCACTTTTGCAATTGTATTAGTGTGGAAAAAACACTTTTTGCACTTGTGATAGTGTTGAAAAACCACTTTTCGCACTTGTGTTAGTGTTGAAAAACCACTTTTTAGCACTTGTGTTGGTGCAGGAAACCACTTTTGCACTTGTATTAGTGTGGAAAAACCACTTTTCGCACTTGTGTTAGTGTTGAAAAACCACTTTTCGCACTTGTGTTAATGTTGAAAAACCACTTTTCGCACTTGTGTTGGTGCAGGAAACCACATTTGCACTTGTATTAGTGTGGAAAAACCACTTTTCGCACTTGTGATAGTTTTGAAAAACCACTTTTCGCACTTGTGTTGGTGCACGAAACCACTTTTGCACTTGTATTAATGTGGAACAACCACTTTTCACACTTGTGTTAGTATTGAAAAACCACTTTTCGCACTTGTGTTGGTGCAGGAAACCACATTTGCACTTGTATTAGTGTGGAAAAACCACTTTTCGCACTTGTGATAATTTTGAAAAACCACTTTTCGCACTTGTGTTAGTGTTGAAAAACCACTTTTTGCACTTGTGATAGTGTTGAAAAAACACTTTTCGCACTTGTGTTGGTGAAGGAAACCACTTTTGCACTTGTATTAGTGTGGAAAAAACACTTTTTGCACTTGTGTTAGTGTTGAAAAACCACTTTTCGCACTTGTGATAGTGTTGAAAAACCACTTTTCGCACTTGTGTTAGTGTTGAAAAACCACTTTTCGCACTTGTGTTGGTGCAGGAAACCACTTTTGCACTTGTATTAGTGTGGAAAAACCACTTTTCGCACTTGTGTTAGTGTTGAAAAACCACTTTTCGCACTTGTGTTAGTGTTGAAAAACCACTTTTCGCACTTGTGTTGGTGCAGGAAACCACTTTTGCACTTGTATTAGTGTGGAAAAAACACTTTTTGCACTTGTGATAGTGTTGAAAAACCACTTTTGCACTTGTGTTAGTGTTGAAAAACCACTTTTCGCACTTGTGTTGGTGCACGAAACCACTTTTGCACTTGTATTATTGTGGAAAAACCACTTTTTGCACTTGTGATAGTGTTGAAAAACCACTTTTCGCACTTGTGTTAGTGTTGAAAAACCACTTTTCGCACTTGTGTTGGTGCAGGAAACCACTATTGCACTTGTATTAGTGTGGAAAAAACACTTTTTGCACTTGTGATAGTGTTGAAAAACCACTTTTCGCACTTGTGTTAGTGTTGAAAAACCACTTTTCGCACTTGTGTTGGTGCAGGAAACCACTTTTGCACTTGTATTAGTGTGGAAAAACCACTTTTCGCACTTGTGTTAGTGTTGAAAAACCACTTTTCGCACTTGTGTTAGTGTTGAAAAACCACTTTTCGCACTTGTGTTGGTGCAGGAAACCACTTTTGCACTTGTATTAGTGTGGAAAAAACACTTTTCGCACTTGTGTTAGTGTTGAAAAACCACATTTCGCACTTGTGTTAGTGTTGAAAAACCACTTTTTGCACTTGTGTTGGTGCAGGAAACCACTTTTGCACTTGCATTAGTGTGGAAAAAACACTTTTTGCACTTGTGATAGTGTTGAAAAACCACTTTTGCACTTGTATTAGTGTGGAAAAACCACTTTTCGCACTTGTGTTAGTGTTGAAAAACCACATTTCGCACTTGTGTTAGTGTTGAAAAACCACTTTTCGCACTTGTGTTGGGCAGGAAACCACTTTTGCACTTGTATTAGTGTGGAAAAAACACTTTTCGCACTTGTGTTAGTGTTGAAAAACCACTTTTCGCACTTGTGTTAGTGTTGAAAAACCACTTTTCGCACTTGTGTTGGTGCAGGAAACCACTTTTGCACTTGTATTAGTGTGGAAAAAACACTTTTTGCACTTGTGATAGTGTTGAAAAACCACATTTCGCACTTGTGTTGGTGCAGGAAACCACTTTTGCACTTGTATTAGTGTGGAAAAACCACTTTTCGCACTTGTGTTAGTGTTGAAAAACCACTTTTCGCACTTGTGTTAGTGTTGAAAAACCACTTTTCGCACTTGTGTTGGTACAGGAAACCACTTTTGCACTTGTATTAGTGTGGAAAAAACACTTTTTGCACTTGTGATAGTGTTGAAAAACCACTTTTTGCACTTGTGTTAGTGTTGAAAAACCACTTTTCGCACTTGTGTTGGTGCACGAAACCACTTTTGCACTTGTATTAGTGTGGAAAAACCACTTTTTGCACTTGTGATAGTGTTGAAAAACCACTTTTCGCACTTGTGTTAGTGTTGAAAAACCACTTTTCGCACTTGTGTTGGTGCAGGAAACCACTTTGCACTTGTATTAGTGTGGAAAAAACACTTTTTGCACTTGTGATAGTGTTGAAAAACCACTTTTTGCACTTGTATTAGTGTTGAAAAACCACTTTTCGCACTTGTGTTGGTGCACGAAACCACTATTGCACTTGTATTAGTGTGGAAAAAACACTTTTTGCACTTGTGATAGTGTTGAAAAACCACTTTTCGCACTTGTGTTAGTGTTGAAAAACCACTTTTCGCACTTGTGTTGGTGCAGGTAACCACTTTTGCACTTGTATTAGTGTGGAAAAACCACTTTTCGCACTTGTGTTAGTGTTGAAAAACCACTTTTCGCACTTGTGTTAGTGTTGAAAAACCACTTTTCGCACTTGTGTTGGTGCAGGAAACCACTTTTGCACTTGTATTAGTGTGGAAAAAACACTTTTCGCACTTGTGTTAGTGTTGAAAAACCACATTTCGCACTTGTGTTAGTGTTGAAAAACCACTTTTTGCACTTGTGTTGGTGCAGGAAACCACTTTTGCACTTGAATTAGTGTGGAAAAAACACTTTTTGCACTTGTGATAGTGTTGAAAAACCACTTTTTGCACTTGTGTTAGTGTTGAAAAACCACTTTTCGCACTTGTGTTGGTGCACGAAACCACTTTTGCACTTGTATTAGTGTGGAAAAAACACTTTTTGCACTTGTGATAGTGTTGAAAAACCACTTTTCGCACTTGTGTTAGTGTTGAAAAACCACTTTTCGCACTTGTGTTGGTGCAGGAAACCACTTTTGCACTTGTATTAGTGTGGAAAAACCACTTTTCGCACTTGTGTTGGTGAAGGAAACCACTTTTGCACTTGTATTAGTGTGGAAAAAACACTTTTTGCACTTGTGTTAGTGTTGAAAAACCACTTTTCGCACTTGTGATAGTGTTGAAAAACCACTTTTCGCACTTGTGTTAGTGTTGAAAAACCACTTTTCGCACTTGTGTTGGTGCAGGAAACCACTTTTGCACTTGTATTAGTGTGGAAAAAACACTTTTCGCACTTGTGTTGGTGAAGGAAACCACTTTTGCACTTGTATTAGTGTGGAAAAAACACTTTTTGCACTTGTGATAGTGTTGAAAAACCACTTTTCGCACGTGTGTTAGTGTTGAAAAACCACTTTTCGTACTTGTGTTGGTGCAGGAAACCACTTTTGCACTTGTATTAGTGTGGAAAAACCACTTTTCGCACTTGTGTTGGTGAAGGAAACCACTTTTGCACTTGTATTAGTGTGGAAAAAACACTTTTTGCACTTGTGTTAGTGTTGAAAAACCACTTTTCGCACTTGTGATAGTGTTGAAAAACCACTTTTCGCACTTGTGTTGGTACAGGAAACCACTTTTGCACTTGTATTAGTGTGGAAAAAACACTTTTTGCACTTGTGATAGTGTTGAAAAACCACTTTTCGCACGTGTGTTAGTGTTGAAAAACCACTTTTCGTACTTGTGTTGGTGCAGGAAACCACTTTTGCACTTGTATTAGTGTGGAAAAACCACTTTTCGCACTTGTGTTGGTGAAGGAAACCACTTTTGCACTTGTATTAGTGTGGAAAAAACACTTTTTGCACTTGTGTTAGTGTTGAAAAACCACTTTTCGCACTTGTGTTAGTGTTGAAAAACCACTTTTCGCACTTGTGTTAGTGTTGAAAAACCACTTTTCGCACTTGTGTTGGTACAGGAAACCACTTTTGCACTTGTATTAGTGTGGAAAAAACACTTTTTGCACTTGTGATAGTGTTGAAAAACCACTTTTTGCACTTGTGTTAGTGTTGAAAAACCACTTTTCGCACTTGTGTTGGTGCACGAAACCACTTTTGCACTTGTATTAGTGTGGAAAAACCACTTTTTGCACTTGTGATAGTGTTGAAAAACCACTTTTCGCACTTGTGTTATTGTTGAAAAACCACTTTTCGCACTTGTGTTGGTGCAGGAAACCACTTTTGCACTTGTATTAGTGTGGAAAAAACACTTTTTGCACTTGTGATAGTGTTGAAAAACCACTTTTTGCACTTGTATTAGTGTTGAAAAACCACTTTTCGCACTTGTGTTGGTGCACGAAACCACTTTTGCACTTGTATTATTGTGGAAAAACCACTTTTTGCACTTGTGATAGTGTTGAAAAACCACTTTTCGCACTTGTGTTAGTGTTGAAAAACCACTTTTCGCACTTGTGTTGGTGCAGGAAACCACTATTGCACTTGTATTAGTGTGGAAAAAACACTTTTTGCACTTGTGATAGTGTTGAAAAACCACTTTTCGCACTTGTGTTAGTGTTGAAAAACCACTTTTCGCACTTGTGTTAGTGTAGAAAAACCACTTTTCGCACTTGTGTTGGTGCAGGAAACCACTTTTGCACTTGTATTAGTGTGGAAAAAACACTTTTTGCACTTGTGATAGTGTTGAAAAACCACTTTTCACACTTGTGTTGGTGCAGGAAACCACTTTTTGCACTTGTATTAGTGTGGAAAAACCACTTTTCGCACTTGTGTTAGTGTTGAAAAACCACTTTTCGCACTTGTGTTAGTGTTGAAAAACCACTTTTCGCACTTGTGTTGGTGCAGGAAACCACTTTTGCACTTGTATTAGTGTGGAAAAAACACTTTTTGCACTTGTGATAGTGTTGAAAAACCACTTTTGCACTTGTGTTAGTGTTGAAAAACCACTTTTCGCACTTGTGTTGGTGCACGAAACCACTTTTGCACTTGTACTATTGTGGAAAAACCACTTTTTGCACTTGTGATAGTGTTGAAAAACCACTTTTCGCACTTGTGTTAGTGTTGAAAAACCACTTTTCGCACTTGTGTTGGTGCAGGAAACCACTATTGCACTTGTATTAGTGTGGAAAAAACACTTTTTGCACTTGTGATAGTGTTGAAAAACCACTTTTCGCACTTGTGTTAGTGTTGAAAAACCACTTTTCGCACTTGTGTTGGTGCAGGAAACCACTTTTGCACTTGTATTAGTGTGGAAAAACCACTTTTCGCACTTGTGTTAGTGTTGAAAAAACACTTTTCGCACTTGTGTTAGTGTTGAAAAACCACTTTTCGCACTTGTGTTGGTGCAGGAAACCACTTTTGCACTTGTATTAGTGTGGAAAAAACACTTTTCGCACTTGTGTTAGTGTTGAAAAACCACATTTCGCACTTGTGTTAGTGTTGAAAAACCACTTTTTGCACTTGTGTTGGTGCAGGAAACCACTTTTGCACTTGCATTAGAGTGGAAAAAACACTTTTTGCACTTGTGATAGTGTTGAAAAACCACTTTTTGCACTTGTGTTAGTGTTGAAAAACCACTTTTCGCACTTGTGTTGGTGCAGGAAACCACATTTGCACTTGTATTAGTGGGGAAAAAACACTTTTCACACTTGTGTTAGTGTTGAAAAACCACTTTTCGCACTTGTGTTAGTGTTGAAAAACCACTTTTCGCACTTGTGTTGGTGTTGAAAAAACACTTTTTGCACTTGTGATAGTGTTGAAAAACCACTTTTCGCACTTGTGTTAGTGTTGAAAAACCACTTTTCGCACTTGTGTTGGTGCAGGAAACCACTTTTGCACTTGTATTAGTGTGGAAAAAACACTTTTTGCACTTGTGATAGTGTTGAAAAACCACTTTTCGCACTTGTGTTAGTGTTGAAAAACCACTTTTTGCACTTGTTATAGTGTTGAAAAACCACTTTTCGCACTAGTGTTAGTGTTGAAAAACCACTTTTCGCACTTGTGTTAGTGTTGAAAAACCACTTTTCGCACTTGTGTTGGTGAAGGAAACCACTTTTGCACTTGTATTAGTGTGGAAAAAACACTTTTTGCACTTGTGATAGTGTTGAAAAACCACATTTCGCACTTGTGTTGGTGCAGGAAACCACTTTTGCACTTGTGTTAGTGTAGAAAAACCACTTTTCGCACTTGTGTTAGTGTTGAAAAACCACTTTTCGCACTTGTGTTAGTGTTGAAAAACCACTTTTCGCACTTGTGTTGGTACAGGAAACCACTTTTGCACTTGTATTAGTGTGGAAAAAACACTTTTTGCACTTGTGATAGTGTTGAAAAACCACTTTTTGCACTTGTGTTAGTGTTGAAAAACCACTTTTCGCACTTGTGTTGGTGCACGAAACCACTTTTGCAATTGTATTAGTGTGGAAAAAACACTTTTTGCACTTGTGATAGTGTTGAAAAACCACTTTTCGCACTTGTGTTAGTGTTGAAAAACCACTTTTTAGCACTTGTGTTGGTGCAGGAAACCACTTTTGCACTTGTATTAGTGTGGAAAAACCACTTTTCGCACTTGTGTTAGTGTTGAAAAACCACTTTTCGCACTTGTGTTACTGTTGAAAAACCACTTTTCGCACTTGTGTTGGTGCAGGAAACCACATTTGCACTTGTATTAGTGTGGAAAAACCACTTTTCGCACTTGTGATAGTTTTGAAAAACCACTTTTCGCACTTGTGTTGGTGCACTAAACCACTTTTGCACTTGTATTAGTGTGGAACAACCACTTTTCACACTTGTGTTAGTGTTGAAAAAAAACCACTTTTCGCACTTGTGTTGGTGCAGGAAACCACATTTGCACTTGTATTAGTGTGGAAAAACCACTTTTCGCACTTGTGATAATTTTGAAAAACCACTTTTCGCACTTGTGTTAGTGTTGAAAAACCACTTTTTGCACTTGTGATAGTGTTGAAAAAACACTTTTCGCACTTGTGTTAGTGTTGAAAAACCACTTTTCGCACTTGTGTTGGTGCACGAAACCACTTTTGCACTTGTATTAGTGTGGAAAAACCACTTTTTGCACTTGTGATAGTGTTGAAAAACCACTTTTCGCACTTGTGTTAGTGTTGAAAAACCACTTTTCGCACTTGTGTTGGTGCAGGAAACCACTTTGCACTTGTATTAGTGTGGAAAAAACACTTTTTGCACTTGTGATAGTGTTGAAAAACCACTTTTTGCACTTGTATTAGTGTTGAAAAACCACTTTTCGCACTTGTGTTGGTGCACGAAACCACTATTGCACTTGTATTAGTGTGGAAAAAACACTTTTTGCACTTGTGATAGTGTTGAAAAACCACTTTTCGCACTTGTGTTAGTGTTGAAAAACCACTTTTCGCACTTGTGTTGGTGCAGGTAACCACTTTTGCACTTGTATTAGTGTGGAAAAACCACTTTTCGCACTTGTGTTAGTGTTGAAAAACCACTTTTCGCACTTGTGTTAGTGTTGAAAAACCACTTTTCGCACTTGTGTTGGTGCAGGAAACCACTTTTGCACTTGTATTAGTGTGGAAAAAACACTTTTCGCACTTGTGTTAGTGTTGAAAAACCACATTTCGCACTTGTGTTAGTGTTGAAAAACCACTTTTTGCACTTGTGTTGGTGCAGGAAACCACTTTTGCACTTGCATTAGTGTGGAAAAAACACTTTTTGCACTTGTGATAGTGTTGAAAAACCACTTTTTGCACTTGTGTTAGTGTTGAAAAACCACTTTTCGCACTTGTGTTGGTGCACGAAACCACTTTTGCACTTGTATTAGTGTGGAAAAAACACTTTTTGCACTTGTGATAGTGTTGAAAAACCACTTTTCGCACTTGTGTTAGTGTTGAAAAACCACTTTTCGCACTTGTGTTGGTGCAGGAAACCACTTTTGCACTTGTATTAGTGTGGAAAAACCACTTTTCGCACTTGTGTTGGTGAAGGAAACCACTTTTGCACTTGTATTAGTGTGGAAAAAACACTTTTTGCACTTGTGTTAGTGTTGAAAAACCACTTTTCGCACTTGTGATAGTGTTGAAAAACCACTTTTCGCACTTGTGTTAGTGTTGAAAAACCACTTTTCGCACTTGTGTTGGTGCAGGAAACCACTTTTGCACTTGTATTAGTGTGGAAAAAACACTTTTCGCACTTGTGTTGGTGAAGGAAACCACTTTTGCACTTGTATTAGTGTGGAAAAAACACTTTTTGCACTTGTGATAGTGTTGAAAAACCACTTTTCGCACGTGTGTTAGTGTTGAAAAACCACTTTTCGTACTTGTGTTGGTGCAGGAAACCACTTTTGCACTTGTATTAGTGTGGAAAAACCACTTTTCGCACTTGTGTTGGTGAAGGAAACCACTTTTGCACTTGTATTAGTGTGGAAAAAACACTTTTTGCACTTGTGTTAGTGTTGAAAAACCACTTTTCGCACTTGTGATAGTGTTGAAAAACCACTTTTCGCACTTGTGTTGGTACAGGAAACCACTTTTGCACTTGTATTAGTGTGGAAAAAACACTTTTTGCACTTGTGATAGTGTTGAAAAACCACTTTTCGCACGTGTGTTAGTGTTGAAAAACCACTTTTCGTACTTGTGTTGGTGCAGGAAACCACTTTTGCACTTGTATTAGTGTGGAAAAACCACTTTTCGCACTTGTGTTGGTGAAGGAAACCACTTTTGCACTTGTATTAGTGTGGAAAAAACACTTTTTGCACTTGTGTTAGTGTTGAAAAACCACTTTTCGCACTTGTGTTAGTGTTGAAAAACCACTTTTCGCACTTGTGTTAGTGTTGAAAAACCACTTTTCGCACTTGTGTTGGTACAGGAAACCACTTTTGCACTTGTATTAGTGTGGAAAAAACACTTTTTGCACTTGTGATAGTGTTGAAAAACCACTTTTTGCACTTGTGTTAGTGTTGAAAAACCACTTTTCGCACTTGTGTTGGTGCACGAAACCACTTTTGCACTTGTATTAGTGTGGAAAAACCACTTTTTGCACTTGTGATAGTGTTGAAAAACCACTTTTCGCACTTGTGTTATTGTTGAAAAACCACTTTTCGCACTTGTGTTGGTGCAGGAAACCACTTTTGCACTTGTATTAGTGTGGAAAAAACACTTTTTGCACTTGTGATAGTGTTGAAAAACCACTTTTTGCACTTGTATTAGTGTTGAAAAACCACTTTTCGCACTTGTGTTGGTGCACGAAACCACTTTTGCACTTGTATTATTGTGGAAAAACCACTTTTTGCACTTGTGATAGTGTTGAAAAACCACTTTTCGCACTTGTGTTAGTGTTGAAAAACCACTTTTCGCACTTGTGTTGGTGCAGGAAACCACTATTGCACTTGTATTAGTGTGGAAAAAACACTTTTTGCACTTGTGATAGTGTTGAAAAACCACTTTTCGCACTTGTGTTAGTGTTGAAAAACCACTTTTCGCACTTGTGTTGGTGCAGGTAACCACTTTTGCACTTGTATTAGTGTGGAAAAACCACTTTTCGCACTTGTGTTAGTGTTGAAAAACCACGTTTCGCACTTGTGTTAGTGTTGAAAAACCACTTTTCGCACTTGTGTTGGTGCAGGAAACCACTTTTGCACTTGTATTAGTGTGGAAAAAACACTTTTCGCACTTGTGTTAGTGTTGAAAAACCACATTTCGCACTTGTGTTAGTGTTGAAAAACCACTTTTTGCACTTGTGTTGGTGCAGGAAACCACTTTTGCACTTGCATTAGTGTGGAAAAAACACTTTTTGCACTTGTGATAGTGTTGAAAAACCACTTTTTGCACTTGTGTTAGTGTTGAAAAACCAATTTTCGCACTTGTGTTGGTGCACGAAACCACTTTTGCACTTGTATTAGTGTGGAAAAAACACTTTTTGCACTTGTGATAGTGTTGAAAAACCACTTTTCGCACTTGTGTTAGTGTTGAAAAACCACTTTTCGCACTTGTGTTGGTGCAGGAAACCACTTTTGCACTTGTATTAGTGTGGAAAAACCACTTTTCGCACTTGTGTTGGTGAAGGAAACCACTTTTGCACTTGTATTAGTGTGGAAAAAACACTTTTTGCACTTGTGTTAGTGTTGAAAAACCACTTTTCGCACTTGTGATAGTGTTGAAAAACCACTTTTCGCACTTGTGTTAGTGTTGAAAAACCACTTTTCGCACTTGTGTTGGTGCAGGAAACCACTTTTGCACTTGTATTAGTGTGGAAAAAACACTTTTCGCACTTGTGTTGGTGAAGGAAACCACTTTTGCACTTGTATTAGTGTGGAAAAAACACTTTTTGCACTTGTGATAGTGTTGAAAAACCACTTTTCGCACGTGTGTTAGTGTTGAAAAACCACTTTTCGTACTTGTGTTGGTGCAGGAAACCACTTTTGCACTTGTATTAGTGTGGAAAAACCACTTTTCGCACTTGTGTTGGTGAAGGAAACCACTTTTGCACTTGTATTAGTGTGGAAAAAACACTTTTTGCACTTGTGTTAGTGTTGAAAAACCACTTTTCGCACTTGTGATAGTGTTGAAAAACCACTTTTCGCACTTATGTTAGTGTTGAAAAACCACTTTTCGCACTTGTGTTGGTGCAGGAAACCACTTTTGCACTTGTATTAGTGTGGAAAAAACACTTTTCGCACTTGTGTTGGTGAAGGAAACCACTTTTGCACTTGTATTAGTGTGGAAAAAACACTTTTTGCACTTGTGTTAGTGTTGAAAAACCACTTTTCGCACTTGTGATAGTGTTGAAAAACCACTTTTCGCACTTGTGTTAGTGTTGAAAAACCACTTTTTGCACTTGTGTTAGTGTTGAAAAACCACTTTTCGCACTTGTGTTGGTGCAGGAAACCACTTTTGCACTTGTATTAGTGTGGAAAAAACACTTTTTGCACTTGTGATAGTGTTGAAAAACCACTTTTCACACTTGTGTTGGTGCAGGAAACCACTTTTGCACTTGTATTAGTGTGGAAAAACCACTTTTCGCACTTGTGTTAGTGTAGAAAAACCACTTTTCGCACTTGTGTTAGTGTTGAAAAACCACTTTTCGCACTTGTGTTAGTGTTGAAAAACCACTTTTCGCACTTGTGTTGGTACAGGAAACCACTTTTGCACTTGTATTAGTGTGGAAAAAACGCTTTTTGCACTTGTGATAGTTTTGAAAAACCACTTTTTGCACTTGTGTTAGTGTTGAAAAACCACTTTTCGCACTTGTGTTGGTGCACGAAACCACTTTTGCAATTGTATTAGTGTGGAAAAAACACTTTTTGCACTTGTGATAGTGTTGAAAAACCACTTTTCGCACTTGTGTTAGTGTTGAAAAACCACTTTATAGCACTTGTGTTGGTGCAGGAAACCACTTTTGCACTTGTATTAGTGTGGAAAAACCACTTTTCACACTTGTGTGTGTTGAAAAACCACTTTTCGCACTTGTGTTAGTGTTGAAAAACCACTTTTCGCACTTGTGTTGGTGCAGGAAACCACTTTTGCACTTGTATTAGTGTGGAAAAAACACTTTTCGCACTTGTGTTAGTGTTGAAAAACCACATTTCGCACTTGTGTTAGTGTTGAAAAACCACTTTTTGCACTTGTGTTGGTGCAGGAAACCACTTTTGCACTTGCATTAGTGTGGAAAAAACACTTTTTGCACTTGTGATAGTGTTGAAAAACCACTTTTTGCACTTGTGTTAGTGTTGAAAAACCACTTTTCGCACTTGTGTTGGTGCACGAAACCACTTTTGCACTTGTATTAGTGTGGAAAAAAACACTTTTTGCACTTGTGATAGTGTTGAAAAACCACTTTTCGCACTTGTGTTAGTGTTGAAAAACCACTTTTCGCACTTGTGTTGGTGCAGGAAACCACTTTTGCACTTGTATTAGTGTGGAAAAACCACTTTTCGCACTTGTGTTGGTGAAGGAAACCACTTTTGCACTTGTATTAGTGTGGAAAAAACACTTTTTGCACTTGTGTTAGTGTTGAAAAACCACTTTTCGCACTTGTGATAGTGTTGAAAAACCACTTTTCGCACTTGTGTTAGTGTTGAAAAACCACTTTTCGCACTTGTGTTGGTGCAGGAAACCACTTTTGCACTTGTATTAGTGTGGAAAAAACACTTTTCGCACTTGTGTTGGTGAAGGAAACCACTTTTGCACTTGTATTAGTGTGGAAAAAACCCTTTTTGCACTTGTGATAGTGTTGAAAAACCACTTTTCGCACGTGTGTTAGTGTTGAAAAACCACTTTTCGTACTTGTGTTGGTGCAGGAAACCACTTTTGCACTTGTATTAGTGTGGAAAAAACCACTTTTCGCACTTGTGTTGGTGAAGGAAACCACTTTTGCACTTGTATTAGTGTGGAAAAAACACTTTTTGCACTTGTGTTAGTGTTGAAAAACCACTTTTCGCACTTGTGATAGTGTTGAAAAACCACTTTTCGCACTTGTGTTGGTACAGGAAACCACTTTTGCACTTGTATTAGTGTGGAAAAAACACTTTTTGCACTTGTGATAGTGTTGAAAAACCACTTTTCGCACGTGTGTTAGTGTTGAAAAACCACTTTTCGTACTTGTGTTGGTGCAGGAAACCACTTTTGCACTTGTATTAGTGTGGAAAAACCACTTTTCGCACTTGTGTTGGTGAAGGAAACCACTTTTGCACTTGTATTAGTGTGGAAAAAAACACTTTTTGCACTTGTGTTAGTGTTGAAAAACCACTTTTCGCACTTGTGTTAGTGTTGAAAAACCACTTTTCGCACTTGTGTTCAGTGTTGAAAAACCACTTTTCGCACTTGTGTTGGTACAGGAAACCACTTTTGCACTTGTATTAGTGTGGAAAAAAACACTTTTTGCACTTGTGATAGTGTTGAAAAACCACTTTTTGCACTTGTGTTAGTGTTGAAAAACCACTTTTCGCACTTGTGTTGGTGCACGAAACCACTTTTGCACTTGTATTAGTGTGGAAAAACCACTTTTTGCACTTGTGATAGTGTTGAAAAACCACTTTTCGCACTTGTGTTAGTGTTGAAAAACCACTTTTCGCACTTGTGTTGGTGCAGGAAACCACTTTTGCACTTGTATTAGTGTGGAAAAAAACACTTTTTGCACTTGTGATAGTGTTGAAAAACCACTTTTTGCACTTGTATTAGTGTTGAAAAACCACTTTTCGCACTTGTGTTGGTGCACGAAACCACTTTTGCACTTGTATTATTGTGGAAAAACCACTTTTTGCACTTGTGATAGTGTTGAAAAACCACTTTTCGCACTTGTGTTAGTGTTGAAAAACCACTTTTCGCACTTGTGTTGGTGCAGGAAACCACTATTGCACTTGTATTAGTGTGGAAAAAACACTTTTTGCACTTGTGATAGTGTTGAAAAACCACTTTTCGCACTTGTGTTAGTGTTGAAAAACCACTTTTCGCACTTGTGTTGGTGCAGGTAACCACTTTTGCACTTGTATTAGTGTGGAAAAACCACTTTTCGCACTTGTGTTAGTGTTGAAAAACCACTTTTCGCACTTGTGTTAGTGTTGAAAAACCACTTTTCGCACTTGTGTTGGTGCAGGAAACCACTTTTGCACTTGTATTAGTGTGGAAAAACCACTTTTCGCACTTGTGTTGGTGAAGGAAACCACTTTTGCACTTGTATTAGTGTGGAAAAAACACTTTTTGCACTTGTGATAGTGTTGAAAAACCCACTTTTCGCACGTGTGTTAGTGTTGAAAAACCACTTTTCGTACTTGTGTTGGTGCAGGAAACCACTTTTGCACTTGTATTAGTGTGGAAAAACCACTTTTCGCACTTGTGTTGGTGAAGGAAACCACTTTTGCACTTGTATTAGTGTGGAAAAAACACTTTTTGCACTTGTGTTAGTGTTGAAAAACCACTTTTCGCACTTGTGATAGTGTTGAAAAACCACTTTTCGCACTTGTGTTAGTGTTGAAAAACCACTTTTCGCACTTGTGTTGGTGCAGGAAACCACTTTTGCACTTGTATTAGTGTGGAAAAAACACTTTTCGCACTTGTGTTGGTGAAGGAAACCACTTTTGCACTTGTATTAGTGTGGAAAAAACACTTTTTGCACTTGTGTTAGTGTTGAAAAACCACTTTTCGCACTTGTGATAGTGTTGAAAAACCACTTTTCGCACTTGTGTTAGTGTTGAAAAACCACTTTTTGCACTTGTGTTAGTGTTGAAAAACCACTTTTCGCACTTGTGTTGGTGCAGGAAACCACTTTTGCACTTGTATTAGTGTGGAAAAAACACTTTTTGCACTTGTGATAGTGTTGAAAAACCACTTTTCACACTTGTGTTGGTGCAGGAAACCACTTTTGCACTTGTATTAGTGTGGAAAAACCACTTTTCGCACTTGTGTTAGTGTAGAAAAACCACTTTTCGCACTTGTGTTAGTGTTGAAAAACCACTTTTCGCACTTGTGTTAGTGTTGAAAAACCACTTTTCGCACTTGTGTTGGTACAGGAAACCACTTTTGCACTTGTATTAGTGTGGAAAAAACACTTTTTGCACTTGTGATAGTGTTGAAAAACCACTTTTTGCACTTGTGTTAGTGTTGAAAAACCACTTTTCGCACTTGTGTTGGTGCACGAAACCACTTTTGCAATTGTATTAGTGTGGAAAAAACACTTTTTGCACTTGTGATAGTGTTGAAAAACCACTTTTCGCACTTGTGTTAGTGTTGAAAAACCACTTTATAGCACTTGTGTTGGTGCAGGAAACCACTTTTGCACTTGTATTAGTGTGGAAAAACCACTTTTCGCACTTGTGTTAGTGTTGAAAAACCACTTTTCGCACTTGTGTTAGTGTTGAAAAACCACTTTTCGCACTTGTGTTGGTGCAGGAAACCACATTTGCACTTGTATTAGTGTGGAAAAACCACTTTTCGCACTTGTGATAGTTTTGAAAAACCACTTTTCGCACTTGTGTTGGTGCACGAAACCACTTTTGCACTTGTATTAGTGTGGAACAACCACTTTTCACACTTGTGTTAGTGTTGAAAAACCACTTTTCGCACTTGTGTTGGTGCAGGAAACCACATTTGCACTTGTATTAGTGTGGAAAAAACCACTTTTCGCACTTGTGATAATTTTGAAAAACCACTTTTCGCACTTGTGTTAGTGTTGAAAAACCACTTTTTGCACTTGTGATAGTGTTGAAAAACCACTTTTCGTACTTGTGTTGGTGCAGGAAACCACTTTTGCACTTGTATTAGTGTGGAAAAACCACTTTTCGCACTTGTGTTGGTGAAGGAAACCACTTTTGCACTTGTATTAGTGTGGAAAAAACACTTTTTGCACTTGTGTTAGTGTTGAAAAACCACTTTTCGCACTTGTGTTAGTGTTGAAAAACCACTTTTCGCACTTGTGTTAGTGTTGAAAAACCACTTTTCGCACTTGTGTTGGTACAGGAAACCACTTTTGCACTTGTATTAGTGTGGAAAAAACACTTTTTGCACTTGTGATAGTGTTGAAAAACCACTTTTTGCACTTGTGTTAGTGTTGAAAAACCACTTTTCGCACTTGTGTTGGTGCACGAAACCACTTTTGCACTTGTATTAGTGTGGAAAAACCACTTTTTGCACTTGTGATAGTGTTGAAAAACCACTTTTCGCACTTGTGTTATTGTTGAAAAACCACTTTTCGCACTTGTGTTGGTGCAGGAAACCACTTTTGCACTTGTATTAGTGTGGAAAAAACACTTTTTGCACTTGTGATAGTGTTGAAAAACCACTTTTTGCACTTGTATTAGTGTTGAAAAACCACTTTTCGCACTTGTGTTGGTGCACGAAACCACTTTTGCACTTGTATTATTGTGGAAAAACCACTTTTTGCACTTGTGATAGTGTTGAAAAACCACTTTTCGCACTTGTGTTAGTGTTGAAAAACCACTTTTCGCACTTGTGTTGGTGCAGGAAACCACTATTGCACTTGTATTAGTGTGGAAAAAACACTTTTTGCACTTGTGATAGTGTTGAAAAACCACTTTTCGCACTTGTGTTAGTGTTGAAAAACCACTTTTCGCACTTGTGTTGGTGCAGGTAACCACTTTTGCACTTGTATTAGTGTGGAAAAACCACTTTTCGCACTTGTGTTAGTGTTGAAAAACCACGTTTCGCACTTGTGTTAGTGTTGAAAAACCACTTTTCGCACTTGTGTTGGTGCAGGAAACCACTTTTGCACTTGTATTAGTGTGGAAAAAACACTTTTCGCACTTGTGTTAGTGTTGAAAAACCACATTTCGCACTTGTGTTAGTGTTGAAAAACCACTTTTTGCACTTGTGTTGGTGCAGGAAACCACTTTTGCACTTGCATTAGTGTGGAAAAAACACTTTTTGCACTTGTGATAGTGTTGAAAAACCACTTTTTGCACTTGTGTTAGTGTTGAAAAACCAATTTTCGCACTTGTGTTGGTGCACGAAACCACTTTTGCACTTGTATTAGTGTGGAAAAAACACTTTTTGCACTTGTGATAGTGTTGAAAAACCACTTTTCGCACTTGTGTTAGTGTTGAAAAACCACTTTTCGCACTTGTGTTGGTGCAGGAAACCACTTTTGCACTTGTATTAGTGTGGAAAAACCACTTTTCGCACTTGTGTTGGTGAAGGAAACCACTTTTGCACTTGTATTAGTGTGGAAAAAACACTTTTTGCACTTGTGTTAGTGTTGAAAAACCACTTTTCGCACTTGTGATAGTGTTGAAAAACCACTTTTCGCACTTGTGTTAGTGTTGAAAAACCACTTTTCGCACTTGTGTTGGTGCAGGAAACCACTTTTGCACTTGTATTAGTGTGGAAAAAACACTTTTCGCACTTGTGTTGGTGAAGGAAACCACTTTTGCACTTGTATTAGTGTGGAAAAAACACTTTTTGCACTTGTGATAGTGTTGAAAAACCACTTTTCGCACGTGTGTTAGTGTTGAAAAACCACTTTTCGTACTTGTGTTGGTGCAGGAAACCACTTTTGCACTTGTATTAGTGTGGAAAAACCACTTTTCGCACTTGTGTTGGTGAAGGAAACCACTTTTGCACTTGTATTAGTGTGGAAAAAACACTTTTTGCACTTGTGTTAGTGTTGAAAAACCACTTTTCGCACTTGTGATAGTGTTGAAAAACCACTTTTCGCACTTATGTTAGTGTTGAAAAACCACTTTTCGCACTTGTGTTGGTGCAGGAAACCACTTTTGCACTTGTATTAGTGTGGAAAAAACACTTTTCGCACTTGTGTTGGTGAAGGAAACCACTTTTGCACTTGTATTAGTGTGGAAAAAACACTTTTTGCACTTGTGTTAGTGTTGAAAAACAACTTTTCGCACTTGTGATAGTGTTGAAAAACCACTTTTCGCACTTGTGTTAGTGTTGAAAAACCACTTTTTGCACTTGTGTTAGTGTTGAAAAACCACTTTTCGCACTTGTGTTGGTGCAGGAAACCACTTTTGCACTTGTATTAGTGTGGAAAAAACACTTTTTGCACTTGTGATAGTGTTGAAAAACCACTTTTCACACTTGTGTTGGTGCAGGAAACCACTTTTGCACTTGTATTAGTGTGGAAAAACCACTTTTCGCACTTGTGTTAGTGTAGAAAAACCACTTTTCGCACTTGTGTTAGTGTTGAAAAACCACTTTTCGCACTTGTGTTAGTGTTGAAAAACCACTTTTCGCACTTGTGTTGGTACAGGAAACCACTTTTGCACTTGTATTAGTGTGGAAAAAACGCTTTTTGCACTTGTGATAGTTTTGAAAAACCACTTTTTGCACTTGTGTTAGTGTTGAAAAACCACTTTTCGCACTTGTGTTGGTGCACGAAACCACTTTTGCAATTGTATTAGTGTGGAAAAAACACTTTTTGCACTTGTGATAGTGTTGAAAAACCACTTTTCGCACTTGTGTTAGTGTTGAAAAACCACTTTATAGCACTTGTGTTGGTGCAGGAAACCACTTTTGCACTTGTATTAGTGTGGAAAAACCACTTTTCACACTTGTGTTAGTGTTGAAAAACCACTTTTCGCACTTGTGTTAGTGTTGAAAAACCACTTTTCGCACTTGTGTTGGTGCAGGAAACCACTTTTGCACTTGTATTAGTGTGGAAAAAACACTTTTCGCACTTGTGTTAGTGTTGAAAAACCACATTTCGCACTTGTGTTAGTGTTGAAAAACCACTTTTTGCACTTGTGTTGGTGCAGGAAACCACTTTTGCACTTGCATTAGTGTGGAAAAAACACTTTTTGCACTTGTGATAGTGTTGAAAAACCACTTTTTGCACTTGTGTTAGTGTTGAAAAACCACTTTTCGCACTTGTGTTGGTGCACGAAACCACTTTTGCACTTGTATTAGTGTGGAAAAAACACTTTTTGCACTTGTGATAGTGTTGAAAAACCACTTTTCGCACTTGTGTTAGTGTTGAAAAACCACTTTTCGCACTTGTGTTGGTGCAGGAAACCACTTTTGCACTTGTATTAGTGTGGAAAAACCACTTTTCGCACTTGTGTTGGTGAAGGAAACCACTTTTGCACTTGTATTAGTGTGGAAAAAACACTTTTTGCACTTGTGTTAGTGTTGAAAAACCACTTTTCGCACTTGTGATAGTGTTGAAAAACCACTTTTCGCACTTGTGTTAGTGTTGAAAAACCACTTTTCGCACTTGTGTTGGTGCAGGAAACCACTTTTGCACTTGTATTAGTGTGGAAAAAACACTTTTCGCACTTGTGTTGGTGAAGGAAACCACTTTTGCACTTGTATTAGTGTGGAAAAAACCCTTTTTGCACTTGTGATAGTGTTGAAAAACCACTTTTCGCACGTGTGTTAGTGTTGAAAAACCACTTTTCGTACTTGTGTTGGTGCAGGAAACCACTTTTGCACTTGTATTAGTGTGGAAAAACCACTTTTCGCACTTGTGTTGGTGAAGGAAACCACTTTTGCACTTGTATTAGTGTGGAAAAAACACTTTTTGCACTTGTGTTAGTGTTGAAAAACCACTTTTCGCACTTGTGATAGTGTTGAAAAACCACTTTTCGCACTTGTGTTGGTACAGGAAACCACTTTTGCACTTGTATTAGTGTGGAAAAAACACTTTTTGCACTTGTGATAGTGTTGAAAAACCACTTTTCGCACGTGTGTTAGTGTTGAAAAACCACTTTTCGTACTTGTGTTGGTGCAGGAAACCACTTTTGCACTTGTATTAGTGTGGAAAAACCACTTTTCGCACTTGTGTTGGTGAAGGAAACCACTTTTGCACTTGTATTAGTGTGGAAAAAACACTTTTTGCACTTGTGTTAGTGTTGAAAAACCACTTTTCGCACTTGTGTTAGTGTTGAAAAACCACTTTTCGCACTTGTGTTAGTGTTGAAAAACCACTTTTCGCACTTGTGTTGGTACAGGAAACCACTTTTGCACTTGTATTAGTGTGGAAAAAACACTTTTTGCACTTGTGATAGTGTTGAAAAACCACTTTTTGCACTTGTGTTAGTGTTGAAAAACCACTTTTCGCACTTGTGTTGGTGCACGAAACCACTTTTGCACTTGTATTAGTGTGGAAAAACCACTTTTTGCACTTGTGATAGTGTTGAAAAACCACTTTTCGCACTTGTGTTAGTGTTGAAAAACCACTTTTCGCACTTGTGTTGGTGCAGGAAACCACTTTTGCACTTGTATTAGTGTGGAAAAAACACTTTTTGCACTTGTGATAGTGTTGAAAAACCACTTTTTGCACTTGTATTAGTGTTGAAAAACCACTTTTCGCACTTGTGTTGGTGCACGAAACCACTTTTGCACTTGTATTATTGTGGAAAAACCACTTTTTGCACTTGTGATAGTGTTGAAAAACCACTTTTCGCACTTGTGTTAGTGTTGAAAAACCACTTTTCGCACTTGTGTTGGTGCAGGAAACCACTATTGCACTTGTATTAGTGTGGAAAAAACACTTTTTGCACTTGTGATAGTGTTGAAAAACCACTTTTCGCACTTGTGTTAGTGTTGAAAAACCACTTTTCGCACTTGTGTTGGTGCAGGTAACCACTTTTGCACTTGTATTAGTGTGGAAAAACCACTTTTCGCACTTGTGTTAGTGTTGAAAAACCACTTTTCGCACTTGTGTTAGTGTTGAAAAACCACTTTTCGCACTTGTGTTGGTGCAGGAAACCACTTTTGCACTTGTATTAGTGTGGAAAAACCACTTTTCGCACTTGTGTTGGTGAAGGAAACCACTTTTGCACTTGTATTAGTGTGGAAAAAACACTTTTTGCACTTGTGATAGTGTTGAAAAACCACTTTTCGCACGTGTGTTAGTGTTGAAAAACCACTTTTCGTACTTGTGTTGGTGCAGGAAACCACTTTTGCACTTGTATTAGTGTGGAAAAACCACTTTTCGCACTTGTGTTGGTGAAGGAAACCACTTTTGCACTTGTATTAGTGTGGAAAAAACACTTTTTGCACTTGTGTTAGTGTTGAAAAACCACTTTTCGCACTTGTGATAGTGTTGAAAAACCACTTTTCGCACTTGTGTTAGTGTTGAAAAACCACTTTTCGCACTTGTGTTGGTGCAGGAAACCACTTTTGCACTTGTATTAGTGTGGAAAAAACACTTTTCGCACTTGTGTTGGTGAAGGAAACCACTTTTGCACTTGTATTAGTGTGGAAAAAACACTTTTTGCACTTGTGTTAGTGTTGAAAAACCACTTTTCGCACTTGTGATAGTGTTGAAAAACCACTTTTCGCACTTGTGTTAGTGTTGAAAAACCACTTTTTGCACTTGTGTTAGTGTTGAAAAACCACTTTTCGCACTTGTGTTGGTGCAGGAAACCACTTTTGCACTTGTATTAGTGTGGAAAAAACACTTTTTGCACTTGTGATAGTGTTGAAAAACCACTTTTCACACTTGTGTTGGTGCAGGAAACCACTTTTGCACTTGTATTAGTGTGGAAAAACCACTTTTCGCACTTGTGTTAGTGTAGAAAAACCACTTTTCGCACTTGTGTTAGTGTTGAAAAACCACTTTTCGCACTTGTGTTAGTGTTGAAAAACCACTTTTCGCACTTGTGTTGGTACAGGAAACCACTTTTGCACTTGTATTAGTGTGGAAAAAACACTTTTTGCACTTGTGATAGTGTTGAAAAACCACTTTTTGCACTTGTGTTAGTGTTGAAAAACCACTTTTCGCACTTGTGTTGGTGCACGAAACCACTTTTGCAATTGTATTAGTGTGGAAAAAACACTTTTTGCACTTGTGATAGTGTTGAAAAACCACTTTTCGCACTTGTGTTAGTGTTGAAAAACCACTTTATAGCACTTGTGTTGGTGCAGGAAACCACTTTTGCACTTGTATTAGTGTGGAAAAACCACTTTTCGCACTTGTGTTAGTGTTGAAAAACCACTTTTCGCACTTGTGTTAGTGTTGAAAAACCACTTTTCGCACTTGTGTTGGTGCAGGAAACCACATTTGCACTTGTATTAGTGTGGAAAAACCACTTTTCGCACTTGTGATAGTTTTGAAAAACCACTTTTCGCACTTGTGTTGGTGCACGAAACCACTTTTGCACTTGTATTAGTGTGGAACAACCACTTTTCACACTTGTGTTAGTGTTGAAAAACCACTTTTCGCACTTGTGTTGGTGCAGGAAACCACATTTGCACTTGTATTAGTGTGGAAAAAACCACTTTTCGCACTTGTGATAATTTTGAAAAACCACTTTTCGCACTTGTGTTAGTGTTGAAAAACCACTTTTTGCACTTGTGATAGTGTTGAAAAAGCACTTTTCGCACTTGTGTTGGTGAAGGAAACCACTTTTGCACTTGTATTAGTGTGGAAAAAACACTTTTTGCACTTGTGTTAGTGTTGAAAAACCACTTTTCGCACTTGTGATAGTGTTGAAAAACCACTTTTCGCACTTGTGTTAGTGTTGAAAAACCACTTTTCGCACTTGTGTTAGTGTTGAAAAACCACTTTTCGCACTTGTGTTGGTGCAGGAAACCACTTTTGCACTTGTATTAGTGTGGAAAAAACACTTTTTGCACTTGTGATAGTGTTGAAAAACCACTTTTCACACTTGTGTTGGTGCAGGAAACCACTTTTGCACTTGTATTAGTGTGGAAAAACCACTTTTCGCACTTGTGTTAGTGTTGAAAAACCACTTTTCGCACTTGTGTTAGTGTTGAAAAACCACTTTTCGCACTTGTGTTGGTGCAGGAAACCACTTTTGCACTTGTATTAGTGTGGAAAAAACACTTTTTGCACTTGTGATAGTGTTGAAAAACCACTTTTGCACTTGTGTTAGTGTTGAAAAACCACTTTTCGCACTTGTGTTGGTGCACGAAACCACTTTTGCACTTGTACTATTGTGGAAAAACCACTTTTTGCACTTGTGATAGTGTTGAAAAACCACTTTTCGCACTTGTGTTAGTGTTGAAAAACCACTTTTCGCACTTGTGTTGGTGCAGGAAACCACTATTGCACTTGTATTAGTGTGGAAAAAACACTTTTTGCACTTGTGATAGTGTTGAAAAACCACTTTTCGCACTTGTGTTAGTGTTGAAAAACCACTTTTCGCACTTGTGTTGGTGCAGGAAACCACTTTTGCACTTGTATTAGTGTGGAAAAACCACTTTTCGCACTTGTGTTAGTGTTGAAAAACCACTTTTCGCACTTGTGTTAGTGTTGAAAAACCACTTTTCGCACTTGTGTTGGTGCAGGAAACCACTTTTGCACTTGTATTAGTGTGGAAAAAACACTTTTCGCACTTGTGTTAGTGTTGAAAAACCACATTTCGCACTTGTGTTAGTGTTGAAAAACCACTTTTTGCACTTGTGTTGGTGCAGGAAACCACTTTTGCACTTGCATTAGAGTGGAAAAAACACTTTTTGCACTTGTGATAGTGTTGAAAAACCACTTTTTGCACTTGTGTTAGTGTTGAAAAACCACTTTTCGCACTTGTGTTGGTGCAGGAAACCACATTTGCACTTGTATTAGTGTGGAAAAAACACTTTTCACACTTGTGTTAGTGTTGAAAAACCACTTTTCGCACTTGTGTTAGTGTTGAAAAACCACTTTTCGCACTTGTGTTGGTGTTGAAAAAACACTTTTTGCACTTGTGATAGTGTTGAAAAACCACTTTTCGCACTTGTGTTAGTGTTGAAAAACCACTTTTCGCACTTGTGTTGGTGCAGGAAACCACTTTTGCACTTGTATTAGTGTGGAAAAAACACTTTTTGCACTTGTGATAGTGTTGAAAAACCACTTTTCGCACTTGTGTTAGTGTTGAAAAACCACTTTTTGCACTTGTTATAGTGTTGAAAAACCACTTTTCGCACTAGTGTTAGTGTTGAAAAACCACTTTTCGCACTTGTGTTAGTGTTGAAAAACCACTTTTCGCACTTGTGTTGGTGAAGGAAACCACTTTTGCACTTGTATTAGTGTGGAAAAAACACTTTTTGCACTTGTGATAGTGTTGAAAAACCACATTTCGCACTTGTGTTGGTGCAGGAAACCACTTTTGCACTTGTGTTAGTGTAGAAAAACCACTTTTCGCACTTGTGTTAGTGTTGAAAAACCACTTTTCGCACTTGTGTTAGTGTTGAAAAACCACTTTTCGCACTTGTGTTGGTACAGGAAACCACTTTTGCACTTGTATTAGTGTGGAAAAAACACTTTTTGCACTTGTGATAGTGTTGAAAAACCACTTTTTGCACTTGTGTTAGTGTTGAAAAACCACTTTTCGCACTTGTGTTGGTGCACGAAACCACTTTTGCAATTGTATTAGTGTGGAAAAAACACTTTTTGCACTTGTGATAGTGTTGAAAAACCACTTTTCGCACTTGTGTTAGTGTTGAAAAACCACTTTTTAGCACTTGTGTTGGTGCAGGAAACCACTTTTGCACTTGTATTAGTGTGGAAAAACCACTTTTCGCACTTGTGTTAGTGTTGAAAAACCACTTTTCGCACTTGTGTTACTGTTGAAAAACCACTTTTCGCACTTGTGTTGGTGCAGGAAACCACATTTGCACTTGTATTAGTGTGGAAAAACCACTTTTCGCACTTGTGATAGTTTTGAAAAACCACTTTTCGCACTTGTGTTGGTGCACTAAACCACTTTTGCACTTGTATTAGTGTGGAACAACCACTTTTCACACTTGTGTTAGTGTTGAAAAAAAACCACTTTTCGCACTTGTGTTGGTGCAGGAAACCACATTTGCACTTGTATTAGTGTGGAAAAACCACTTTTCGCACTTGTGATAATTTTGAAAAACCACTTTTCGCACTTGTGTTAGTGTTGAAAAACCACTTTTTGCACTTGTGATAGTGTTGAAAAAACACTTTTTGCACTTGTGTTGGTGAAGGAAACCACTTTTGCACTTGTATTAGTGCGGAAAAAACACTTTTTGCACTTGTGTTAGTGTTGAAAAACCACTTTTCGCACTTGTGATAGTGTTGAAAAACCACTTTTCGCACTTGTGTTAGTGTTGAAAAACCACTTTTCGCACTTGTGTTAGTGTTGAAAAACCACTTTTCGCACTTGTGTTGGTGCAGGAAACCACTTTTGCACTTGTATTAGTGTGGAAAAAACACTTTTTGCACTTGTGATAGTGTTGAAAAACCACTTTTCACACTTGTGTTGATGCAGGAAACCACTTTTGCACTTGTATTAGTGTGGAAAAACCACTTTTCGCACTTGTGTTAGTGTTGAAAAACCACTTTTCGCACTTGTGTTAGTGTTGAAAAACCACTTTTCGCACTTGTGTTGGTGCAGGAAACCACTTTTGCACTTGTATTAGTGTGGAAAAAACACTTTTTGCACTTGTGATAGTGTTGAAAAACCACTTTTTGCACTTGTATTAGTGTTGAAAAACCACTTTTCGCACTTGTGTTGGTGCACGAAACCACTTTTGCACTTGTATTATTGTGGAAAAACCACTTTTTGCACTTGTGATAGTGTTGAAAAACCACTTTTCGCACTTGTGTTAGTGTTGAAAAACCACTTTTCGCACTTGTGTTGGTGCAGGAAACCACTATTGCACTTGTATTAGTGTGGAAAAAACACTTTTTGCACTTGTGATAGTGTTGAAAAACCACTTTTCGCACTTGTGTTAGTGTTGAAAAACCACTTTTCGCACTTGTGTTGGTGCAGGTAACCACTTTTGCACTTGTATTAGTGTGGAAAAACCACTTTTCGCACTTGTGTTAGTGTTGAAAAACCACTTTTCGCACTTGTGTTAGTGTTGAAAAACCACTTTTCGCACTTGTGTTGGTGCAGGAAACCACTTTTGCACTTGTATTAGTGTGGAAAAAACACTTTTCGCACTTGTGTTAGTGTTGAAAAACCACATTTCGCACTTGTGTTAGTGTTGAAAAACCACTTTTTGCACTTGTGTTGGTGCAGGAAACCACTTTTGCACTTGCATTAATGTGGAAAAAACACTTTTTGCACTTGTGATAGTGTTGAAAAACCACTTTTTGCACTTGTGTTAGTGTTGAAAAACCACTTTTCGCACTTGTGTTGGTGCACGAAACCACTTTTGCACTTGTATTAGTGTGGAAAAAACACTTTTTGCACTTGTGATAGTGTTGAAAAACCACTTTTCGCACTTGTGTTAGTGTTGAAAAACCACTTTTCGCACTTGTGTTGGTGCAGGAAACCACTTTTGCACTTGTATTAGTGTGGAAAAACCACTTTTCGCACTTGTGTTGGTGAAGGAAACCACTTTTGCACTTGTATTAGTGTGGAAAAAACACTTTTTGCACTTGTGTTAGTGTTGAAAAACCACGTTTCGCACTTGTGATAGTGTTGAAAAACCACTTTTCGCACTTGTGTTAGTGTTGAAAAACCACTTTTCGCACTTGTGTTGGTGCAGGAAACCACTTTTGCACTTGTATTAGTGTGGAAAAAACACTTTTCGCACTTGTGTTGGTGAAGGAAACCACTTTTGCACTTGTATTAGTGTGGAAAAAACACTTTTTGCACTTGTGATAGTGTTGAAAAACCACTTTTCGCACGTGTGTTAGTGTTGAAAAACCACTTTTCGTACTTGTGTTGGTGCAGGAAACCACTTTTGCACTTGTATTAGTGTGGAAAAACCACTTTTCGCACTTGTGTTGGTGAAGGAAACCACTTTTGCACTTGTATCAGTGTGGAAAAAACACTT
Source organism: Myxine glutinosa (assembly GCF_964187855.1). Lineage (NCBI taxonomy): Eukaryota > Metazoa > Chordata > Myxini > Myxiniformes > Myxinidae > Myxine > Myxine glutinosa. Next base: position 115,277 of record NW_027616472.1, read on the forward strand.
TTTGCACTTGTGTTAGTGTTGAAAAACCACTTTTCGCACTTGTGATAGTGTTGAAAAACCACTTTTCGCACTTGTGTTAGTGTTGAAAAACCACTTTTCGCACTTGTGTTGGTGCAGGAAACCACTTTTGCACTTGTATTAGTGTGGAAAAAACACTTTTCGCACTTGTGTTGGTGAAGGAAACCACTTTTGCACTTGTATTAGTGTGGAAAAAACACTTTTTGCACTTGTGTTAGTGTTGAAAAACCACTTTTCGCACTTGTGATAGTGTTGAAAAACCACTTTTCGCACTTGTGTTAGTGTTGAAAAACCACTTTTGTTAGTGTTGAAAAACCACTTTTCGCACTTGTGTTGGTGCAGGAAACCACTTTTGCACTTGTATTAGTGTGGAAAAAACACTTTTTGCACTTGTGATAGTGTTGAAAAACCACTTTTCACACTTGTGTTGGTGCAGGAAACCACTTTTGCACTTGTATTAGTGTGGAAAAACCACTTTTCGCACTTGTGTTAGTGTTGAAAAACCACTTTTCGCACTTGTGTTAGTGTTGAAAAACCACTTTTCGCACTTGTGTTGGTGCAGGAAACCACTTTTGCACTTGTATTAGTGTGGAAAAAACACTTTTTGCACTTGTGATAGTGTTGAAAAACCACTTTTTGCACTTGTGTTAGTGTTGAAAAACCACTTTTCGCACTTGTGTTGGTGCACGAAACCACTTTTGCACTTGTATTATTGTGGAAAAACCACTTTTTGCACTTGTGATAGTGTTGAAAAACCACTTTTCGCCCTTGTGTTAGTGTTGAAAAACCACTTTTCGCACTTGTGTTGGTGTAGGAAACCACTATTGCACTTGTATTAGTGTGGAAAAAACACTTTTTGCACTTGTGATAGTGTTGAAAAACCACTTTTCGCACTTGTGTTAGTGTTGAAAAACCACTTTTCGCACTTGTGTTGGTGCAGGAAACCACTTTTGCACTTGTATTAGTGTGGAAAAACCACTTTTCGCACTTGTGTTAGTGTTGAAAAACCACTTTTTGCACTTGTGTTAGTGTTGAAAAACCACTGTTCGCACTTGTGTTGGTGCACGAAACCACTTTTGCACTTGTATTAGTGTGGAAAACCACTTTTTGCACTTGTGATAGTGTTGAAAAACCACTTTTCGCACTTGTGTTAGTGTTGAAAAACCACTTTTCGCACTTGTGTTGGTGCAGGAAACCACTATTGCACTTGTATTAGTGTGGAAAAAACACTTTTTGCACTTGTGATAGTGTTGAAAAACCACTTTTCGCACTTGTGTTAGTGTTGAAAAACCACTTTTCGCACTTGTGTTGGTGCAGGAAACCACTTTTGCACTTGTATTAGTGTGGAAAAACCACTTTTCGCACTTGTGTTAGTGTTGAAAAACCACATTTCGCACTTGTGTTAGTGTTGAAAAACCACTTTTCGCACTTGTGTTGGGCAGGAAACCACTTTTGCACTTGTATTAGTGTGGAAAAAACACTTTTCGCACTTGTGTTAGTGTTGAAAAACCACTTTTCGCACTTGTGTTAGTGTTGAAAAACCACTTTTCGCACTTGTGTTGGTGCAGGAAACCACTTTTGCACTTGTATTAGTGTGGAAAAAACACTTTTTGCACTTGTGATAGTGTTGAAAAACCACATTTCGCACTTGTGTTGGTGCAGGAAACCACTTTTGCACTTGTATTAGTGTAGAAAAACCACTTTTCGCACTTGTGTTAGTGTTGAAAAACCACTTTTCGCACTTGTGTTAGTGTTGAAAAACCACTTTTCGCACTTGTGTTGGTACAGGAAACCACTTTTGCACTTGTATTAGTGTGGAAAAAACACTTTTTGCACTTGTGATAGTGTTGAAAAACCACTTTTTGCACTTGTGTTAGTGTTGAAAAACCACTTTTCGCACTTGTGTTGGTGCACGAAACCACTTTTGCAATTGTATTAGTGTGGAAAAAACACTTTTTGCACTTGTGATAGTGTTGAAAAACCACTTTTCGCACTTGTGTTAGTGTTGAAAAACCACTTTTTAGCACTTGTGTTGGTGCAGGAAACCACTTTTGCACTTGTATTAGTGTGGAAAAACCACTTTTCGCACTTGTGTTAGTGTTGAAAAACCACTTTTCGCACTTGTGTTAGTGTTGAAAAACCACTTTTCGCACTTGTGTTGGTGCAGGAAACCACATTTGCACTTGTATTAGTGTGGAAAAACCACTTTTCGCACTTGTGATAGTTTTGAAAAACCACTTTTCGCACTTGTGTTGGTGCACGAAACCACTTTTGCACTTGTATTAATGTGGAACAACCACTTTTCACACTTGTGTTAGTGTTGAAAAACCACTTTTCGCACTTGTGTTGGTGCAGGAAACCACATTTGCACTTGTATTAGTGTGGAAAAACCACTTTTCGCACTTGTGATAATTTTGAAAAACCACTTTTCGCACTTGTGTTAGTGTTGAAAAATCACTTTTTGCACTTGTGATAGTGTTGAAAAAACACTTTTCGCACTTGTGTTGGTGAAGGAAACCACTTTTGCACTTGTATTAGTGTGGAAAAAACACTTTTTGCACTTGTGTTAGTGTTGAAAAACCACTTTTCGCACTTGTGATAGTGTTGAAAAACCACTTTTCGCACTTGTGTTGGTGAAGGAAACCACTATTGCACTTGTATTAGTGTGGAAAAAACACTTTTTGCACTTGTGATAGTGTTGAAAAACCACTTTTCGCACTTGTGTTAGTGTTGAAAAACCACTTTTCGCACTTGTGTTGGTGCAGGAAACCACTTTTGCACTTGTATTAGTGTGGAAAAACCACTTTTCGCACTTGTGTTAGTGTTGAAAAACCACTTTTTGCACTTGTGTTAGTGTTGAAAAACCACTGTTCGCACTTGTGTTGGTGCACGAAACCACTTTTGCACTTGTATTAGTGTGGAAAACCACTTTTTGCACTTGTGATAGTGTTGAAAAACCACTTTTCGCACTTGTGTTAGTGTTGAAAAACCACTTTTCGCACTTGTGTTGGTGCAGGAAACCACTATTGCACCTGTATTAGTGTGGAAAAAACACTTTTTGCACTTGTGATAGTGTTGAAAAACCACTTTTCGCACTTGTGTTAGTGTTGAAAAACCACTTTTCGCACTTGTGTTGGTGCAGGAAACCACTTTTGCACTTGTATTAGTGTGGAAAAACCACTTTTCGCACTTGTGTTAGTGTTGAAAAACCACATTTCGCACTTGTGTTAGTGTTGAAAAACCACTTTTCACACTTGTGTTGGGCAGGAAACCACTTTTGCACTTGTATTAGTGTGGAAAAAACACTTTTCGCACTTGTGTTAGTGTTGAAAAACCACTTTTCGCACTTGTGTTAGTGTTGAAAAACCACTTTTCGCACTTGTGTTGGTGCAGGAAACCACTTTTGCACTTGTATTAGTGTGGAAAAAACACTTTTTGCACTTGTGATAGTGTTGAAAAACCACATTTCGCACTTGTGTTGGTGCAGGAAACCACTTTTGCACTTGTATTAGTGTAGAAAAACCACTTTTCGCACTTGTGTTAGTGTTGAAAAACCACTTTTCGCACTTGTGTTAGTGTTGAAAAACCACTTTTCGCACTTGTGTTGGTACAGGAAACCACTTTTGCACTTGTATTAGTGTGGAAAAAACACTTTTTGCACTTGTGATAGTGTTGAAAAACCACTTTTTGCACTTGTGTTAGTGTTGAAAAACCACTTTTCGCACTTGTGTTGGTGCACGAAACCACTTTTGCAATTGTATTAGTGTGGAAAAAACACTTTTTGCACTTGTGATAGTGTTGAAAAACCACTTTTCGCACTTGTGTTAGTGTTGAAAAACCACTTTTTAGCACTTGTGTTGGTGCAGGAAACCACTTTTGCACTTGTATTAGTGTGGAAAAACCACTTTTCGCACTTGTGTTAGTGTTGAAAAACCACTTTTCGCACTTGTGTTAGTGTTGAAAAACCACTTTTCGCACTTGTGTTGGTGCAGGAAACCACATTTGCACTTGTATTAGTGTGGAAAAACCACTTTTCGCACTTGTGATAGTTTTGAAAAACCACTTTTCGCACTTGTGTTGGTGCACGAAACCACTTTTGCACTTGTATTAATGTGGAACAACCACTTTTCACACTTGTGTTAGTGTTGAAAAACCACTTTTCGCACTTGTGTTGGTGCAGGAAACCACATTTGCACTTGTATTAGTGTGGAAAAACCACTTTTCGCACTTGTGATAATTTTGAAAAACCACTTTTCGCACTTGTGTTAGTGTTGAAAAATCACTTTTTGCACTTGTGATAGTGTTGAAAAAACACTTTTCGCACTTGTGTTGGTGAAGGAAACCACTTTTGCACTTGTATTAGTGTGGAAAAAACACTTTTTGCACTTGTGTTAGTGTTGAAAAACCACTTTTCGCACTTGTGATAGTGTTGAAAAACCACTTTTCGCACTTGTGTTAGTGTTGAAAAACCACTTTTCGCACTTGTGTTGGTGCAGGAAACCACTTTTGCACTTGTATTAGTGTGGAAAAACCACTTTTCGCACTTGTGTTAGTGTTGAAAAACCACTTTTCGCACTTGTGTTAGTGTTGAAAAACCACTTTTCGCACTTGTGTTGGTGCAGGAAACCACTTTTGCACTTGTATTAGTGTGGAAAAAACACTTTTTGCACTTGTGATAGTGTTGAAAAACCACTTTTGCACTTGTGTTAGTGTTGAAAAACCACTTTTCGCACTTGTGTTGGTGCACGAAACCACTTTTGCACTTGTATTATTGTGGAAAAACCACTTTTTGCACTTGTGATAGTGTTGAAAAACCACTTTTCGCACTTGTGTTAGTGTTGAAAAACCACTTTTCGCACTTGTGTTGGTGCAGGAAACCACTATTGCACTTGTATTAGTGTGGAAAAAACACTTTTTGCACTTGTGATAGTGTTGAAAAACCACTTTTCGCACTTGTGTTAGTGTTGAAAAACCACTTTTCGCACTTGTGTTGGTGCAGGAAACCACTTTTGCACTTGTATTAGTGTGGAAAAACCCCTTTTCGCACTTGTGTTAGTGTTGAAAAACCACTTTTCGCACTTGTGTTAGTGTTGAAAAACCACTTTTCGCACTTGTGTTGGTGCAGGAAACCACTTTTGCACTTGTATTAGTGTGGAAAAAACACTTTTCGCACTTGTGTTAGTGTTGAAAAACCACATTTCGCACTTGTGTTAGTGTTGAAAAACCACTTTTTGCACTTGTGTTGGTGCAGGAAACCACTTTTGCACTTGCATTAGTGTGGAAAAAACACTTTTTGCACTTGTGATAGTGTTGAAAAACCACTTTTGCACTTGTATTAGTGTGGAAAAACCACTTTTCGCACTTGTGTTAGTGTTGAAAAACCACATTTCGCACTTGTGTTAGTGTTGAAAAACCACTTTTCGCACTTGTGTTGGGCAGGAAACCACTTTTGCACTTGTATTAGTGTGGAAAAAACACTTTTCGCACTTGTGTTAGTGTTGAAAAACCACTTTTCGCACTTGTGTTAGTGTTGAAAAACCACTTTTCGCACTTGTGTTGGTGCAGGAAACCACTTTTGCACTTGTATTAGTGTGGAAAAAACACTTTTTGCACTTGTGATAGTGTTGAAAAACCACATTTCGCACTTGTGTTGGTGCAGGAAACCACTTTTGCACTTGTATTAGTGTAGAAAAACCACTTTTCGCACTTGTGTTAGTGTTGAAAAACCACTTTTCGCACTTGTGTTAGTGTTGAAAAACCACTTTTCGCACTTGTGTTGGTACAGGAAACCACTTTTGCACTTGTATTAGTGTGGAAAAAACACTTTTTGCACTTGTGATAGTGTTGAAAAACCACTTTTTGCACTTGTGTTAGTGTTGAAAAACCACTTTTCGCACTTGTGTTGGTGCACGAAACCACTTTTGCACTTGTATTAGTGTGGAAAAAACACTTTTTGCACTTGTGATAGTGTTGAAAAACCACTTTTCGCACTTGTGTTAGTGTTGAAAAACCACTTTTCGCACTTGTGTTGGTGCAGGAAACCACTTTTGCACTTGTATTAGTGTGGAAAAAACACTTTTTGCACTTGTGATAGTGTTGAAAAACCACTTTTTGCACTTGTATTAGTGTTGAAAAACCACTTTTCGCACTTGTGTTGGTGCACGAAACCACTTTTGCACTTGTATTATTGTGGAAAAACCACTTTTTGCACTTGTGATAGTGTTGAAAAACCACTTTTCGCACTTGTGTTAGTGTTGAAAAACCACTTTTCGCACTTGTGTTGGTGCAGGAAACCACTATTGCACTTGTATTAGTGTGGAAAAAACACTTTTTGCACTTGTGATAGTGTTGAAAAACCACTTTTCGCACTTGTGTTAGTGTTGAAAAACCACTTTTCACACTTGTGTTGGTGCAGGTAACCACTTTTGCACTTGTATTAGTGTGGAAAAACCACTTTTCGCACTTGTGTTAGTGTTGAAAAACCACTTTTCGCACTTGTGTTAGTGTTGAAAAACCACTTTTCGCACTTGTGTTGGTGCAGGAAACCACTTTTGCACTTGTATTAGTGTGGAAAAAACACTTTTCGCACTTGTGTTAGTGTTGAAAAACCACATTTTGCACTTGTGTTAGTGTTGAAAAACCACTTTTTGCACTTGTGTTGGTGCAGGAAACCACTTTTGCACTTGCATTAGTGTGGAAAAAACACTTTTTGCACTTGTGATAGTGTTGAAAAACCACTTTTTGCACTTGTGTTAGTGTTGAAAAACCACTTTTCGCACTTGTGTTGGTGCACGAAACCACTTTTGCACTTGTATTAGTGTGGAAAAAACTCTTTTTGCACTTGTGATAGTGTTGAAAAACCACTTTTCGCACTTGTGTTAGTGTTGAAAAACCACTTTTCGCACTTGTGTTGGTGCAGGAAACCACTTTTGCACTTGTATTAGTGTGGAAAAACCACTTTTCGCACTTGTGTTGGTGAAGGAAACCACTTTTGCACTTGTATTAGTGTGGAAAAAACACTTTTTGCACTTGTGTTAGTGTTGAAAAACCACTTTTCGCACTTGTGATAGTGTTGAAAAACCACTTTTCGCACTTGTGTTAGTGTTGAAAAACCACTTTTCGCACTTGTGTTGGTGCAGGAAACCACTTTTGCACTTGTATTAGTGTGGAAAAAACACTTTTCGCACTTGTGTTGGTGAAGGAAACCACTTTTGCACTTGTATTAGTGTTGAAAAACCACTTTTCGCACTTGTGATAGTGTTGAAAAACCACTTTTCGCACTTGTGTTAGTGTTGAAAAACCACTTTTGTTAGTGTTGAAAAACCACTTTTCGCACTTGTGTTGGTGCAGGAAACCACTTTTGCACTTGTATTAGTGTGGAAAAAACACTTTTTGCACTTGTGATAGTGTTGAAAAACCACTTTTCACACTTGTGTTGGTGCAGGAAACCACTTTTGCACTTGTATTAGTGTGGAAAAACCACTTTTCGCACTTGTGTTAGTGTTGAAAAACCACTTTTCGCACTTGTGTTAGTGTTGAAAAACCACTTTTCGCACTTGTGTTGGTGCAGGAAACCACTTTTGCACTTGTATTAGTGTGGAAAAAACACTTTTTGCACTTGTGATAGTGTTGAAAAACCACTTTTTGCACTTGTGTTAGTGTTGAAAAACCACTTTTCGCACTTGTGTTGGTGCACGAAACCACTTTTGCACTTGTATTATTGTGGAAAAACCACTTTTTGCACTTGTGATAGTGTTGAAAAACCACTTTTCGCCCTTGTGTTAGTGTTGAAAAACCACTTTTCGCACTTGTGTTGGTGTAGGAAACCACTATTGCACTTGTATTAGTGTGGAAAAAACACTTTTTGCACTTGTGATAGTGTTGAAAAACCACTTTTCGCACTTGTGTTAGTGTTGAAAAACCACTTTTCGCACTTGTGTTGGTGCAGGAAACCACTTTTGCACTTGTATTAGTGTGGAAAAACCACTTTTCGCACTTGTGTTAGTGTTGAAAAACCACTTTTTGCACTTGTGTTAGTGTTGAAAAACCACTGTTCGCACTTGTGTTGGTGCACGAAACCACTTTTGCACTTGTATTAGTATGGAAAACCACTTTTTGCACTTGTGATAGTGTTGAAAAACCACTTTTCGCACTTGTGTTAGTGTTGAAAAACCACTTTTCGCACTTGTGTTGGTGCAGGAAACCACTATTGCACTTGTATTAGTGTGGAAAAAACACTTTTTGCACTTGTGATAGTGTTGAAAAACCACTTTTCGCACTTGTGTTAGTGTTGAAAAACCACTTTTCGCACTTGTGTTGGTGCAGGAAACCAGTTTTGCACTTGTATTAGTGTGGAAAAACCACTTTTCGCACTTGTGTTAGTGTTGAAAAACCACATTTCGCACTTGTGTTAGTGTTGAAAAACCACTTTTCGCACTTGTGTTGGTGCACGAAACCACTTTTGCACTTGTATTATTGTGGAAAAACCACTTTTTGCACTTGTGATAGTGTTGAAAAACCACTTTTCGCACTTGTGTTAGTGTTGAAAAACCACTTTTCGCACTTGTGTTGGTGCAGGAAACCACTATTGCACTTGTATTAGTGTGGAAAAAACACTTTTTGCACTTGTGATAGTGTTGAAAAACCACTTTTCGCACTTGTGTTAGTGTTGAAAAACCACTTTTCGCACTTGTGTTGGTGCAGGAAACCACTTTTGCACTTGTATTAGTGTGGAAAAACCACTTTTCGCACTTGTGTTAGTGTTGAAAAACCACTTTTCGCACTTGTGTTAGTGTTGAAAAACCACTTTTCGCACTTGTGTTGGTGCAGGAAACCACTTTTGCACTTGTATTAGTGTGGAAAAAACACTTTTCGCACTTGTGTTAGTGTTGAAAAACCACATTTCGCACTTGTGTTAGTGTTGAAAAACCACTTTTTGCACTTGTGTTGGTGCAGGAAACCACTTTTGCACTTGCATTAGTGTGGAAAAAACACTTTTTGCACTTGTGATAGTGTTGAAAAACCACTTTTGCACTTGTATTAGTGTGGAAAAACCACTTTTCGCACTTGTGTTAGTGTTGAAAAACCACATTTCGCACTTGTGTTAGTGTTGAAAAACCACTTTTCGCACTTGTGTTGGGCAGGAAACCACTTTTTCACTTGTATTAGTGTGGAAAAAACACTTTTCGCACTTGTGTTAGTGTTGAAAAACCACTTTTCGCACTTGTGTTAGTGTTGAAAAACCACTTTTCGCACTTGTGTTGGTGCAGGAAACCACTTTTGCACTTGTATTAGTGTGGAAAAAACACTTTTTGCACTTGTGATAGTGTTGAAAAACCACATTTCGCACTTGTGTTGGTGCAGGAAACCACTTTTGCACTTGTATTAGTGTAGAAAAACCACTTTTCGCACTTGTGTTAGTGTTGAAAAACCACTTTTCGCACTTGTGTTAGTGTTGAAAAACCACTTTTCGCACTTGTTTTGGTACAGGAAACCACTTTTGCACTTGTATTAGTGTGGAAAAAACACTTTTTGCACTTGTGATAGTGTTGAAAAACCACTTTTTGCACTTGTGTTAGTGTTGAAAAACCACTTTTCGCACTTGTGTTGGTGCACGAAACCACTTTTGCACTTGTATTAGTGTGGAAAAAACACTTTTTGCACTTGTGATAGTGTTGAAAAACCACTTTTCGCACTTGTGTTAGTGTTGAAAAACCACTTTTCGCACTTGTGTTGGTGCAGGAAACCACTTTTGCACTTGTATTAGTGTGGAAAAAACACTTTTTGCACTTGTGATAGTGTTGAAAAACCACTTTTTGCACTTGTATTAGTGTTGAAAAACCACTTTTCGCACTTGTGTTGGTGCACGAAACCACTTTTGCACTTGTATTATTGTGGAAAAACCACTTTTTGCACTTGTGATAGTGTTGAAAAACCACTTTTCGCACTTGTGTTAGTGTTGAAAAACCACTTTTCGCACTTGTGTTGGTGCAGGAAACCACTATTGCACTTGTATTAGTGTGGAAAAAACACTTTTTGCACTTGTGATAGTGTTGAAAAACCACTTTTCGCACTTGTGTTAGTGTTGAAAAACCACTTTTCACACTTGTGTTGGTGCAGGTAACCACTTTTGCACTTGTATTAGTGTGGAAAAACCACTTTTCGCACTTGTGTTAGTGTTGAAAAACCACTTTTCGCACTTGTGTTAGTGTTGAAAAACCACTTTTCGCACTTGTGTTGGTGCAGGAAACCACTTTTGCACTTGTATTAGTGTGGAAAAAACACTTTTCGCACTTGTGTTAGTGTTGAAAAACCACATTTTTGCACTTGTGTTAGTGTTGAAAAACCACTTTTTGCACTTGTGTTGGTGCAGGAAACCACTTTTGCACTTGCATTAGTGTGGAAAAAACACTTTTTGCACTTGTGATAGTGTTGAAAAACCACTTTTTGCACTTGTGTTAGTGTTGAAAAACCACTTTTCGCACTTGTGTTGGTGCACGAAACCACTTTTGCACTTGTATTAGTGTGGAAAAAACACTTTTTGCACTTGTGATAGTGTTGAAAAACCACTTTTCGCACTTGTGTTAGTGTTGAAAAACCACTTTTCGCACTTGTGTTGGTGCAGGAAACCACTTTTGCACTTGTATTAGTGTGGAAAAAACACTTTTTGCACTTGTGTTAGTGTTGAAAAACCACTTTTCGCACTTGTGATAGTGTTGAAAAACCACTTTTCGCACTTGTGTTAGTGTTGAAAAACCACTTTTCGCACTTGTGTTGGTGCAGGAAACCACTTTTGCACTTGTATTAGTGTGGAAAAACCACTTTTCGCACTTGTGTTAGTGTTGAAAAACCACTTTTCGCACTTGTGTTAGTGTTGAAAAACCACTTTTCGCACTTGTGTTGGTGCAGGAAACCACTTTTGCACTTGTATTAGTGTGGAAAAAACACTTTTTGCACTTGTGATAGTGTTGAAAAACCACTTTTGCACTTGTGTTAGTGTTGAAAAACCACTTTTCGCACTTGTGTTGGTGCACGAAACCACTTTTGCACTTGTATTATTGTGGAAAAACCACTTTTTGCACTTGTGATAGTGTTGAAAAACCACTTTTCGCACTTGTGTTAGTGTTGAAAAACCACTTTTCGCACTTGTGTTGGTGCAGGAAACCACTATTGCACTTGTATTAGTGTGGAAAAAACACTTTTTGCACTTGTGATAGTGTTGAAAAACCACTTTTCGCACTTGTGTTAGTGTTGAAAAACCACTTTTCGCACTTGTGTTGGTGCAGGAAACCACTTTTGCACTTGTATTAGTGTGGAAAAACCCCTTTTCGCACTTGTGTTAGTGTTGAAAAACCACTTTTCGCACTTGTGTTAGTGTTGAAAAACCACTTTTCGCACTTGTGTTGGTGCAGGAAACCACTTTTGCACTTGTATTAGTGTGGAAAAAACACTTTTCGCACTTGTGTTAGTGTTGAAAAACCACATTTCGCACTTGTGTTAGTGTTGAAAAACCACTTTTTGCACTTGTGTTGGTGCAGGAAACCACTTTTGCACTTGCATTAGTGTGGAAAAAACACTTTTTGCACTTGTGATAGTGTTGAAAAACCACTTTTGCACTTGTATTAGTGTGGAAAAACCACTTTTCGCACTTGTGTTAGTGTTGAAAAACCACATTTCGCACTTGTGTTAGTGTTGAAAAACCACTTTTCGCACTTGTGTTGGGCAGGAAACCACTTTTGCACTTGTATTAGTGTGGAAAAAACACTTTTCGCACTTGTGTTAGTGTTGAAAAACCACTTTTCGCACTTGTGTTAGTGTTGAAAAACCACTTTTCGCACTTGTGTTGGTGCAGGAAACCACTTTTGCACTTGTATTAGTGTGGAAAAAACACTTTTTGCACTTGTGATAGTGTTGAAAAACCACATTTCGCACTTGTGTTGGTGCAGGAAACCACTTTTGCACTTGTATTAGTGTAGAAAAACCACTTTTCGCACTTGTGTTAGTGTTGAAAAACCACTTTTCGCACTTGTGTTAGTGTTGAAAAACCACTTTTCGCACTTGTGTTGGTACAGGAAACCACTTTTGCACTTGTATTAGTGTGGAAAAAACACTTTTTGCACTTGTGATAGTGTTGAAAAACCACTTTTTGCACTTGTGTTAGTGTTGAAAAACCACTTTTCGCACTTGTGTTGGTGCACGAAACCACTTTTGCACTTGTATTAGTGTGGAAAAAACACTTTTTGCACTTGTGATAGTGTTGAAAAACCACTTTTCGCACTTGTGTTAGTGTTGAAAAACCACTTTTCGCACTTGTGTTGGTGCAGGAAACCACTTTTGCACTTGTATTAGTGTGGAAAAAACACTTTTTGCACTTGTGATAGTGTTGAAAAACCACTTTTTGCACTTGTATTAGTGTTGAAAAACCACTTTTCGCACTTGTGTTGGTGCACGAAACCACTTTTGCACTTGTATTATTGTGGAAAAACCACTTTTTGCACTTGTGATAGTGTTGAAAAACCACTTTTCGCACTTGTGTTAGTGTTGAAAAACCACTTTTCGCACTTGTGTTGGTGCAGGAAACCACTATTGCACTTGTATTAGTGTGGAAAAAACACTTTTTGCACTTGTGATAGTGTTGAAAAACCACTTTTCGCACTTGTGTTAGTGTTGAAAAACCACTTTTCACACTTGTGTTGGTGCAGGTAACCACTTTTGCACTTGTATTAGTGTGGAAAAACCACTTTTCGCACTTGTGTTAGTGTTGAAAAACCACTTTTCGCACTTGTGTTAGTGTTGAAAAACCACTTTTCGCACTTGTGTTGGTGCAGGAAACCACTTTTGCACTTGTATTAGTGTGGAAAAAACACTTTTCGCACTTGTGTTAGTGTTGAAAAACCACATTTTGCACTTGTGTTAGTGTTGAAAAACCACTTTTTGCACTTGTGTTGGTGCAGGAAACCACTTTTGCACTTGCATTAGTGTGGAAAAAACACTTTTTGCACTTGTGATAGTGTTGAAAAACCACTTTTTGCACTTGTGTTAGTGTTGAAAAACCACTTTTCGCACTTGTGTTGGTGCACGAAACCACTTTTGCACTTGTATTAGTGTGGAAAAAACTCTTTTTGCACTTGTGATAGTGTTGAAAAACCACTTTTCGCACTTGTGTTAGTGTTGAAAAACCACTTTTCGCACTTGTGTTGGTGCAGGAAACCACTTTTGCACTTGTATTAGTGTGGAAAAACCACTTTTCGCACTTGTGTTGGTGAAGGAAACCACTTTTGCACTTGTATTAGTGTGGAAAAAACACTTTTTGCACTTGTGTTAGTGTTGAAAAACCACTTTTCGCACTTGTGATAGTGTTGAAAAACCACTTTTCGCACTTGTGTTAGTGTTGAAAAACCACTTTTCGCACTTGTGTTGGTGCAGGAAACCACTTTTGCACTTGTATTAGTGTGGAAAAAACACTTTTCGCACTTGTGTTGGTGAAGGAAACCACTTTTGCACTTGTATTAGTGTTGAAAAACCACTTTTCGCACTTGTGATAGTGTTGAAAAACCACTTTTCGCACTTGTGTTAGTGTTGAAAAACCACTTTTGTTAGTGTTGAAAAACCACTTTTCGCACTTGTGTTGGTGCAGGAAACCACTTTTGCACTTGTATTAGTGTGGAAAAAACACTTTTTGCACTTGTGATAGTGTTGAAAAACCACTTTTCACACTTGTGTTGGTGCAGGAAACCACTTTTGCACTTGTATTAGTGTGGAAAAACCACTTTTCGCACTTGTGTTAGTGTTGAAAAACCACTTTTCGCACTTGTGTTAGTGTTGAAAAACCACTTTTCGCACTTGTGTTGGTGCAGGAAACCACTTTTGCACTTGTATTAGTGTGGAAAAAACACTTTTTGCACTTGTGATAGTGTTGAAAAACCACTTTTTGCACTTGTGTTAGTGTTGAAAAACCACTTTTCGCACTTGTGTTGGTGCACGAAACCACTTTTGCACTTGTATTATTGTGGAAAAACCACTTTTTGCACTTGTGATAGTGTTGAAAAACCACTTTTCGCCCTTGTGTTAGTGTTGAAAAACCACTTTTCGCACTTGTGTTGGTGTAGGAAACCACTATTGCACTTGTATTAGTGTGGAAAAAACACTTTTTGCACTTGTGATAGTGTTGAAAAACCACTTTTCGCACTTGTGTTAGTGTTGAAAAACCACTTTTCGCACTTGTGTTGGTGCAGGAAACCACTTTTGCACTTGTATTAGTGTGGAAAAACCACTTTTCGCACTTGTGTTAGTGTTGAAAAACCACTTTTTGCACTTGTGTTAGTGTTGAAAAACCACTGTTCGCACTTGTGTTGGTGCACGAAACCACTTTTGCACTTGTATTAGTATGGAAAACCACTTTTTGCACTTGTGATAGTGTTGAAAAACCACTTTTCGCACTTGTGTTAGTGTTGAAAAACCACTTTTCGCACTTGTGTTGGTGCAGGAAACCACTATTGCACTTGTATTAGTGTGGAAAAAACACTTTTTGCACTTGTGATAGTGTTGAAAAACCACTTTTCGCACTTGTGTTAGTGTTGAAAAACCACTTTTCGCACTTGTGTTGGTGCAGGAAACCAGTTTTGCACTTGTATTAGTGTGGAAAAACCACTTTTCGCACTTGTGTTAGTGTTGAAAAACCACATTTCGCACTTGTGTTAGTGTTGAAAAACCACTTTTCGCACTTGTGTTGGTGCACGAAACCACTTTTGCACTTGTATTATTGTGGAAAAACCACTTTTTGCACTTGTGATAGTGTTGAAAAACCACTTTTCGCACTTGTGTTAGTGTTGAAAAACCACTTTTCGCACTTGTGTTGGTGCAGGAAACCACTATTGCACTTGTATTAGTGTGGAAAAAACACTTTTTGCACTTGTGATAGTGTTGAAAAACCACTTTTCGCACTTGTGTTAGTGTTGAAAAACCACTTTTCGCACTTGTGTTGGTGCAGGAAACCACTTTTGCACTTGTATTAGTGTGGAAAAACCACTTTTCGCACTTGTGTTAGTGTTGAAAAACCACTTTTCGCACTTGTGTTAGTGTTGAAAAACCACTTTTCGCACTTGTGTTGGTGCAGGAAACCACTTTTGCACTTGTATTAGTGTGGAAAAAACACTTTTCGCACTTGTGTTAGTGTTGAAAAACCACATTTCGCACTTGTGTTAGTGTTGAAAAACCACTTTTTGCACTTGTGTTGGTGCAGGAAACCACTTTTGCACTTGCATTAGTGTGGAAAAAACACTTTTTGCACTTGTGATAGTGTTGAAAAACCACTTTTGCACTTGTATTAGTGTGGAAAAACCACTTTTCGCACTTGTGTTAGTGTTGAAAAACCACATTTCGCACTTGTGTTAGTGTTGAAAAACCACTTTTCGCACTTGTGTTGGGCAGGAAACCACTTTTTCACTTGTATTAGTGTGGAAAAAACACTTTTCGCACTTGTGTTAGTGTTGAAAAACCACTTTTCGCACTTGTGTTAGTGTTGAAAAACCACTTTTCGCACTTGTGTTGGTGCAGGAAACCACTTTTGCACTTGTATTAGTGTGGAAAAAACACTTTTTGCACTTGTGATAGTGTTGAAAAACCACATTTCGCACTTGTGTTGGTGCAGGAAACCACTTTTGCACTTGTATTAGTGTAGAAAAACCACTTTTCGCACTTGTGTTAGTGTTGAAAAACCACTTTTCGCACTTGTGTTAGTGTTGAAAAACCACTTTTCGCACTTGTTTTGGTACAGGAAACCACTTTTGCACTTGTATTAGTGTGGAAAAAACACTTTTTGCACTTGTGATAGTGTTGAAAAACCACTTTTTGCACTTGTGTTAGTGTTGAAAAACCACTTTTCGCACTTGTGTTGGTGCACGAAACCACTTTTGCACTTGTATTAGTGTGGAAAAAACACTTTTTGCACTTGTGATAGTGTTGAAAAACCACTTTTCGCACTTGTGTTAGTGTTGAAAAACCACTTTTCGCACTTGTGTTGGTGCAGGAAACCACTTTTGCACTTGTATTAGTGTGGAAAAAACACTTTTTGCACTTGTGATAGTGTTGAAAAACCACTTTTTGCACTTGTATTAGTGTTGAAAAACCACTTTTCGCACTTGTGTTGGTGCACGAAACCACTTTTGCACTTGTATTATTGTGGAAAAACCACTTTTTGCACTTGTGATAGTGTTGAAAAACCACTTTTCGCACTTGTGTTAGTGTTGAAAAACCACTTTTCGCACTTGTGTTGGTGCAGGAAACCACTATTGCACTTGTATTAGTGTGGAAAAAACACTTTTTGCACTTGTGATAGTGTTGAAAAACCACTTTTCGCACTTGTGTTAGTGTTGAAAAACCACTTTTCACACTTGTGTTGGTGCAGGTAACCACTTTTGCACTTGTATTAGTGTGGAAAAACCACTTTTCGCACTTGTGTTAGTGTTGAAAAACCACTTTTCGCACTTGTGTTAGTGTTGAAAAACCACTTTTCGCACTTGTGTTGGTGCAGGAAACCACTTTTGCACTTGTATTAGTGTGGAAAAAACACTTTTCGCACTTGTGTTAGTGTTGAAAAACCACATTTTGCACTTGTGTTAGTGTTGAAAAACCACTTTTTGCACTTGTGTTGGTGCAGGAAACCACTTTTGCACTTGCATTAGTGTGGAAAAAACACTTTTTGCACTTGTGATAGTGTTGAAAAACCACTTTTTGCACTTGTGTTAGTGTTGAAAAACCACTTTTCGCACTTGTGTTGGTGCACGAAACCACTTTTGCACTTGTATTAGTGTGGAAAAAACACTTTTTGCACTTGTGATAGTGTTGAAAAACCACTTTTCGCACTTGTGTTAGTGTTGAAAAACCACTTTTCGCACTTGTGTTGGTGCAGGAAACCACTTTTGCACTTGTATTAGTGTGGAAAAACCACTTTTCGCACTTGTGTTGGTGAAGGAAACCACTTTTGCACTTGTATTAGTGTGGAAAAAACACTTTTTGCACTTGTGTTAGTGTTGAAAAACCACTTTTCGCACTTGTGATAGTGTTGAAAAACCACTTTTCGCACTTGTGTTAGTGTTGAAAAACCACTTTTCGCACTTGTGTTGGTGCAGGAAACCACTTTTGCACTTGTATTAGTGTGGAAAAAACACTTTTCGCACTTGTGTTGGTGAAGGAAACCACTTTTGCACTTGTATTAGTGTGGAAAAAACACTTTTTGCACTTGTGTTAGTGTTGAAAAACCACTTTTCGCACTTGTGATAGTGTTGAAAAACCACTTTTCGCACTTGTGTTAGTGTTGAAAAACCACTTTTGTTAGTGTTGAAAAACCACTTTTCGCACTTGTGTTGGTGCAGGAAACCACTTTTGCACTTGTATTAGTGTGGAAAAAACACTTTTTGCACTTGTGATAGTGTTGAAAAACCACTTTTCACACTTGTGTTGGTGCAGGAAACCACTTTTGCACTTGTATTAGTGTGGAAAAACCACTTTTCGCACTTGTGTTAGTGTTGAAAAACCACTTTTCGCACTTGTGTTAGTGTTGAAAAACCACTTTTCGCACTTGTGTTGGTGCAGGAAACCACTTTTGCACTTGTATTAGTGTGGAAAAAACACTTTTTGCACTTGTGATAGTGTTGAAAAACCACTTTTCGCCCTTGTGTTAGTGTTGAAAAACCACTTTTCGCACTTGTGTTGGTGTAGGAAACCACTATTGCACTTGTATTAGTGTGGAAAAAAACACTTTTTGCACTTGTGATAGTGTTGAAAAACCACTTTTCGCACTTGTGTTAGTGTTGAAAAACCACTTTTCGCACTTGTGTTGGTGCAGGAAACCACTTTTGCACTTGTATTAGTGTGGAAAAACCACTTTTCACACTTGTGTTAGTGTTGAAAAACCACTTTTTGCACTTGTGTTAGTGTTGAAAAACCACTGTTCGCACTTGTGTTGGTGCACGAAACCACTTTTGCACTTGTATTAGTGTGGAAAACCACTTTTTGCACTTGTGATAGTGTTGAAAAACCACTTTTCGCACTTGTGTTAGTGTTGAAAAACCACTTTTCGCACTTGTGTTGGTGCAGGAAACCACTATTGCACTTGTATTAGTGTGGAAAAAACACTTTTTGCACTTGTGATAGTGTTGAAAAACCACTTTTCGCACTTGTGTTAGTGTTGAAAAACCACTTTTCGCACTTGTGTTGGTGCAGGAAACCACTTTTGCACATGTATTAGTGTGGAAAAACCACTTTTCGCACTTGTGTTAGTGTTGAAAAACCACATTTCGCACTTGTGTTAGTGTTGAAAAACCACTTTTCGCACTTGTGTTGGGCAGGAAACCACTTTTGCACTTGTATTAGTGTGGAAAAAACACTTTTCGCACTTGTGTTAGTGTTGAAAAACCACTTTTCGCACTTGTGTTAGTGTTGAAAAACCACTTTTCGCACTTGTGTTGGTGCAGGAAACCACTTTTGCACTTGTATTAGTGTGGAAAAAAACACTTTTTGCACTTGTGATAGTGTTGAAAAACCACATTTCGCACTTGTGTTGGTGCAGGAAACCACTTTTGCACTTGTATTAGTGTAGAAAAACCACTTTTCGCACTTGTGTTAGTGTTGAAAAACCACTTTTCGCACTTGTGTTAGTGTTGAAAAACCACTTTTCGCACTTGTGTTGGTACAGGAAACCACTTTTGCACTTGTATTAGTGTGGAAAAAACACTTTTTGCACTTGTGATAGTGTTGAAAAACCACTTTTTGCACTTGTGTTCGTGTTGAAAAACCACTTTTCGCACTTGTGTTGGTGCACGAAACCACTTTTGCAATTGTATTAGTGTGGAAAAAACACTTTTTGCACTTGTGATAGTGTTGAAAAACCACTTTTCGCACTTGTGTTAGTGTTGAAAAACCACTTTTTAGCACTTGTGTTGGTGCAGGAAACCACTTTTGCACTTGTATTAGTGTGGAAAAACCACTTTTCGCACTTGTGTTAGTGTTGAAAAACCACTTTTCGCACTTGTGTTAGTGTTGAAAAACCACTTTTCGCACTTGTGTTGGTGCAGGAAACCACATTTGCACTTGTATTAGTGTGGAAAAACCACTTTTCGCACTTGTGATAGTTTTGAAAAACCACTTTTCGCACTTGTGTTGGTGCACGAAACCACTTTTGCACTTGTATTAATGTGGAACAACCACTTTTCACACTTGTGTTAGTGTTGAAAAACCACTTTTCGCACTTGTGATAATTTTGAAAAACCACTTTTCGCACTTGTGTTAGTGTTGAAAAACCACTTTTTGCACTTGTGATAGTGTTGAAAAAACACTTTTCGCACTTGTGTTGGTGAAGGAAACCACTTTTGCACTTGTATTAGTGTGGAAAAAACACTTTTTGCACTTGTGTTAGTGTTGAAAAACCACTTTTCGCACTTGTGATAGTGTTGAAAAACCACTTTTCGCACTTGTGTTAGTGTTGAAAAACCACTTTTCGCACTTGTGTTGGTGCAGGAAACCACTTTTGCACTTGTATTAGTGTGGAAAAACCACTTTTCGCACTTGTGTTAGTGTTGAAAAACCACTTTTCGCACTTGTGTTAGTGTTGAAAAACCACTTTTCGCACTTGTGTTGGTGCAGGAAACCACTTTTGCACTTGTATTAGTGTGGAAAAAACACTTTTTGCACTTGTGATAGTGTTGAAAAACCACTTTTGCACTTGTGTTAGTGTTGAAAAACCACTTTTCGCACTTGTGTTGGTGCACGAAACCACTTTTGCACTTGTATTATTGTGGAAAAACCACTTTTTGCACTTGTGATAGTGTTGAAAAACCACTTTTCGCACTTGTGTTAGTGTTGAAAAACCACTTTTCGCACTTGTGTTGGTGCAGGAAGCCACTATTGCACTTGTATTAGTGTGGAAAAAACACTTTTTGCACTTGTGATAGTGTTGAAAAACCACTTTTCGCACTTGTGTTAGTGTTGAAAAACCACTTTTCGCACTTGTGTTGGTGCAGGAAACCACTTTTGCACTTGTATTAGTGTGGAAAAACCACTTTTCGCACTTGTGTTAGTGTTGAAAAACCACTTTTCGCACTTGTGTTAGTGTTGAAAAACCACTTTTCGCACTTGTGTTGGTGCAGGAAACCACTTTTGCACTTGTATTAGTGTGGAAAAACCACTTTTCGCACTTGTGTTAGTGTTGAAAAACCACTTTTCGCACTTGTGTTGGTGCAGGAAACCACTTTTGCACTTGTATTAGTGTGGAAAAACCACTTTTCGCACTTGTGTTAGTGTTGAAAAACCACTTTTCGCACTTGTGTTAGTGTTGAAAAACCACTTTTCGCACTTGTGTTGGTGCAGGAAACCACTTTTGCACTTGTATTAGTGTGGAAAAAACACTTTTCGCACTTGTGTTAGTGTTGAAAAACCACTTTTGCACTTGTATTAGTGTGGAAAAACCACTTTTCGCACTTGTGTTAGTGTTGAAAAACCACATTTCGCACTTGTGTTAGTGTTGAAAAACCACTTTTCGCACTTGTGTTGGGCAGGAAACCACTTTTGCACTTGTATTAGTGTGGAAAAAACACTTTTCGCACTTGTGTTAGTGTTGAAAAACCACTTTTCGCACTTGTGTTAGTGTTGAAAAACCACTTTTCGCACTTGTGTTGGTGCAGGAAACCACTTTTGCACTTGTATTAGTGTGGAAAAAACACTTTTTGCACTTGTGATAGTGTTGAAAAACCACATTTCGCACTTGTGTTGGTGCAGGAAACCACTTTTGCACTTGTATTAGTGTAGAAAAACCACTTTTCGCACTTGTGTTAGTGTTGAAAAACCACTTTTCGCACTTGTGTTAGTGTTGAAAAACCACTTTTCGCACTTGTGTTGGTACAGGAAACCAATTTTGCACTTGTATTAGTGTGGAAAAAACACTTTTTGCACTTGTGATAGTGTTGAAAAACCACTTTTTGCACTTGTGTTAGTGTTGAAAAACCACTTTTCGCACTTGTGTTGGTGCACGAAACCACTTTTGCACTTGTATTAGTGTGGAAAAAACACTTTTTGCACTTGTGATAGTGTTGAAAAACCACTTTTCGCACTTGTGTTAGTGTTGAAAAACCACTTTTCGCACTTGTGTTGGTGCAGGAAACCACTTTTGCACTTGTATTAGTGTGGAAAAAACACTTTTTGCACTTGTGATAGTGTTGAAAAACCACTTTTTGCACTTGTATTAGTGTTGAAAAACCACTTTTCGCACTTGTGTTGGTGCACGAAACCACTTTTGCACTTGTATTATTGTGGAAAAACCACTTTTTGCACTTGTGATAGTGTTGAAAAACCACTTTTCGCACTTGTGTTAGTGTTGAAAAACCACTTTTCGCACTTGTGTTGGTGCAGGAAACCACTATTGCACTTGTATTAGTGTGGAAAAAAACACTTTTTGCACTTGTGATAGTGTTGAAAAACCACTTTTCGCACTTGTGTTAGTGTTGAAAAACCACTTTTCACACTTGTGTTGGTGCAGGTAACCACTTTTGCACTTGTATTAGTGTGGAAAAACCACTTTTCGCACTTGTGTTAGTGTTGAAAAACCACTTTTCGCACTTGTGTTAGTGTTGAAAAACCACTTTTCGCACTTGTGTTGGTGCAGGAAACCACTTTTGCACTTGTATTAGTGTGGAAAAAACACTTTTCGCACTTGTGTTAGTGTTGAAAAACCACATTTTGCACTTGTGTTAGTGTTGAAAAACCACTTTTTGCACTTGTGTTGGTGCAGGAAACCACTTTTGCACTTGCATTAGTGTGGAAAAAACACTTTTTGCACTTGTGATAGTGTTGAAAAACCACTTTTTGCACTTGTGTTAGTGTTGAAAAACCACTTTTCGCACTTGTGTTGGTGCACGAAACCACTTTTGCACTTGTATTAGTGTGGAAAAAACACTTTTTGCACTTGTGATAGTGTTGAAAAACCACTTTTCGCACTTGTGTTAGTGTTGAAAAACCACTTTTCGCACTTGTGTTGGTGCAGGAAACCACTTTTGCACTTGTATTAGTGTGGAAAAACCACTTTTCGCACTTGTGTTGGTGAAGGAAACCACTTTTGCACTTGTATTAGTGTGAAAAAAACACTTCTTGCACTTGTGTTAGTGTTGAAAAACCACTTTTCGCACTTGTGATAGTGTTGAAAAACCACTTTTCGCACTTGTGTTAGTGTTGAAAAACCACTTTTCGCACTTGTGTTGGTGCAGGAAACCACTTTTGCACTTGTATTAGTGTGGAAAAAACACTTTTCGCACTTGTGTTGGTGAAGGAAACCACTTTTGCACTTGTATTAGTGTGGAAAAAACACTTTTTGCACTTGTGATAGTGTTGAAAAACCACTTTTCGCACGTGTGTTAGTGTTGAAAAACCACTTTTCGTACTTGTGTTGGTGCAGGAAACCACTTTTGCACTTGTATTAGTGTGGAAAAACCACTTTTCGCACTTGTGTTGGTGAAGGAAACCACTTTTGCACTTGTATTAGTGTGGAAAAAACACTTTTTGCACTTGTGTTAGTGTTGAAAAACCACTTTTCGCACTTGTGATAGTGTTGAAAAACCACTTTTCGCACTTGTGTTAGTGTTGAAAAACCACTTTTCGCACTTGTGTTGGTGCAGGAAACCACTTTTGCACTTGTATTAGTGTGGAAAAAACACTTTTCGCACTTGTGTTGGTGAAGGAAACCACTTTTGCACTTGTATTAGTGTGGAAAAAACACTTTTTGCACTTGTGTTAGTGTTGAAAAACCACTTTTCGCACTTGTGATAGTGTTGAAAAACCACTTTTCGCACTTGTGTTAGTGTTGAAAAACCACTTTTTGCACTTGTGTTAGTGTTGAAAAACCACTTTTCGCACTTGTGTTGGTGCAGGAAACCACTTTTGCACTTGTATTAGTGTGGAAAAAACACTTTTTGCACTTGTGATAGTGTTGAAAAACCACTTTTCACACTTGTGTTGGTGCAGGAAACCACTTTTGCACTTGTATTAGTGTGGAAAAACCACTTTTCGCACTTGTGTTAGTGTTGAAAAACCACTTTTCGCACTTGTGTTAGTGTTGAAAAACCACTTTTCGCACTTGTGTTGGTGCAGGAAACCACTTTTGCACTTGTATTAGTGTGGAAAAAACACTTTTTGCACTTGTGATAGTGTTGAAAAACCACTTTTTGCACTTGTGTTAGTGTTGAAAAACCACTTTTCGCACTTGTGTTGGTGCACGAAACCACTTTTGCACTTGTATTATTGTGGAAAAACCACTTTTTGCACTTGTGATAGTGTTGAAAAACCACTTTTCGCCCTTGTGTTAGTGTTGAAAAACCACTTTTCGCACTTGTGTTGGTGCAGGAAACCACTATTGCACTTGTATTAGTGTGGAAAAAACACTTTTTGCACTTGTGATAGTGTTGAAAAACCACATTTCGCACTTGTGTTAGTGTTGAAAAACCACTTTTCGCACTTGTGTTGGGCAGGAAACCACTTTTGCACTTGTATTAGTGTGGAAAAAACACTTTTCGCACTTGTGTTAGTGTTGAAAAACCACTTTTCGCACTTGTGTTAGTGTTGAAAAACCACTTTTCGCACTTGTGTTGGTGCAGGAAACCACTTTTGCACTTGTATTAGTGTGGAAAAAACACTTTTTGCACTTGTGATAGTGTTGAAAAACCACATTTCGCACTTGTGTTGGTGCAGGAAACCACTTTTGCACTTGTATTAGTGTAGAAAAACCACTTTTCGCACTTGTGTTAGTGTTGAAAAACCACTTTTCGCACTTGTGTTAGTGTTGAAAAACCACTTTTCGCACTTGTGTTGGTACAGGAAACCACTTTTGCACTTGTATTAGTGTGGAAAAAACACTTTTTGCACTTGTGATAGTGTTGAAAAACCACTTTTTGCACTTGTGTTAGTGTTGAAAAACCACTTTTCGCACTTGTGTTGGTGCACGAAACCACTTTTGCAATTGTATTAGTGTGGAAAAAACACTTTTTGCACTTGTGATAGTGTTGAAAAACCACTTTTCGCACTTGTGTTAGTGTTGAAAAACCACTTTTTAGCACTTGTGTTGGTGCAGGAAACCACTTTTGCACTTGTATTAGTGTGGAAAAACCACTTTTCGCACTTGTGTTAGTGTTGAAAAACCACTTTTCGCACTTGTGTTAGTGTTGAAAAACCACTTTTCGCACTTGTGTTGGTGCAGGAAACCACATTTGCATTTGTATTAGTGTGGAAAAACCACTTTTCGCACTTGTGATAGTTTTGAAAAACCACTTTTCGCACTTGTGTTGGTGCACGAAACCACTTTTGCACTTGTATTAATGTGGAACAACCACTTTTCACACTTGTGTTAGTGTTGAAAAACCACTTTTCGCACTTGTGTTGGTGCAGGAAACCACATTTGCACTTGTATTAGTGTGGAAAAACCACTTTTCGCACTTGTGATAATTTTGAAAAACCACTTTTCGCACTTGTGTTAGTGTTGAAAAACCACTTTTTGCACTTGTGATAGTGTTGAAAAAACACTTTTCGCACTTGTGTTGGTGAAGGAAACCACTTTTGCACTTGTATTAGTGTGGAAAAAACACTTTTTGCACTTGTGTTAGTGTTGAAAAACCACTTTTCGCACTTGTGATAGTGTTGAAAAACCACTTTTCGCACTTGTGTTAGTGTTGAAAAACCACTTTTCGCACTTGTGTTAGTGTTGAAAAACCACTTTTCGCACTTGTGTTGGTGCAGGAAACCACTTTTGCACTTGTATTAGTGTGGAAAAACCACTTTTCGCACTTGTGTTAGTGTTGAAAAACCACTTTTCGCACTTGTGTTAGTGTTGAAAAACCACTTTTCGCACTTGTGTTGGTGCAGGAAACCACTTTTGCACATGTATTAGTGTGGAAAAAACACTTTTTGCACTTGTGATAGTGTTGAAAAACCACTTTTGCACTTGTGTTAGTGTTGAAAAACCACTTTTCGCACTTGTGTTGGTGCACGAAACCACTTTTGCACTTGTATTATTGTGGAAAAACCACTTTTTGCACTTGTGATAGTGTTGAAAAACCACTTTTCGCACTTGTGTTAGTGTTGAAAAACCACTTTTCGCACTTGTGTTGGTGCAGGAAACCACTATTGCACTTGTATTAGTGTGGAAAAAACACTTTTTGCACTTGTGATAGTGTTGAAAAACCACTTTTCGCACTTGTGTTAGTGTTGAAAAACCACTTTTCGCACTTGTGTTGGTGCAGGAAACCACTTTTGCACTTGTATTAGTGTGGAAAAACCACTTTTCGCACTTGTGTTAGTGTTGAAAAACCACTTTTCGCACTTGTGTTAGTGTTGAAAAACCACTTTTCGCACTTGTGTTGGTGCAGGAAACCACTTTTGCACTTGTATTAGTGTGGAAAAAACACTTTTCGCACTTGTGTTAGTGTTGAAAAACCACATTTCGCACTTGTGTTAGTGTTGAAAAACCACTTTTTGCACTTGTGTTGGTGCAGGAAACCACTTTTGCACTTGCATTAGTGTGGAAAAAACACTTTTTGCACTTGTGATAGTGTTGAAAAACCACTTTTGCACTTGTATTAGTGTGGAAAAACCACTTTTCGCACTTGTGTTAGTGTTGAAAAACCACATTTCGCACTTGTGTTAGTGTTGAAAAGCACTTTTCCCACTTGTGTTGGGCAGGAAACCACTTTTGCACTTGTATTAGTGTGGAAAAAACACTTTTCGCACTTGTGTTAGTGTTGAAAAACCACTTTTCGCACTTGTGTTAGTGTTGAAAAACCACTTTTCGCACTTGTGTTGGTGCAGGAAACCACTTTTGCACTTGTATTAGTGTGGAAAAAACACTTTTTGCACTTGTGATAGTGTTGAAAAACCACATTTCGCACTTGTGTTGGTGCAGGAAACCACTTTTGCACTTGTATTAGTGTAGAAAAACCACTTTTCGCACTTGTGTTAGTGTTGAAAAACCACTTTTCGCACTTGTGTTAGTGTTGAAAAACCACTTTTCGCACTTGTGTTGGTACAGGAAACCACTTTTGCACTTGTATTAGTGTGGAAAAAACACTTTTTGCACTTGTGATAGTGTTGAAAAACCACTTTTTGCACTTGTGTTAGTGTTGAAAAACCACTTTTCGCACTTGTGTTGGTGCACGAAACCACTTTTGCAATTGTATTAGTGTGGAAAAAACACTTTTTGCACTTGTGATAGTGTTGAAAAACCACTTTTCGCACTTGTGTTAGTGTTGAAAAACCACTTTTTAGCACTTGTGTTGGTGCAGGAAACCACTTTTGCACTTGTATTAGTGTGGAAAAACCACTTTTCGCACTTGTGTTAGTGTTGAAAAACCACTTTTCGCACTTGTGTTAGTGTTGAAAAACCACTTTTCGCACTTGTGTTGGTGCAGGAAACCACATTTGCATTTGTATTAGTGTGGAAAAACCACTTTTCGCACTTGTGATAGTTTTGAAAAACCACTTTTCGCACTTGTGTTGGTGCACGAAACCACTTTTGCACTTGTATTAATGTGGAACAACCACTTTTCACATTTGTGTTAGTGTTGAAAAACCACTTTTCGCACTTGTGTTGGTGCAGGAAACCACATTTGCACTTGTATTAGTGTGGAAAACCACTTTTCGCACTTGTGATAATTTTGAAAAACCACTTTTCGCACTTGTGTTAGTGTTGAAAAACCACTTTTTGCACTTGTGATAGTGTTGAAAAAACACTTTTCGCACTTGTGTTGGTGAAGGAAACCACTTTTGCACTTGTATTAGTGTGGAAAAAACACTTTTTGCACTTGTGTTAGTGTTGAAAAACCACTTTTCGCACTTGTGATAGTGTTGAAAAACCACTTTTCGCACTTGTGTTAGTGTTGAAAAACCACTTTTCGCACTTGTGTTAGTGTTGAAAAACCACTTTTCGCACTTGTGTTGGTGCAGGAAACCACTTTTGCACTTGTATTAGTGTGGAAAAACCACTTTTCGCACTTGTGTTAGTGTTGAAAAACCACTTTTCGCACTTGTGTTAGTGTTGATAAACCACTTTTCGCACTTGTGTTGGTGCAGGAAACCACTTTTGCACTTGTATTAGTGTGGAAAAAACACTTTTTGCACTTGTGATAGTGTTGAAAAACCACTTTTGCACTTGTGTTAGTGTTGAAAAACCACTTTTCGCACTTGTGTTGGTGCACGAAACCACTTTTGCACTTGTATTATTGTGGAAAAACCACTTTTTGCACTTGTGATAGTGTTGAAAAACCACTTTTCGCACTTGTGTTAGTGTTGAAAAACCACTTTTCGCACTTGTGTTGGTGCAGGAAACCACTATTGCACTTGTATTAGTGTGGAAAAAACACTTTTTGCACTTGTGATAGTGTTGAAAAACCACTTTTCGCACTTGTGTTAGTGTTGAAAAACCACTTTTCGCACTTGTGTTGGTGCAGGAAACCACTTTTGCACTTGTATTAGTGTGGAAAAACCACTTTTCGCACTTGTGTTAGTGTTGAAAAACCACTTTTCGCACTTGTGTTAGTGTTGAAAAACCACTTTTCGCACTTGTGTTGGTGCAGGAAACCACTTTTGCACTTGTATTAGTGTGGAAAAAACACTTTTCGCACTTGTGTTAGTGTTGAAAAACCACATTTCGCACTTGTGTTAGTGTTGAAAAACCACTTTTTGCACTTGTGTTGGTGCAGGAAACCACTTTTGCACTTGCATTAGTGTGGAAAAAACACTTTTTGCACTTGTGATAGTGTTGAAAAACCACTTTTGCACTTGTATTAGTGTGGAAAAACCACTTTTCGCACTTGTGTTAGTGTTGAAAAACCACATTTCGCACTTGTGTTAGTGTTGAAAAACCACTTTTCGCACTTGTGTTGGGCAGGAAACCACTTTTGCACTTGTATTAGTGTGGAAAAAACACTTTTCGCACTTGTGTTAGTGTTGAAAAACCACTTTTCGCACTTGTGTTAGTGTTGAAAAACCACTTTTCGCACTTGTGTTGGTGCAGGAAACCACTTTTGCACTTGTATTAGTGTGGAAAAAACACTTTTTGCACTTGTGATAGTGTTGAAAAACCACATTTCGCACTTGTGTTGGTGCAGGAAACCACTTTTGCACTTGTATTAGTGTAGAAAAACCACTTTTCGCACTTGTGTTAGTGTTGAAAAACCACTTTTCGCACTTGTGTTAGTGTTGAAAAACCACTTTTCGCACTTGTGTTGGTACAGGAAACCACTTTTGCACTTGTATTAGTGTGGAAAAAACACTTTTTGCACTTGTGATAGTGTTGAAAAACCACTTTTTGCACTTGTGTTAGTGTTGAAAAACCATTTTCGCACTTGTGTTGGTGCACGAAACCACTTTTGCAATTGTATTAGTGTGGAAAAAACACTTTTTGCACTTGTGATAGTGTTGAAAAACCACTTTTCGCACTTGTGTTAGTGTTGAAAAACCACTTTATAGCACTTGTGTTGGTGCAGGAAACCACTTTTGCACTTGTATTAGTGTGGAAAAACCACTTTTCGCACTTGTGTTAGTGTTGAAAAACCACTTTTCGCACTTGTGTTAGTGTTGAAAAACCACTTTTCGCACTTGTGTTGGTGCAGGAAACCACATTTGCACTTGTATTAGTGTGGAAAAACCACTTTTCGCACTTGTGATAGTTTTGAAAAACCACTTTTCGCACTTGTGTTGGTGCACGAAACCACTTTTGCACTTGTATTAGTGTGGAACAACCACTTTTCACACTTGTGTTAGTGTTGAAAAACCACTTTTCGCACTTGTGTTGGTGCAGGAAACCACATTTGCACTTGTATTAGTGTGGAAAAACCACTTTTCGCACTTGTGATAATTTTGAAAAACCACTTTTCGCACTTGTGTTAGTGTTGAAAAACCACTTTTTGCACTTGTGATAGTGTTGAAAAAGCACTTTTCGCACTTGTGTTGGTGAAGGAAACCACTTTTGCACTTGTATTAGTGTGGAAAAAACACTTTTTGCACTTGTGTTAGTGTTGAAAAACCACTTTTCGCACTTGTGATAGTGTTGAAAAACCACTTTTCGCACTTGTGTTAGTGTTGAAAAACCACTTTTCGCACTTGTGTTAGTGTTGAAAAACCACTTTTCGCACTTGTGTTGGTGCAGGAAACCACTTTTGCACTTGTATTAGTGTGGAAAAAACACTTTTTGCACTTGTGATAGTGTTGAAAAACCACTTTTCACACTTGTGTTGGTGCAGGAAACCACTTTTGCACTTGTATTAGTGTGGAAAAACCACTTTTCGCACTTGTGTTAGTGTTGAAAAACCACTTTTCGCACTTGTGTTAGTGTTGAAAAACCACTTTTCGCACTTGTGTTGGTGCAGGAAACCACTTTTGCACTTGTATTAGTGTGGAAAAAACACTTTTTGCACTTGTGATAGTGTTGAAAAACCACTTTTGCACTTGTGTTAGTGTTGAAAAACCACTTTTCGCACTTGTGTTGGTGCACGAAACCACTTTTGCACTTGTACTATTGTGGAAAAACCACTTTTTGCACTTGTGATAGTGTTGAAAAACCACTTTTCGCACTTGTGTTAGTGTTGAAAAACCACTTTTCGCACTTGTGTTGGTGCAGGAAACCACTATTGCACTTGTATTAGTGTGGAAAAAACACTTTTTGCACTTGTGATAGTGTTGAAAAACCACTTTTCGCACTTGTGTTAGTGTTGAAAAACCACTTTTCGCACTTGTGTTGGTGCAGGAAACCACTTTTGCACTTGTATTAGTGTGGAAAAACCACTTTTCGCACTTGTGTTAGTGTTGAAAAACCACTTTTCGCACTTGTGTTAGTGTTGAAAAACCACTTTTCGCACTTGTGTTGGTGCAGGAAACCACTTTTGCACTTGTATTAGTGTGGAAAAAACACTTTTCGCACTTGTGTTAGTGTTGAAAAACCACATTTCGCACTTGTGTTAGTGTTGAAAAACCACTTTTTGCACTTGTGTTGGTGCAGGAAACCACTTTTGCACTTGCACTAGTGTGGAAAAAACACTTTTTGCACTTGTGATAGTGTTGAAAAACCACTTTTTGCACTTGTGTTAGTGTTGAAAAACCACTTTTCGCACTTGTGTTGGTGCACGAAACCACTTTTGCACTTGTATTAGTGTGGAAAAAACACTTTTTGCACTTGTGATAGTGTTGAAAAACCACTTTTCGCACTTGTGTTAGTGTTGAAAAACCACTTTTCGCACTTGTGTTGGTGCAGGAAACCACTTTTGCACTTGTATTAGTGTGGAAAAACCACTTTTCGCACTTGTGTTAGTGTTGAAAAACCACTTTTCGCACTTGTGTTAGTGTTGAAAAACCACTTTTTGCACTTGTGTTGGTGCAGGAAACCACATTTGCACTTGTATTAGTGTGGAAAAACCACTTTTCGCACTTGTGATAGTGTTGATAAACCACTTTTCGCACTTGTGTTAGTGTTGAAAAACCACTTTTTGCACTTGTGATAGTGTTGAAAAAACACTTTTCGCACTTGTGTTGGTGAAGGAAACCACTTTTGCACTTGTATTAGTGTGGAAAAAACACTTTTTGCACTTGTGATAGTGTTGAAAACCCACTTTTCGAACTTGTGTTAGTGTTGAAAAACCACTTTTCGCACTTGTGTTGGTGCAGGAAACCACTTTTGCACTTGTATTAGTGTGGAAAAACCACTTTTCGCACTTGTGTTAGTGTTGAAAAACCACTTTTCGCACTTGTGTTAGTGTTGAAAAACCACTTTTCGCACTTGTGTTAGTGTTGAAAAACCACTTTTCGCACTTGTGTTGGTGCAGGAAACCACTTTTGCACTTGTATTAGTGTGGAAAAACCACTTTTCGCACTTGTGTTAGTGTTGAAAAACCACTTTTCGCACTTGTGTTAGTGTTGAAAAACCACTTTTCGCACTTGTGTTGGTGCAGGAAACCACTTTTGCACTTGTATTAGTGTGGAAAAAACACTTTTTGCACTTGTGATAGTGTTTAAAAACCACTTTTGCACTTGTGTTAGTGTTGAAAAACCACTTTTCGCACTTGTGTTGGTGCACGAAACCACTTTTGCACTTGTATTATTGTGGAAAAACCACTTTTTGCACTTGTGATAGTGTTGAAAAACCACTTTTCGCACTTGTGTTAGTGTTGAAAAACCACTTTTCGCACTTGTGTTGGTGCAGGGAACCACTATTGCACTTGTATTAGTGTGGAAAAAACACTTTTTGCACTTGTGATAGTGTTGAAAAACCACTTTTCGCACTTGTGTTAGTGTTGAAAAACCACTTTTCGCACTTGTGTTGGTGCAGGAAACCACTTTTGCACTTGTATTAGTGTGGAAAAACCACTTTTCGCACTTGTGTTAGTGTTGAAAAACCACTTTTCGCACTTGTGTTAGTGTTGAAAAACCACTTTTCGCACTTGTGTTGGTGCAGGAAACCACTTTTGCACTTGTATTAGTGTGGAAAAAACACTTTTCGCACTTGTGTTAGTGTTGAAAAACCACATTTCGCACTTGTGTTAGTGTTGAAAAACCACTTTTTGCACTTGTGTTGGTGCAGGAAACCACTTTTGCACTTGCATTAGTGTGGAAAAAACACTTTTTGCACTTGTGATAGTGTTGAAAAACCACTTTTGCACTTGTATTAGTGTGGAAAAACCACTTTTCGCACTTGTGTTAGTGTTGAAAAACCACATTTCGCACTTGTGTTAGTGTTGAAAAACCACTTTTCGCACTTGTGTTGGGCAGGAAACCACTTTTGCACTTGGATTAGTGTGGAAAAAACACTTTTCGCACTTGTGTTAGTGTTGAAAAACCACTTTTCGCACTTGTGTTAGTGTTGAAAAACCACTTTTCGCACTTGTGTTGGTGCAGGAAACCACTTTTGCACTTGTATTAGTGTGGAAAAAACACTTTTTGCACTTGTGATAGTGTTGAAAAACCACATATTCGCACTTGTGTTGGTGCAGGAAACCACTTTTGCACTTGTATTAGTGTAGAAAAACCACTTTTCGCACTTGTGTTAGTGTTGAAAAACCACTTTTCGCACTTGTGTTAGTGTTGAAAAACCACTTTTCGCACTTGTGTTGGTACAGGAAACCACTTTTGCACTTGTATTAGTGTGGAAAAAACACTTTTTGCACTTGTGATAGTGTTGAAAAACCACTTTTTGCACTTGTGTTAGTGTTGAAAAACCACTTTTCGCACTTGTGTTGGTGCACGAAACCACTTTTGCAATTGTATTAGTGTGGAAAAAACACTTTTTGCACTTGTGATAGTGTTGAAAAACCACTTTTCGCACTTGTGTTAGTGTTGAAAAACCACTTTATAGCACTTGTGTTGGTGCAGGAAACCACTTTTGCACTTGTATTAGTGTGGAAAAACCACTTTTCGCACTTGTGTTAGTGTTGAAAAACCACTTTTCGCACTTGTGTTAGTGTTGAAAAACCACTTTTCGCACTTGTGTTGGTGCAGGAAACCACATTTGCACTTGTATTAGTGTGGAAAAACCACTTTTCGCACTTGTGATAGTTTTGAAAAACCACTTTTCGCACTTGTGTTGGTGCACGAAACCACTTTTGCACTTGTATTAGTGTGGAACAACCACTTTTCACACTTGTGTTAGTGTTGAAAAACCACTTTTCGCACTTGTGTTGGTGCAGGAAACCACATTTGCACTTGTATTAGTGTGGAAAAACCACTTTTCGCACTTGTGATAATTTTGAAAAACCACTTTTCGCACTTGTGTTAGTGTTGAAAAACCACTTTTTGCACTTGTGATAGTGTTGAAAAAGCACTTTTCGCACTTGTGTTGGTGAAGGAAACCACTTTTGCACTTGTATTAGTGTGGAAAAAACACTTTTTGCACTTGTGTTAGTGTTGAAAAACCACTTTTTGCACTTGTGATAGTGTTGAAAAACCACTTTTCGCACTTGTGTTAGTGTTGAAAAACCACTTTTCGCACTTGTGTTAGTGTTGAAAAACCACTTTTCGCACTTGTGTTGGTGCAGGAAACCACTTTTGCACTTGTATTAGTGTGGAAAAAACACTTTTTGCACTTGTGATAGTGTTGAAAAACCACTTTTCACACTTGTGTTGGTGCAGGAAACCACTTTTGCACTTGTATTAGTGTGGAAAAACCACTTTTCGCACTTGTGTTAGTGTTGAAAAACCACTTTTCGCACTTGTGTTAGTGTTGAAAAACCACTTTTCGCACTTGTGTTGGTGCAGGAAACCACTTTTGCACTTGTATTAGTGTGGAAAAAACACTTTTTGCACTTGTGATAGTGTTGAAAAACCACTTTTGCACTT
Organism: Myxine glutinosa; assembly: GCF_964187855.1. Classification (NCBI taxonomy): domain Eukaryota; kingdom Metazoa; phylum Chordata; class Myxini; order Myxiniformes; family Myxinidae; genus Myxine; species Myxine glutinosa. Next base: position 148,646 of record NW_027616472.1, read on the forward strand.
GTGTTAGTGTTGAAAAACCACTTTTCGCACTTGTGTTGGTGCACGAAACCACTTTTGCACTTGTACTATTGTGGAAAAACCACTTTTTGCACTTGTGATAGTGTTGAAAAACCACTTTTCGCACTTGTGTTAGTGTTGAAAAACCACATTTCGCACTTGTGTTGGTGCAGGAAACCACTATTGCACTTGTATTAGTGTGGAAAAAACACTTTTTGCACTTGTGATAGTGTTGAAAAACCACTTTTCGCACTTGTGTTAGTGTTGAAAAACCACTTTTCGCACTTGTGTTGGTGCAGGAAACCACTTTTGCACTTGTATTAGTGTGGAAAAACCACTTTTCGCACTTGTGTTAGTGTTGAAAAACCACTTTTCGCACTTGTGTTAGTGTTGAAAAACCACTTTTCGCACTTGTATTGGTGCAGGAAACCACTTTTGCACTTGTATTAGTGTGGAAAAAACACTTTTCGCACTTGTGTTAGTGTTGAAAAACCACATTTCGCACTTGTGTTAGTGTTGAAAAACCACTTTTTGCACTTGTATTAGTGTTGAAAAACCACTTTTCGCACTTGTGTTGGTGCACGAAACCACTTTTGCACTTGTATTATTGTGGAAAAACCACTTTTGCACTTGCATTAGTGTGGAAAAAACACTTTTTGCACTTGTGATAGTGTTGAAAAACCACTTTTTGCACTTGTGTTGGTGCACGAAACCACTTTTGCACTTGTATTAGTGTGGAAAAAACACTTTTTGCACTTGTGATAGTGTTGAAAAACCACTTTTCGCACTTGTGTTAGTGTTGAAAAACCACTTTTCGCACTTGTGTTGGTGCAGGAAACCACTTTTGCACTTGTATTAGTGTGGAAAAACCACTTTTCGCACTTGTGTTAGTGTTGAAAAACCACTTTTCGCACTTGTGTTAGTGTTGAAAAACTACTTTTTGCACTTGTGTTGGTGCAGGAAACCACATTTGCACTTGTATTAGTGTGGAAAAACAACTTTTCGCACTTGTGATAGTGTTGATAAACCACTTTTCGCACTTGTGTTAGTGTTGAAAAACCACTTTTTGCACTTGTGATAGTGTTGAAAAAACACTTTTCGCACTTGTGTTGGTGAAGGAAACCACTTTTGCACTTGTATTAGTGTGGAAAAAACACTTTTTGCACTTGTGATAGTGTTGAAAACCCACTTTTCGAACTTGTGTTAGTGTTGAAAAACCACTTTTCGCACTTGTGTTGGTGCAGGAAACCACTTTTGCACTTGTATTAGTGTGGAAAAACCACTTTTCGCACTTGTGTTAGTGTTGAAAAACCACTTTTCGCACTTGTGTTAGTGTTGAAAAACCACTTTTCGCACTTGTGATAGTGTTGAAAAACCACTTTTTGCACTTGTGTTAGTGTTGAAAAACCACTTTTCGCAATCGTGTTGGTGCAGGAAACCACTTTTGCACTTGTATTAGTGCGGAAAAAACACTTTTTGCACTTGTGATAGTGTTGAAAAACCACTTTTCGCACTTGTGTTAGTGTTGAAAAAACACTTTTCGCACTTGTGTTGGTGAAAGAAACCACTTTTGCACTTGTATTAGTGTGGAAAAAACACCTTTTGCACTTGTGTTAGTGTTGAAAAACCACTTTTTGCACTTGTGATAGTGTTGAAAAACCACTTTTCGCACTTGTGTTAGTTTTGAAAAACCACTTTTTGCACTTGTGTTAGTGTTGAAAAACCACTTTTCGCACTTGTGTTGGTGCAGTAAACCACTTTTGCACTTGTATTAGTGTGGAAAAAACACTTTTCGAACTTGTGTTAATGTTGAAAAACCACTTTTCGCACTTGTGTTAGTGTTGAAAAACCACTTTTCGCACTTGTGTTAGTGTTGAAGAACCACTTTTCGCACTTGTGTTGGTGCAGGAAACCACTTTTGCACTTGTATTAGTGTGGAAAAAACACTTTTTCCACTTGTGATAGTGTTGAAAAACCACTTTTCGCACTTGTGTTAGTGTTGAAAAACCACTTTTCGCACTTGTGTTGGTGCAGGAAACCACTTTTGCACTTGTATTAGTGTGGAAAAAACACTTTTCGCACTTGTGTTATTGTTGAAAAACCACTTTTCGCACTTGTGTTAGTGTTGAAAAACCACTTTTCGCACTTTTGTTGGTGCAGGAAACCACTTTTGCACTTGTATTAGTGTGGAAAAAACACTTTTCGCACTTGTGTTAGTGTTGAAAAACCACTTTTCGCACTTGTGTTAGTGTTGAAAAACCACTTTTCGCACTTGTGTTGGTGCAGGAAACCACATTTGCACTTGTATTAGTGTGGAAAAAACACTTTTCACACTTGTGTTAGTGTTGAAAAACCACTTTTCGCACTTGTGTTAGTGTTGAAAAACCACTTTTCGCACTTGTGTTGGTGTTGAAAAAACACTTTTTGCACTTGTGATAGTGTTGAAAAACCACTTTTCGCACTTGTGTTAGTGTTGAAAAACCACTTTTCGCACTTGTGTTGGTGCAGGAAACCACTTTTGCACTTGTATTAGTGTGGAAAAAACACTTTTTGCACTTGTGATAGTGTTGAAAAACCACTTTTCGCACTTGTGTTAGTGTTGAAAAACCACTTTTTGCACTTGTTATAGTGTTGAAAAACCACTTTTCGCACTAGTGTTAGTGTTGAAAAACCACTTTTCGCACTTGTGTTAGTGTTGAAAAACCACTTTTCGCACTTGTGTTGGTGCAGGAAACCACTTTTGCACTTGTATTAGTGTGGAAAAAACACTTTTTGCACTTGTAATAGTGTTGAAAACCCACTTTTTGCACTTGTGTTAGTGTTGAAAAACCACTTTTCGCACTTGTTTTGGTGCAGGAAACCACCTTTGCACTTGTATTAGTGTGGAAAAAACGCTTTTTGCACTTGTGATAGTGTTGAAAAACCACTTTTCGCACTTGTGTTAGTGTTGAAAAACCACTTTTCGCACTTGTGTTGGTGCAGGAAACCACTTTTGCACTTGTATTAGTGTGGAAAAACCACTTTTCGCACTTGTGTTAGTGTTGAAAAAACACTTTTTGCACTTGTGTTAGTGTTGAAAAACCACTGTTCGCACTTGTGTTGGTGCACGAAACCACTTTTGCACTTGTATTAGTGTGGAAAACCACTTTTTGCACTTGTGATAGTGTTGAAAAACCACTTTTCGCACTTGTGTTAGTGTTGAAAAACCACTTTTCGCACTTGTGTTGGTGCAGGAAACCACTATTGCACTTGTATTAGTGTGGAAAAAACACTTTTTGCACTTGTGATAGTGTTGAAAAACCACTTTTCGCACTTGTGTTAGTGTTGAAAAACCACTTTTCGCACTTGTATTGGTGCAGGAAACCACTTTTGCACTTGTATTAGTGTGGAAAAACCACTTTTCGCACTTGTGTTAGTGTTGAAAAACCACATTTCGCACTTGTGTTAGTGTTGAAAAACCACTTTTCGCACTTGTGTTGGGCAGGAAACCACTTTTGCACTTGTATTAGTGTGGAAAAAACACTTTTCGCACTTGTGTTAGTGTTGAAAAACCACTTTTCGCACTTGTGTTAGTGTTGAAAAACCACTTTTCGCACTTGTGTTGGTGCAGGAAACCACTTTTGCACTTGTATTAGTGTGGAAAAAACACTTTTTGCACTTGTGATAGTGTTGAAAAACCACATTTCGCACTTGTGTTGGTGCAGGAAACCACTTTTGCACTTGTATTAGTGTAGAAAAACCACTTTTCGCACTTGTGTTAGTGTTGAAAAACCACTTTTCGCACTTGTGTTAGTGTTGAAAAACCACTTTTCGCACTTGTGTTCGTACAGGAAACCACTTTTGCACTTGTATTAGTGTGGAAAAACACTTTTTGCACTTGTGATAGTGTTGAAAAACCACTTTTTGCACTTGTGTTAGTGTTGAAAAACCACTTTTCGCACTTGTGTTGGTGCACGAAACCACTTTTGCAATTGTATTAGTGTGGAAAAAACACTTTTTGCACTTGTGATAGTGTTGAAAAACCACTTTTCGCACTTGTGTTAGTGTTGAAAAACCACTTTTCGCACTTGTGTTGGTGCAGGAAACCACTTTTGCACTTGTATTAGTGTGGAAAAACCACTTTTCGCACTTGTGTTAGTGTTGAAAAACCACTTTTCGCACTTGTGTTAGTGTTGAAAAACCACTTTTCGCACTTGTGTTGGTGCAGGAAACCACATTTGCACTTGTATTAGTGTAGAAAAACCACTTTTCGCACTTGTGATAGTTTTGAAAAACCACTTTTCGCACTTGTGTTGGTGCACAAAACCACTTTTGCACTTGTATTAGTGTGGAAAAACCACTTTTGACACTTGTGTTAGTGTTGAAAAACCACTTTTCGCACTTGTGTTGGTGCAGGAAACCACATTTGCACTTGTATTAGTGTGGAAAAACCACTTTTCGCACTTGTGATAGTTTTGAAAAACCACTTTTCGCACTTGTGTTAGTGTTGAAAAACCACTTTTCACACTTGTGTTAGTGTTGAAAAACCACTTTTCACACTTGTGTTGGTGCACGAAACCACTTTTGCACTTGTATTAGTGTGGAAAAACCACTTTTCACACTTGTGTTAGTGTTGAAAAACCACTTTTCGCACTTGTGTTAGTGTTGAAAAAACACTTTTCGCACTTGTGTTGGTGAAAGAAACCACTTTTGCACTTGTATTAGTGTGGAAAAAACACCTTTTGCACTTGTGTTAGTGTTGAAAAACCACTTTTTGCACTTGTGATAGTGTTGAAAAACCACTTTTCGCACTTGTGTTAGTTTTGAAAAACCACTTTTTGCACTTGTGTTAGTGTTGAAAAACCACTTTTCGCACTTGTGTTGGTGCAGTAAACCACTTTTGCACTTGTATTAGTGTGTAAAAAACACTTTTCGAACTTGTGTTAATGTTGAAAAACCACTTTTCGCACTTGTGTTAGTGTTGAAAAACCACTTTTCGCACTTGTGTTAGTGTTGAAGAACCACTTTTCGCACTTGTGTTGGTGCAGGAAACCACTTTTGCACTTGTATTAGTGTGGAAAAAACACTTTTTGCACTTGTGATAGTGTTGAAAAACCACTTTTCGCACTTGTGTTAGTGTTGAAAAACCACTTTTCGCACTTGTGTTGGTGCAGGAAACCACTTTTGCACTTGTATTAGTGTGGAAAAAACACTTTTCGCACTTGTGTTATTGTTGAAAAACCACTTTTCGCACTTGTGTTAGTGTTGAAAAACCACTTTTCGCACTTTTGTTGGTGCAGGAAACCACTTTTGCACTTGTATTAGTGTGGAAAAAACACTTTTCGCACTTGTGTTAGTGTTGAAAAACCACTTTTCGCACTTGTGTTAGTGTTGAAAAACCACTTTTCGCACTTGTGTTGGTGCAGGAAACCACATTTGCACTTGTATTAGTGTGGAAAAAACACTTTTCACACTTGTGTTAGTGTTGAAAAACCACTTTTTGCACTTGTGATAGTGTTGAAAAACCACTTTTCGCACTTGTGTTAGTGTTGAAAAACCACTTTTCGCACTTGTGTTGGTGCAGGAAACCACTTTTGCACTTGTATTAGTGTGGAAAAAACACTTTTTGCACTTGTGATAGTGTTGAAAAACCACTTTTCACACTTGTGTTGGTGCAGGAAACCACTTTTGCACTTGTATTAGTGTGGAAAAACCACTTTTCGCACTTGTGTTAGTGTTGAAAAACCACTTTTCGCACTTGTGTTAGTGTTGAAAAACCACTTTTCGCACTTGTGTTGGTGCAGGAAACCACTTTTGCACTTGTATTAGTGTGGAAAAACCACTTTTCGCACTTGTGTTAGTGTTGAAAAACCACTTTTCGCACTTGTGTTAGTGTTGAAAAACCACTTTTCGCACTTGTGATAGTGTTGAAAAACCACTTTTTGCACTTGTGTTAGTGTTGAAAAACCACTTTTCGCAATCGTGTTGGTGCAGGAAACCACTTTTGCACTTGTATTAGTGCGGAAAAAACACTTTTTGCACTTGTGATAGTGTTGAAAAACCACTTTTCGCACTTGTGTTAGTGTTGAAAAAACACTTTTCGCACTTGTGTTGGTGAAAGAAACCACTTTTGCACTTGTATTAGTGTGGAAAAAACACCTTTTGCACTTGTGTTAGTGTTGAAAAACCACTTTTTGCACTTGTGATAGTGTTGAAAAACCACTTTTCGCACTTGTGTTAGTTTTGAAAAACCACTTTTTGCACTTGTGTTAGTGTTGAAAAACCACTTTTCGCACTTGTGTTGGTGCAGTAAACCACTTTTGCACTTGTATTAGTGTGGAAAAAACACTTTTCGAACTTGTGTTAATGTTGAAAAACCACTTTTCGCACTTGTGTTAGTGTTGAAAAACCACTTTTCGCACTTGTGTTAGTGTTGAAGAACCACTTTTCGCACTTGTGTTGGTGCAGGAAACCACTTTTGCACTTGTATTAGTGTGGAAAAAACACTTTTCGCACTTGTGTTATTGTTGAAAAACCACTTTTCGCACTTGTGTTAGTGTTGAAAAACCACTTTTCGCACTTTTGTTGGTGCAGGAAACCACTTTTGCACTTGTATTAGTGTGGAAAAAACACTTTTCGCACTTGTGTTAGTGTTGAAAAACCACTTTTCGCACTTGTGTTAGTGTTGAAAAACCACTTTTCGCACTTGTGTTGGTGCAGGAAACCACATTTGCACTTGTATTAGTGTGGAAAAAACACTTTTCACACTTGTGTTAGTGTTGAAAAACCACTTTTCGCACTTGTGTTAGTGTTGAAAAACCACTTTTCGCACTTGTGTTGGTGTTGAAAAAACACTTTTTGCACTTGTGATAGTGTTGAAAAACCACTTTTCGCACTTGTGTTAGTGTTGAAAAACCACTTTTCGCACTTGTGTTGGTGCAGGAAACCACTTTTGCACTTGTATTAGTGTGGAAAAAACACTTTTTGCACTTGTGATAGTGTTGAAAAACCACTTTTCGCACTTGTGTTAGTGTTGAAAAACCACTTTTCGCACTTGTGATAGTGTTGAAAAACCACTTTTCGCACTTGTGTTAGTGTTGAAAAACCACTTTTCGCACTTGTGTTAGTGTTGAAAAACCACTTTTCGCACTTGTGTTGGTGTTGAAAAAACACTTTTTGCACTTGTGATAGTGTTGAAAAACCACTTTTCGCACTTGTGTTAGTGTTGAAAAACCACTTTTCGCACTTGTGTTGGTGCAGTAAACCACTTTTGCACTTGTATTAGTGTGTAAAAAACACTTTTCGAACTTGTGTTAATGTTGAAAAACCACTTTTCGCACTTGTGTTAGTGTTGAAAAACCACTTTTCGCACTTGTGTTAGTGTTGAAGAACCACTTTTCGCACTTGTGTTGGTGCAGGAAACCACTTTTGCACTTGTATTAGTGTGGAAAAAACACTTTTTGCACTTGTGATAGTGTTGAAAAACCACTTTTCGCACTTGTGTTAGTGTTGAAAAACCACTTTTCGCACTTGTGTTGGTGCAGGAAACCACTTTTGCACTTGTATTAGTGTGGAAAAAACACTTTTCGCACTTGTGTTATTGTTGAAAAACCACTTTTCGCACTTGTGTTAGTGTTGAAAAACCACTTTTCGCACTTTTGTTGGTGCAGGAAACCACTTTTGCACTTGTATTAGTGTGGAAAAAACACTTTTCGCACTTGTGTTAGTGTTGAAAAACCACTTTTCGCACTTGTGTTAGTGTTGAAAAACCACTTTTCGCACTTGTGTTGGTGCAGGAAACCACATTTGCACTTGTATTAGTGTGGAAAAAACACTTTTCACACTTGTGTTAGTGTTGAAAAACCACTTTTTGCACTTGTGATAGTGTTGAAAAACCACTTTTCGCACTTGTGTTAGTGTTGAAAAACCACTTTTCGCACTTGTGTTGGTGCAGGAAACCACTTTTGCACTTGTATTAGTGTGGAAAAAACACTTTTTGCACTTGTGATAGTGTTGAAAAACCACTTTTCACACTTGTGTTGGTGCAGGAAACCACTTTTGCACTTGTATTAGTGTGGAAAAACCACTTTTCGCACTTGTGTTAGTGTTGAAAAACCACTTTTCGCACTTGTGTTAGTGTTGAAAAACCACTTTTCGCACTTGTGTTGGTGCAGGAAACCACTTTTGCACTTGTATTAGTGTGGAAAAACCACTTTTCGCACTTGTGTTAGTGTTGAAAAACCACTTTTCGCACTTGTGTTAGTGTTGAAAAACCACTTTTCGCACTTGTGATAGTGTTGAAAAACCACTTTTTGCACTTGTGTTAGTGTTGAAAAACCACTTTTCGCAATCGTGTTGGTGCAGGAAACCACTTTTGCACTTGTATTAGTGCGGAAAAAACACTTTTTGCACTTGTGATAGTGTTGAAAAACCACTTTTCGCACTTGTGTTAGTGTTGAAAAAACACTTTTCGCACTTGTGTTGGTGAAAGAAACCACTTTTGCACTTGTATTAGTGTGGAAAAAACACCTTTTGCACTTGTGTTAGTGTTGAAAAACCACTTTTTGCACTTGTGATAGTGTTGAAAAACCACTTTTCGCACTTGTGTTAGTTTTGAAAAACCACTTTTTGCACTTGTGTTAGTGTTGAAAAACCACTTTTCGCACTTGTGTTGGTGCAGTAAACCACTTTTGCACTTGTATTAGTGTGGAAAAAACACTTTTCGAACTTGTGTTAATGTTGAAAAACCACTTTTCGCACTTGTGTTAGTGTTGAAAAACCACTTTTCGCACTTGTGTTAGTGTTGAAGAACCACTTTTCGCACTTGTGTTGGTGCAGGAAACCACTTTTGCACTTGTATTAGTGTGGAAAAAACACTTTTCGCACTTGTGTTATTGTTGAAAAACCACTTTTCGCACTTGTGTTAGTGTTGAAAAACCACTTTTCGCACTTTTGTTGGTGCAGGAAACCACTTTTGCACTTGTATTAGTGTGGAAAAAACACTTTTCGCACTTGTGTTAGTGTTGAAAAACCACTTTTCGCACTTGTGTTAGTGTTGAAAAACCACTTTTCGCACTTGTGTTAGTGTTGAAAAACCACTTTTCGCACTTGTGTTGGTGCAGGAAACCACATTTGCACTTGTATTAGTGTGGAAAAAACACTTTTCACACTTGTGTTAGTGTTGAAAAACCACTTTTCGCACTTGTGTTAGTGTTGAAAAACCACTTTTCGCACTTGTGTTGGTGTTGAAAAAACACTTTTTGCACTTGTGATAGTGTTGAAAAACCACTTTTCGCACTTGTGTTAGTGTTGAAAAACCACTTTTCGCACTTGTGTTGGTGCAGGAAACCACTTTTGCACTTGTATTAGTGTGGAAAAAACACTTTTTGCACTTGTGATAGTGTTGAAAAACCACTTTTCGCACTTGTGTTAGTGTTGAAAAACCACTTTTTGCACTTGTTATAGTGTTGAAAAACCACTTTTCGCACTAGTGTTAGTGTTGAAAAACCACTTTTCGCACTTGTGTTAGTGTTGAAAAACCACTTTTCGCACTTGTGTTGGTGAAGGAAACCACTTTTGCACTTGTATTAGTGTGGAAAAAACACTTTTTGCACTTGTGATAGTGTTGAAAAACCACTTTTCGCACTTGTGTTGGTGCAGAAAACCACTTTTGCACTTGTATTAGTGTGGAAAAACCACTTTTCGCACTTGTGTTAGTGTTGAAAAAACACTTTTTGCACTTGTGTTAGTGTTGAAAAACCACTGTTCGCACTTGTGTTGGTGCACGAAACCACTTTTGCACTTGTATTAGTGTGGAAAACCACTTTTTGCACTTGTGATAGTGTTGAAAAACCACTTTTCGCACTTGTGTTAGTGTTGAAAAACCACTGTTCGCACTTGTGTTGGTGCAGGAAACCACTATTGCACTTGTATTAGTGTGGAAAAAACACTTTTTGCACTTGTGATAGTGTTGAAAAACCACTTTTCGCACTTGTGTTAGTGTTGAAAAACCACTTTTCGCACTTGTGTTGGTGCAGGAAACCACTTTTGCACTTGTATTAGTGTGGAAAAACCACTTTTCGCACTTGTGTTAGTGTTGAAAAACCACATTTCGCACTTGTGTTAGTGTTGAAAAACCACTTTTCGCACTTGTGTTGGGCAGGAAACCACTTTTGCACTTGTATTAGTGTGGAAAAAACACTTTTCGCACTTGTGTTAGTGTTGAAAAACCACTTTTCGCACTTGTGTTAGTGTTGAAAAACCACTTTTCGCACTTGTGTTGGTGCAGGAAACCACTTTTGCACTTGTATTAGTGTGGAAAAAACACTTTTTGCACTTGTGATAGTGTTGAAAAACCACATTTCGCACTTGTGTTGGTGCAGGAAACCACTTTTGCACTTGTATTAGTGTAGAAAAACCACTTTTCGCACTTGTGTTAGTGTTGAAAAACCACTTTTCGCACTTGTGTTAGTGTTGAAAAACCACTTTTCGCACTTGTGTTCGTACAGGAAACCACTTTTGCACTTGTATTAGTGTGGAAAAACACTTTTTGCACTTGTGATAGTGTTGAAAAACCACTTTTTGCACTTGTGTTAGTGTTGAAAAACCACTTTTCGCACTTGTGTTGGTGCACGAAACCACTTTTGCAATTGTATTAGTGTGGAAAAAACACTTTTTGCACTTGTGATAGTGTTGAAAAACCACTTTTCGCACTTGTGTTAGTGTTGAAAAACCACTTTTCGCACTTGTGTTGGTGCAGGAAACCACTTTTGCACTTGTATTAGTGTGGAAAAACCACTTTTCGCACTTGTGTTAGTGTTGAAAAACCACTTTTCGCACTTGTGTTAGTGTTGAAAAACCACTTTTCGCACTTGTGTTGGTGCAGGAAACCACATTTGCACTTGTATTAGTGTAGAAAAACCACTTTTCGCACTTGTGATAGTTTTGAAAAACCACTTTTCGCACTTGTGTTGGTGCACGAAACCACTTTTGCACTTGTGTTGGTGCACGAAACCACTTTTGCACTTGTATTAGTGTGGAAAAACCACTTTTGACACTTGTGTTAGTGTTGAAAAACCACTTTTCGCACTTGTGTTGGTGCAGGAAACCACATTTGCACTTGTATTAGTGTGGAAAAACCACTTTTCGCACTTGTGATAGTTTTGAAAAACCACTTTTCGCACTTGTGTTAGTGTTGAAAAACCACTTTTCACACTTGTGTTAGTGTTGAAAAACCACTTTTCACACTTGTGTTGGTGCACGAAACCACTTTTGCACTTGTATTAGTGTGGAAAAACCACTTTTCACACTTGTGTTAGTGTTGAAAAACCACTTTTCGCACTTGTGTTAGTGTTGAAAAAACACTTTTCGCACTTGTGTTGGTGAAAGAAACCACTTTTGCACTTGTATTAGTGTGGAAAAAACACCTTTTGCACTTGTGTTAGTGTTGAAAAACCACTTTTTGCACTTGTGATAGTGTTGAAAAACCACTTTTCGCACTTGTGTTAGTTTTGAAAAACCACTTTTTGCACTTGTGTTAGTGTTGAAAAACCACTTTTCGCACTTGTGTTGGTGCAGTAAACCACTTTTGCACTTGTATTAGTGTGTAAAAAACACTTTTCGAACTTGTGTTAATGTTGAAAAACCACTTTTCGCACTTGTGTTGGTGCAGGAAACCACTTTTGCACTTGTATTAGTGTGGAAAAAACACTTTTTGCACTTGTGATAGTGTTGAAAAACCACTTTTTGCACTTGTGTTAGTGTTGAAAAACCACTTTTCGCACTTTTGTTGGTGCAGGAAACCACTTTTGCACTTGTATTAGTGTGGAAAAAACACTTTTCGCACTTGTGTTAGTGTTGAAAAACCACTTTTCGCACTTGTGTTAGTGTTGAAAAACCACTTTTCGCACTTGTGTTGGTGCAGGAAACCACATTTGCACTTGTATTAGTGTGTAAAAAACACTTTTCACACTTGTGTTAGTGTTGAAAAACCACTTTTCGCACTTGTGTTAGTGTTGAAAAACCACTTTTCGCACTTGTGTTGGTGTTGAAAAAACACTTTTTGCACTTGTGATAGTGTTGAAAAAACACTTTTCGCACTTGTGTTAGTGTTGAAAAACCACTTTTCGCACTTGTGTTGGTGCAGGAAACCACTTTTGCACTTGTATTAGTGTGGAAAAAACACTTTTTGCACTTGTGATAGTGTTGAAAAACCACTTTTCGCACTTGTGTTAGTGTTGAAAAACCACTTTTTGCACTTGTTATAGTGTTGAAAAACCACTTTTCGCACTAGTGTTAGTGTTGAAAAACCACTTTTCGCACTTGTGTTAGTGTTGAAAAACCACTTTTCGCACTTGTGTTGGTGAAGGAAACCACTTTTGCACTTGTATTAGTGTGGAAAAAACACTTTTTGCACTTGTGATAGTGTTGAAAAACCACTTTTCGCACTTGTGTTGGTGCAGAAAACCACTTTTGCACTTGTATTAGTGTGGAAAAACCACTTTTCGCACTTGTGTTAGTGTTGAAAAAACACTTTTTGCACTTGTGTTAGTGTTGAAAAACCACTGTTCGCACTTGTGTTGGTGCACGAAACCACTTTTGCACTTGTATTAGTGTGGAAAACCACTTTTTGCACTTGTGATAGTGTTGAAAAACCACTTTTCGCACTTGTGTTAGTGTTGAAAAACCACTTTTCGCACTTGTGTTGGTGCAGGAAACCACTATTGCACTTGTATTAGTGTGGAAAAAACACTTTTTGCACTTGTGATAGTGTTGAAAAACCACTTTTCGCACTTGTGTTAGTGTTGAAAAACCACTTTTCGCACTTGTGTTGGTGCAGGAAACCACTTTTGCACTTGTATTAGTGTGGAAAAACCACTTTTCGCACTTGTGTTAGTGTTGAAAAACCACATTTCGCACTTGTGTTAGTGTTGAAAAACCACTTTTCGCACTTGTGTTGGGCAGGAAACCACTTTTGCACTTGTATTAGTGTGGAAAAAACACTTTTCGCACTTGTGTTAGTGTTGAAAAACCACTTTTCGCACTTGTGTTAGTGTTGAAAAACCACTTTTCGCACTTGTGTTGGTGCAGGAAACCACTTTTGCACTTGTATTAGTGTGGAAAAAACACTTTTTGCACTTGTGATAGTGTTGAAAAACCACATTTCGCACTTGTGTTGGTGCAGGAAACCACTTTTGCACTTGTATTAGTGTAGAAAAACCACTTTTCGCACTTGTGTTAGTGTTGAAAAACCACTTTTCGCACTTGTGTTAGTGTTGAAAAACCACTTTTCGCACTTGTGTTCGTACAGGAAACCACTTTTGCACTTGTATTAGTGTGGAAAAACACTTTTTGCACTTGTGATAGTGTTGAAAAACCACTTTTTGCACTTGTGTTAGTGTTGAAAAACCACTTTTCGCACTTGTGTTGGTGCACGAAACCACTTTTGCAATTGTATTAGTGTGGAAAAAACACTTTTTGCACTTGTGATAGTGTTGAAAAACCACTTTTCGCACTTGTGTTAGTGTTGAAAAACCACTTTTCGCACTTGTGTTGGTGCAGGAAACCACTTTTGCACTTGTATTAGTGTGGAAAAACCACTTTTCGCACTTGTGTTAGTGTTGAAAAACCACTTTTCGCACTTGTGTTAGTGTTGAAAAACCACTTTTCGCACTTGTGTTGGTGCAGGAAACCACATTTGCACTTGTATTAGTGTAGAAAAACCACTTTTCGCACTTGTGATAGTTTTGAAAAACCACTTTTCGCACTTGTGTTGGTGCATGAAACCACTTTTGCACTTGTATTAGTGTGGAAAAACCACTTTTGACACTTGTGTTAGTGTTGAAAAACCACTTTTCGCACTTGTGTTGGTGCAGGAAACCACATTTGCACTTGTATTAGTGTGGAAAAACCACTTTTCGCACTTGTGATAGTTTTGAAAAACCACTTTTCGCACTTGTGTTAGTGTTGAAAAACCACTTTTCACACTTGTGTTAGTGTTGAAAAACCACTTTTCACACTTGTGTTGGTGCACGAAACCACTTTTGCACTTGTATTAGTGTGGAAAAACCACTTTTCACACTTGTGTTAGTGTTGAAAAACCACTTTTCGCACTTGTGTTAGTGTTGAAAAAACACTTTTCGCACTTGTGTTGGTGAAAGAAACCACTTTTGCACTTGTATTAGTGTGGAAAAAACACCTTTTGCACTTGTGTTAGTGTTGAAAAACCACTTTTTGCACTTGTGATAGTGTTGAAAAACCACTTTTCGCACTTGTGTTAGTTTTGAAAAACCACTTTTTGCACTTGTGTTAGTGTTGAAAAACCACTTTTCGCACTTGTGTTGGTGCAGTAAACCACTTTTGCACTTGTATTAGTGTGTAAAAAACACTTTTCGAACTTGTGTTAATGTTGAAAAACCACTTTTCGCACTTGTGTTAGTGTTGAAAAACCACTTTTCGCACTTGCGTTAGTGTTGAAGAACCACTTTTCGCACTTGTGTTGGTGCAGGAAACCACTTTTGCACTTGTATTAGTGTGGAAAAAACACTTTTTGCACTTGTGATAGTGTTGAAAAACCACTTTTCGCACTTGTGTTAGTGTTGAAAAACCACTTTTCGCACTTGTGTTGGTGCAGGAAACCACTTTTGCACTTGTATTAGTGTGGAAAAAACACTTTTCGCACTTGTGTTATTGTTGAAAAACCACTTTTCGCACTTGTGTTAGTGTTGAAAAACCACTTTTCGCACTTTTGTTGGTGCAGGAAACCACTTTTGCACTTGTATTAGTGTGGAAAAAACACTTTTCGCACTTGTGTTAGTGTTGAAAAACCACTTTTCGCACTTGTGTTAGTGTTGAAAAACCACTTTTCGCACTTGTGTTGGTGCAGGAAACCACATTTGCACTTGTATTAGTGTGGAAAAAACACTTTTCACACTTGTGTTAGTGTTGAAAAACCACTTTTCGCAGTTGTGTTAGTGTTGAAAAACCACTTTTCGCACTTGTGTTGGTGTTGAAAAAACACTTTTTGCACTTGTGATAGTGTTGAAAAACCACTTTTCGCACTTGTGTTAGTGTTGAAAAACCACTTTTCGCACTTGTGTTGGTGCAGGAAACCACTTTTGCACTTGTATTAGTGTGGAAAAAACACTTTTTGCACTTGTGATAGTGTTGAAAAACCACTTTTCGCACTTGTGTTAGTGTTGAAAAACCACTTTTTGCACTTGTTATAGTGTTGAAAAACCACTTTTCGCACTAGTGTTAGTGTTGAAAAACCACTTTTCGCACTTGTGTTAGTTTTGAAAAACCACTTTTCGCACTTGTGTTGGTGAAGGAAACCACTTTTGCACTTGTATTAGTGTGGAAAAAACACTTTTTGCACTTGTGATAGTGTTGAAAAACCACTTTTCGCACTTGTGTTGGTGCAGGAAACCACTTTTGCACTTGTATTAGTGTAGAAAAACCACTTTTCGCACTTGTGTTAGTGTTGAAAAACCACTTTTCGCACTTGTGTTAGTGTTGAAAAACCACTTTTCGCACTTGTGTTCGTACAGGAAACCACTTTTGCACTTGTATTAGTGTGGAAAAAACACTTTTTGCACTTGTGATAGTGTTGAAAAACCACTTTTTGCACTTGTGTTAGTGTTGAAAAACCACTTTTCGCACTTGTGTTGGTGCACGAAACCACTTTTGCAATTGTATTAGTGTGGAAAAAACACTTTTTGCACTTGTGATAGTGTTGAAAAACCACTTTTCGCACTTGTGTTAGTGTTGAAAAACCACTTTTCGCACTTGTGTTGGTGCAGGAAACCACTTTTGCACTTGTATTAGTGTGGAAAAACCACTTTTCGCACTTGTGTTAGTGTTGAAAAACCACTTTTCGCACTTGTGTTAGTGTTGAAAAACCACTTTTCGCACTTGTGTTGGTGCAGGAAACCACATTTGCACTTGTATTAGTGTAGAAAAACCACTTTTCGCACTTGTGATAGTTTTGAAAAACCACTTTTCGCACTTGTGTTGGTGCACGAAACCACTTTTGCACTTGTATTAGTGTGGAAAAACCACTTTTGACACTTGTGTTAGTGTTGAAAAACCACTTTTCGCACTTGTGTTGGTGCAGGAAACCACATTTGCACTTGTATTAGTGTGGAAAAACCACTTTTCGCACTTGTGATAGTTTTGAAAAACCACTTTTCGCACTTGTGTTAGTGTTGAAAAACCACTTTTCACACTTGTGTTAGTGTTGAAAAACCACTTTTCACACTTGTGTTGGTGCACGAAACCACTTTTGCACTTGTATTAGTGTGGAAAAACCACTTTTCACACTTGTGTTAGTGTTGAAAAACCACTTTTCGCACTTGTGTTAGTGTTGAAAAAACACTTTTCGCACTTGTGTTGGTGAAAGAAACCACTTTTGCACTTGTATTAGTGTGGAAAAAACACCTTTTGCACTTGTGTTAGTGTTGAAAAACCACTTTTTGCACTTGTGATAGTGTTGAAAAACCACTTTTCGCACTTGTGTTAGTTTTGAAAAACCACTTTTTGCACTTGTGTTAGTGTTGAAAAACCACTTTTCGCACTTGTGTTGGTGCAGTAAACCACTTTTGCACTTGTATTAGTGTGTAAAAAACACTTTTCGAACTTGTGTTAATGTTGAAAAACCACTTTTCGCACTTGTGTTGGTGTTGAAAAACCACTTTTCGCACTTGTGTTAGTGTTGAAGAACCACTTTTCGCACTTGTGTTGGTGCAGGAAACCACTTTTGCACTTGTATTAGTGTGGAAAAAACACTTTTTGCACTTGTGATAGTGTTGAAAAACCACTTTTCGCACTTGTGTTAGTGTTGAAAAACCACTTTTCGCACTTGTGTTGGTGCAGGAAACCACTTTTGCACTTGTATTAGTGTGGAAAAAACACTTTTCGCACTTGTGTTATTGTTGAAAAACCACTTTTCGCACTTGTGTTAATGTTGAAAAACCACTTTTCGCACTTTTGTTGGTGCAGGAAACCACTTTTGCACTTGTATTAGTGTGGAAAAAACACTTTTCGCACTTGTGTTAGTGTTGAAAAACCACTTTTCGCACTTGTGTTAGTGTTGAAAAACCACTTTTCGCACTTGTGTTGGTGCAGGAAACCACATTTGCACTTGTATTAGTGTGGAAAAAACACTTTTCACACTTGTGTTAGTGTTGAAAAACCACTTTTTGCACTTGTGATAGTGTTGAAAAACCACTTTTCGCACTTGTGTTAGTGTTGAAAAACCACTTTTCGCACTTGTGTTGGTGCAGGAAACCACTTTTGCACTTGTATTAGTGTGGAAAAAACACTTTTTGCACTTGTGATAGTGTTGAAAAACCACTTTTCACACTTGTGTTGGTGCAGGAAACCACTTTTGCACTTGTATTAGTGTGGAAAAACCACTTTTCGCACTTGTGTTAGTGTTGAAAAACCACTTTTCGCACTTGTGTTAGTGTTGAAAAACCACTTTTCGCACTTGTGTTGGTGCAGGAAACCACTTTTGCACTTGTATTAGTGTGGAAAAACCACTTTTCGCACTTGTGTTAGTGTTGAAAAACCACTTTTCGCACTTGTGTTCGTGTTGAAAAACCACTTTTCGCACTTGTGATAGTGTTGAAAAACCACTTTTTGCACTTGTGTTAGTGTTGAAAAACCACTTTTCGCAATCGTGTTGGTGCAGGAAACCACTTTTGCACTTGTATTAGTGCGGAAAAAACACTTTTTGCACTTGTGATAGTGTTGAAAAACCACTTTTCGCACTTGTGTTAGTGTTGAAAAAACACTTTTCGCACTTGTGTTGGTGAAAGAAACCACTTTTGCACTTGTATTAGTGTGGAAAAAACACCTTTTGCACTTGTGTTAGTGTTGAAAAACCACTTTTTGCACTTGTGATAGTGTTGAAAAACCACTTTTCGCACTTGTGTTAGTTTTGAAAAACCACTTTTTGCACTTGTGTTAGTGTTGAAAAACCACTTTTCGCACTTGTGTTGGTGCAGTAAACCACTTTTGCACTTGTATTAGTGTGGAAAAAACACTTTTCGAACTTGTGTTAATGTTGAAAAACCACTTTTCGCACTTGTGTTAGTGTTGAAAAACCACTTTTCGCACTTGTGTTAGTGTTGAAGAACCACTTTTCGCACTTGTGTTGGTGCAGGAAACCACTTTTGCACTTGTATTAGTGTGGAAAAAACACTTTTCGCACTTGTGTTATTGTTGAAAAACCACTTTTCGCACTTGTGTTAGTGTTGAAAAACCACTTTTCGCACTTTTGTTGGTGCAGGAAACCACTTTTGCACTTGTATTAGTGTGGAAAAAACACTTTTCGCACTTGTGTTAGTGTTGAAAAACCACTTTTCGCACTTGTGTTAGTGTTGAAAAACCACTTTTCGCACTTGTGTTGGTGCAGGAAACCACATTTGCACTTGTATTAGTGTGGAAAAAACACTTTTCACACTTGTGTTAGTGTTGAAAAACCACTTTTCGCACTTGTGTTAGTGTTGAAAAACCACTTTTCGCACTTGTGTTGGTGTTGAAAAAACACTTTTTGCACTTGTGATAGTGTTGAAAAACCACTTTTCGCACTTGTGTTAGTGTTGAAAAACCACTTTTCGCACTTGTGTTGGTGCAGGAAACCACTTTTGCACTTGTATTAGTGTGGAAAAAACACTTTTTGCACTTGTGATAGTGTTGAAAAACCACTTTTCGCACTTGTGTTAGTGTTGAAAAACCACTTTTTGCACTTGTTATAGTGTTGAAAAACCACTTTTCGCACTAGTGTTAGTGTTGAAAAACCACTTTTCGCACTTGTGTTAGTGTTGAAAAACCACTTTTCGCACTTGTGTTGGTGAAGGAAACCACTTTTGCACTTGTATTAGTGTGGAAAAAACACTTTTTGCACTTGTGATAGTGTTGAAAAACCACTTTTCGCACTTGTGTTGGTGCAGAAAACCACTTTTGCACTTGTATTAGTGTGGAAAAACCACTTTTCGCACTTGTGTTAGTGTTGAAAAAACACTTTTTGCACTTGTGTTAGTGTTGAAAAACCACTGTTCGCACTTGTGTTGGTGCACGAAACCACTTTTGCACTTGTATTAGTGTGGAAAACCACTTTTTGCACTTGTGATAGTGTTGAAAAACCACTTTTCGCACTTGTGTTAGTGTTGAAAAACCACTGTTCGCACTTGTGTTGGTGCAGGAAACCACTATTGCACTTGTATTAGTGTGGAAAAAACACTTTTTGCACTTGTGATAGTGTTGAAAAACCACTTTTCGCACTTGTGTTAGTGTTGAAAAACCACTTTTCGCACTTGTGTTGGTGCAGGAAACCACTTTTGCACTTGTATTAGTGTGGAAAAACCACTTTTCGCACTTGTGTTAGTGTTGAAAAACCACATTTCGCACTTGTGTTAGTGTTGAAAAACCACTTTTCGCACTTGTGTTGGGCAGGAAACCACTTTTGCACTTGTATTAGTGTGGAAAAAACACTTTTCGCACTTGTGTTAGTGTTGAAAAACCACTTTTCGCACTTGTGTTAGTGTTGAAAAACCACTTTTCGCACTTGTGTTGGTGCAGGAAACCACTTTTGCACTTGTATTAGTGTGGAAAAAACACTTTTTGCACTTGTGATAGTGTTGAAAAACCACATTTCGCACTTGTGTTGGTGCAGGAAACCACTTTTGCACTTGTATTAGTGTAGAAAAACCACTTTTCGCACTTGTGTTAGTGTTGAAAAACCACTTTTCGCACTTGTGTTAGTGTTGAAAAACCACTTTTCGCACTTGTGTTCGTACAGGAAACCACTTTTGCACTTGTATTAGTGTGGAAAAACACTTTTTGCACTTGTGATAGTGTTGAAAAACCACTTTTTGCACTTGTGTTAGTGTTGAAAAACCACTTTTCGCACTTGTGTTGGTGCACGAAACCACTTTTGCAATTGTATTAGTGTGGAAAAAACACTTTTTGCACTTGTGATAGTGTTGAAAAACCACTTTTCGCACTTGTGTTAGTGTTGAAAAACCACTTTTCGCACTTGTGTTGGTGCAGGAAACCACTTTTGCACTTGTATTAGTGTGGAAAAACCACTTTTCGCACTTGTGTTAGTGTTGAAAAACCACTTTTCGCACTTGTGTTAGTGTTGAAAAACCACTTTTCGCACTTGTGTTGGTGCAGGAAACCACATTTGCACTTGTATTAGTGTAGAAAAACCACTTTTCGCACTTGTGATAGTTTTGAAAAACCACTTTTCGCACTTGTGTTGGTGCACGAAACCACTTTTGCACTTGTATTAGTGTGGAAAAACCACTTTTGACACTTGTGTTAGTGTTGAAAAACCACTTTTCGCACTTGTGTTGGTGCAGGAAACCACATTTGCACTTGTATTAGTGTGGAAAAACCACTTTTCGCACTTGTGATAGTTTTGAAAAACCACTTTTCGCACTTGTGTTAGTGTTGAAAAACCACTTTTCACACTTGTGTTAGTGTTGAAAAACCACTTTTCACACTTGTGTTGGTGCACGAAACCACTTTTGCACTTGTATTAGTGTGGAAAAACCACTTTTCACACTTGTGTTAGTGTTGAAAAACCACTTTTCGCACTTGTGTTAGTGTTGAAAAAACACTTTTCGCACTTGTGTTGGTGAAAGAAACCACTTTTGCACTTGTATTAGTGTGGAAAAAACACCTTTTGCACTTGTGTTAGTGTTGAAAAACCACTTTTTGCACTTGTGATAGTGTTGAAAAACCACTTTTCGCACTTGTGTTAGTTTTGAAAAACCACTTTTTGCACTTGTGTTAGTGTTGAAAAACCACTTTTCGCACTTGTGTTGGTGCAGTAAACCACTTTTGCACTTGTATTAGTGTGTAAAAAACACTTTTCGAACTTGTGTTAATGTTGAAAAACCACTTTTCGCACTTGTGTTGGTGCAGGAAACCACTTTTGCACTTGTATTAGTGTGGAAAAAACACTTTTTGCACTTGTGATAGTGTTGAAAAACCACTTTTTGCACTTGTGTTAGTGTTGAAAAACCACTTTTCGCACTTTTGTTGGTGCAGGAAACCACTTTTGCACTTGTATTAGTGTGGAAAAAACACTTTTCGCACTTGTGTTAGTGTTGAAAAACCACTTTTCGCACTTGTGTTAGTGTTGAAAAACCACTTTTCGCACTTGTGTTGGTGCAGGAAACCACATTTGCACTTGTATTAGTGTGGAAAAAACACTTTTCACACTTGTGTTAGTGTTGAAAAACCACTTTTCGCACTTGTGTTAGTGTTGAAAAACCACTTTTCGCACTTGTGTTGGTGTTGAAAAAACACTTTTTGCACTTGTGATAGTGTTGAAAAAACACTTTTCGCACTTGTGTTAGTGTTGAAAAACCACTTTTCGCACTTGTGTTGGTGCAGGAAACCACTTTTGCACTTGTATTAGTGTGGAAAAAACACTTTTTGCACTTGTGATAGTGTTGAAAAACCACTTTTCGCACTTGTGTTAGTGTTGAAAAACCACTTTTTGCACTTGTTATAGTGTTGAAAAACCACTTTTCGCACTAGTGTTAGTGTTGAAAAACCACTTTTCGCACTTGTGTTAGTGTTGAAAAACCACTTTTCGCACTTGTGTTGGTGAAGGAAACCACTTTTGCACTTGTATTAGTGTGGAAAAAACACTTTTTGCACTTGTGATAGTGTTGAAAAACCACTTTTCGCACTTGTGTTGGTGCAGAAAACCACTTTTGCACTTGTATTAGTGTGGAAAAACCACTTTTCGCACTTGTGTTAGTGTTGAAAAAACACTTTTTGCACTTGTGTTAGTGTTGAAAAACCACTGTTCGCACTTGTGTTGGTGCACGAAACCACTTTTGCACTTGTATTAGTGTGGAAAACCACTTTTTGCACTTGTGATAGTGTTGAAAAACCACTTTTCGCACTTGTGTTAGTGTTGAAAAACCACTTTTCGCACTTGTGTTGGTGCAGGAAACCACTATTGCACTTGTATTAGTGTGGAAAAAACACTTTTTGCACTTGTGATAGTGTTGAAAAACCACTTTTCGCACTTGTGTTAGTGTTGAAAAACCACTTTTCGCACTTGTGTTGGTGCAGGAAACCACTTTTGCACTTGTATTAGTGTGGAAAAACCACTTTTCGCACTTGTGTTAGTGTTGAAAAACCACATTTCGCACTTGTGTTAGTGTTGAAAAACCACTTTTCGCACTTGTGTTGGGCAGGAAACCACTTTTGCACTTGTATTAGTGTGGAAAAAACACTTTTCGCACTTGTGTTAGTGTTGAAAAACCACTTTTCGCACTTGTGTTAGTGTTGAAAAACCACTTTTCGCACTTGTGTTGGTGCAGGAAACCACTTTTGCACTTGTATTAGTGTGGAAAAAACACTTTTTGCACTTGTGATAGTGTTGAAAAACCACATTTCGCACTTGTGTTGGTGCAGGAAACCACTTTTGCACTTGTATTAGTGTAGAAAAACCACTTTTCGCACTTGTGTTCGTGTTGAAAAACCACTTTTCGCACTTGTGTTAGTGTTGAAAAACCACTTTTCGCACTTGTGTTCGTACAGGAAACCACTTTTGCACTTGTATTAGTGTGGAAAAACACTTTTTGCACTTGTGATAGTGTTGAAAAACCACTTTTTGCACTTGTGTTAGTGTTGAAAAACCACTTTTCGCACTTGTGTTGGTGCACGAAACCACTTTTGCAATTGTATTAGTGTGGAAAAAACACTTTTTGCACTTGTGATAGTGTTGAAAAACCACTTTTCGCACTTGTGTTAGTGTTGAAAAACCACTTTTCGCACTTGTGTTGGTGCAGGAAACCACTTTTGCACTTGTATTAGTGTGGAAAAACCACTTTTCGCACTTGTGTTAGTGTTGAAAAACCACTTTTCGCACTTGTGTTAGTGTTGAAAAACCACTTTTCGCACTTGTGTTGGTGCAGGAAACCACATTTGCACTTGTATTAGTGTAGAAAAACCACTTTTCGCACTTGTGATAGTTTTGAAAAACCACTTTTCGCACTTGTGTTGGTGCATGAAACCACTTTTGCACTTGTATTAGTGTGGAAAAACCACTTTTGACACTTGTGTTAGTGTTGAAAAACCACTTTTCGCACTTGTGTTGGTGCAGGAAACCACATTTGCACTTGTATTAGTGTGGAAAAACCACTTTTCGCACTTGTGATAGTTTTGAAAAACCACTTTTCGCACTTGTGTTAGTGTTGAAAAACCACTTTTCACACTTGTGTTAGTGTTGAAAAACCACTTTTCACACTTGTGTTGGTGCACGAAACCACTTTTGCACTTGTATTAGTGTGGAAAAACCACTTTTCACACTTGTGTTAGTGTTGAAAAACCACTTTTCGCACTTGTGTTAGTGTTGAAAAAACACTTTTCGCACTTGTGTTGGTGAAAGAAACCACTTTTGCACTTGTATTAGTGTGGAAAAAACACCTTTTGCACTTGTGTTAGTGTTGAAAAACCACTTTTTGCACTTGTGATAGTGTTGAAAAACCACTTTTCGCACTTGTGTTAGTTTTGAAAAACCACTTTTTGCACTTGTGTTAGTGTTGAAAAACCACTTTTCGCACTTGTGTTGGTGCAGTAAACCACTTTTGCACTTGTATTAGTGTGTAAAAAACACTTTTCGAACTTGTGTTAATGTTGAAAAACCACTTTTCGCACTTGTGTTAGTGTTGAAAAACCACTTTTCGCACTTGCGTTAGTGTTGAAGAACCACTTTTCGCACTTGTGTTGGTGCAGGAAACCACTTTTGCACTTGTATTAGTGTGGAAAAAACACTTTTTGCACTTGTGATAGTGTTGAAAAACCACTTTTCGCACTTGTGTTAGTGTTGAAAAACCACTTTTCGCACTTGTGTTGGTGCATGAAACCACTTTTGCACTTGTATTAGTGTGGAAAAAACACTTTTCGCACTTGTGTTATTGTTGAAAAACCACTTTTCGCACTTGTGTTAGTGTTGAAAAACCACTTTTCGCACTTTTGTTGGTGCAGGAAACCACTTTTGCACTTGTATTAGTGTGGAAAAAACACTTTTCGCACTTGTGTTAGTGTTGAAAAACCACTTTTCGCACTTGTGTTAGTGTTGAAAAACCACTTTTCGCACTTGTGTTGGTGCAGGAAACCACATTTGCACTTGTATTAGTGTGGAAAAAACACTTTTCACACTTGTGTTAGTGTTGAAAAACCACTTTTCGCAGTTGTGTTAGTGTTGAAAAACCACTTTTCGCACTTGTGTTGGTGTTGAAAAAACACTTTTTGCACTTGTGATAGTGTTGAAAAACCACTTTTCGCACTTGTGTTAGTGTTGAAAAACCACTTTTCGCACTTGTGTTGGTGCAGGAAACCACTTTTGCACTTGTATTAGTGTGGAAAAAACACTTTTTGCACTTGTGATAGTGTTGAAAAACCACTTTTCGCACTTGTGTTAGTGTTGAAAAACCACTTTTTGCACTTGTTATAGTGTTGAAAAACCACTTTTCGCACTAGTGTTAGTGTTGAAAAACCACTTTTCGCACTTGTGTTAGTTTTGAAAAACCACTTTTCGCACTTGTGTTGGTGAAGGAAACCACTTTTGCACTTGTATTAGTGTGGAAAAAACACTTTTTGCACTTGTGATAGTGTTGAAAAACCACTTTTCGCACTTGTGTTGGTGCAGAAAACCACTTTTGCACTTGTATTAGTGTGGAAAAACCACTTTTCGCACTTGTGTTAGTGTTGAAAAAACACTTTTTGCACTTGTGTTAGTGTTGAAAAACCACTGTTCGCACTTGTGTTGGTGCACGAAACCACTTTTGCACTTGTATTAGTGTGGAAAACCACTTTTTGCACTTGTGATAGTGTTGAAAAACCACTTTTCGCACTTGTGTTTGTGTTGAAAAACCACTTTTCGCACTTGTGTTGGTGCAGGAAACCACTATTGCACTTGTATTAGTGTGGAAAAAACACTTTTTGCACTTGTGATAGTGTTGAAAAACCACTTTTCGCACTTGTGTTAGTGTTGAAAAACCACTTTTCGCACTTGTGTTGGTGCAGGAAACCACTTTTGCACTTGTATTAGTGTGGAAAAACCACTTTTCGCACTTGTGTTAGTGTTGAAAAACCACATTTCGCACTTGTGTTAGTGTTGAAAAACCACTTTTCGCACTTGTGTTGGGCAGGAAACCACTTTTGCACTTGTATTAGTGTGGAAAAAACACTTTTCGCACTTGTGTTAGTGTTGAAAAACCACTTTTCGCACTTGTGTTAGTGTTGAAAAACCACTTTTCGCACTTGTGTTGGTGCAGGAAACCACTTTTGCACTTGTATTAGTGTGGAAAAAACACTTTTTGCACTTGTGATAGTGTTGAAAAACCACATTTCGCACTTGTGTTGGTGCAGGAAACCACTTTTGCACTTGTATTAGTGTAGAAAAACCACTTTTCGCACTTGTGTTAGTGTTGAAAAACCACTTTTCGCACTTGTGTTAGTGTTGAAAAACCACTTTTCGCACTTGTGTTCGTACAGGAAACCACTTTTGCACTTGTATTAGTGTGGAAAAAACACTTTTTGCACTTGTGATAGTGTTGAAAAACCACTTTTTGCACTTGTGTTAGTGTTGAAAAACCACTTTTCGCACTTGTGTTGGTGCACGAAACCACCTTTGCAATTGTATTAGTGTGGAAAAAACACTTTTTGCACTTGTGATAGTGTTGAAAAACCACTTTTCGCACTTGTGTTAGTGTTGAAAAACCACTTTTCGCACTTGTGTTGGTGCAGGAAACCACTTTTGCACTTGTATTAGTGTGGAAAAACCACTTTTCGCACTTGTGTTAGTGTTGAAAAACCACTTTTCGCACTTGTGTTTGTGTTGAAAAACCACTTTTCGCACTTGTGTTGGTGCAGGAAACCACATTTGCACTTGTATTAGTGTGGAAAAACCACTTTTCGCACTTGTGATAGTTTTGAAAAACCACTTTTCGCACTTGTGTTGGTGCACGAAACCACTTTTGCACTTGTATTAGTGTGGAAAAACCACTTTTGACACTTGTGTTAGTGTTGAAAAACCACTTTTCGCACTTGTGTTGGTGCAGGAAACCACATTTGCACTTGTATTAGTGTGGAAAAACCACTTTTCGCACTTGTGATAGTTTTGAAAAACCACTTTTCGCACTTGTGTTAGTGTTGAAAAACCACTTTTCACACTTGTGTTAGTGTTGAAAAACCACTTTTCACACTTGTGTTGGTGCACGAAACCACTTTTGCACTTGTATTAGTGTGGAAAAACCACTTTTCACACTTGTGTTAGTGTTGAAAAACCACTTTTCGCACTTGTGTTGGTGCAGGAAACCACATTTGCACTTGTATTAGTGTGGAAAAACCACTTTTCGCACTTGTGATAGTTTTGAAAAACCACTTTTCGCACTTGTATTAGTGTGGAAAAACTACTTTTCACACTTGTGTTAGTGTTGAAAAACCACTTTTCGCACTTGTGTTGGTGCAGGAAACCACATTTGCACTTGTATTAGTGTGGAAAAACCACTTTTCGCACTTGTGATAGTTTTGAAAAACCACTTTTCGCACTTGTGTTAGTGTTGAAAAACCACTTTTTGCACTTGTGATAGTGTTGAAAAAACACTTTTCGCACTTGTGTTGGTGAAGGAAACCACTTTTGCACTTGTATTAGTGTGGAAAAAAGACTTTTTGCACTTGTGTTAGTGTTGAAAAACCACTTTTCGCACTTGTGATAGTGTTGAAAAACCACTTTTCGCACTTGTGTTAGTGTTGAAAAACCACTTTTCGCACTTGTGTTAGTGTTGAAAAACCACTTTTCGCACTTGTGTTGGTGCAGGAAACCACTTTTGCACTTGTATTAGTGTGGAAAAAACACTTTTTGCACTTGTGATAGTGTTGAAAAACCACTTTTCACACTTGTGTTGGTGCAGGAAACCACTTTTGCACTTGTATTAGTGTGGAAAAACCACTTTTCGCACTTGTGTTAGTGTTGAAAAACCACTTTTCGCACTTGTGTTAGTGTTGAAAAACCACTTTTCGCACTTGTGTTGGTGCAGGAAACCACTTTTGCACTTGTATTAGTGTGGAAAAAACACTTTTTGCACTTGTGATAGTGTTGAAAAACCACTTTTTGCACTTGTGTTAGTGTTGAAAAACCACTTTTCGCACTTGTGTTGGTGTACGAAACCACTTTTGCACTTGTATTAGTGTGGAAAAACCACTTTTTGCACTTGTGATAGTGTTGAAAAACCACTTTTCGCACTTGTGTTAGTGTTGAAAAACCACTTTTCGCACTTGTGTTGGTGCAGGAAACCACTATTGCACTTGTATTAGTGTGGAAAAAACACTTTTTGCACTTGTGATAGTGTTGAAAAACCACTTTTCGCACTTGTGTTAGTGTTGAAAAACCACTTTTCGCACTTGTGTTGGTGCAAGAAACCACTTTTGCACTTGTATTAGTGTGGAAAAACCACTTTTCGCACTTGTGTTAGTGTTGAAAAACCACTTTTCGCACTTGTGTTAGTGTTGAAAAACCACTTTTCGCACTTGTGTTGGTGCAGGAAACCACTTTTGCACTTGTATTAGTGTGGAAAAAACACTTTTCGCACTTGTGTTAGTGTTGAAAAACCACATTTCGCACTTGTGTTAGTGTTGAAAAACCACTTTTTGCACTTGTGTTGGTGCAGGAAATCACTTTTGCCCTTGCATTAGTGTGGAAAAAACACTTTTTGCACTTGTGATAGTGTTGAAAAACCACTTTTTGCACTTGTGTTAGTGTTGAAAAACCACTTTTGCACTTGTATTAGTGTGGAAAAAACACTTTTTGCACTTGTGATAGTGTTGAAAAACCACTTTTCGCACTTGTGTTAGTGTTGAAAAACCACTTTTCGCACTTGTGTTGGTGCAGGAAACCACTTTTGCACTTGTATTAGTGTGGAAAAACCACTTTTCGCACTTGTGTTAGTGTTGAAAAACCACTTTTCGCACTTGTGTTAGTGTTGAAAAACCACTTTTTGCACTTGTGTTGGTGCAGGAAACCACATTTGCACTTGTATTAGTGTGGAAAAACCACTTTTCGCACTTGTGATAGTGTTGAAAAACCACTTTTCGCACTTGTGTTAGTGTTGAAAAACCACTTTTCGCACTTGTGTTAGTGTTGAAAAAACACTTTTCGCACTTGTGTTGGTGCAGGAAACCACTTTTGCACTTGTATTAGTGTGGAAAAAACACTTTTCGCACTTGTGTTATTGTTGAAAAACCACTTTTCGCACTTGTGTTAGTGTTGAAAAACCACTTTTCGCACTTGTGTTGGTGCAGGAAACCACTTTTGCACTTGTATTAGTGTGGAAAAACCACTTTTCGCACTTGTGTTAGTGTTGAAAAACCACTTTTCGCACTTGTGTTAGTGTTGAAAAACCACTTTTCGCACTTGTGATAGTGTTGAAAAACCACTTTTTGCACTTGTGTTAGTGTTGAAAAACCACTTTTCGCAATCGTGTTGGTGCAGGAAACCACTTTTGCACTTGTATTAGTGTGGAAAAAACACTTTTTGCACTTGTGATAGTGTTGAAAAACCACTTTTCGCACTTGTGTTAGTGTTGAAAAAACACTTTTCGCACTTGTGTTGGTGAAAGAAACCACTTTTGCACTTGTATTAGTGTGGAAAAAACACCTTTTGCACTTGTGTTAGTGTTGAAAAAACACTTTTTGCACTTGTGATAGTGTTGAAAAACCACTTTTCGCACTTGTGTTAGTGTTGAACCACTTTCTGCACTTGTGTTGGTGCAGGAAACCACTTTTGCACTTGTATTAGTGTGGAAAAAACACCTTTTGCACTTGTGTTAGTGTTGAAAAACCACTTTTTGCACTTGTGATAGTGTTGAAAAACCACTTTTCGCACTTGTGTTAGTGTTGAAAAAACACTTTTCGCACTTGTGTTGGTGAAAGAAACCACTTTTGCACTTGTATTAGTGTGGAAAAAACACCTTTTGCACTTGTGTTAGTGTTGAAAAACCACTTTTTGCACTTGTGATAGTGTTGAAAAACCACTTTTCGCACTTGTGTTAGTGTTGAAGAACCACTTTTCGCACTTGTGTTGGTGCAGGAAACCACTTTTGCACTTGTATTAGTGTGGAAAAAACACTTTTTGCACTTGTGATAGTGTTGAAAAACCACTTTTCGCACTTGTGTTAGTGTTGAAAAAACACTTTTCGCACTTGTGTTGGTGCAGGAAACCACTTTTGCACTTGTATTAGTGTGGAAAAAACACTTTTCGCACTTGTGTTATTGTTGAAAAACCACTTTTCGCACTTGTGTTAGTGTTGAAAAACCACTTTTCGCACTTTTGTTGGTGCAGGAAACCACTTTTGCACTTGTATTAGTGTGGAAAAAACACTTTTCGCACTTGTGTTAGTGTTGAAAAACCACTTTTCGCACTTGTGTTAGTGTTGAAAAACCACTTTTCGCACTTGTGTTGGTGCAGGAAACCACATTTGCACTTGTATTAGTGTGGAAAAAACACTTTTCACACTTGTGTTAGTGTTGAAAAACCACTTTTCGCACTTGTGTTAGTGTTGAAAAACCACTTTTCGCACTTGTGTTGGTGTTGAAAAAACACTTTTTGCACTTGTGATAGTGTTGAAAAACCACTTTTCGCACTTGTGTTAGTGTTGAAAAACCACTTTTCGCACTTGTGTTGGTGCAGGAAACCACTTTTGCACTTGTATTAGTGTGGAAAAAACACTTTTTGCACTTGTGATAGTGTTGAAAAACCTCTTTTCGCACTTGTGTTAGTGTTGAAAAACCACTTTTTGCACTTGTTATAGTGTTGAAAAACCACTTTTCGCACTAGTGTTAGTGTTGAAAAACCACTTTTCGCACTTGTGTTAGTGTTGAAAAACCACTTTTCGCACTTGTGTTGGTGAAGGAAACCACTTTTGCACTTGTATTAGTGTGGAAAAAACACTTTTTGCACTTGTGATAGTGTTGGAAAACCACTTTTCGCACTTGTGTTGGTGCAGAAAACCACTTTTGCACTTGTATTAGTGTGGAAAAACCACTTTTCGCACTTGTGTTAGTGTTGAAAAACCACTTTTTGCACTTGTGTTAGTGTTGAAAAACCACTGTTCGCACTTGTGTTGGTGCACGAAACCACTTTGCACTTGTATTAGTGTGGAAAACCACTTTTCGCACTTGTGTTAGTGTTGAAAAACCACTTTTCGCACTTGTGTTAGTGTTGAAAAACCACTTTTCGCACTTGTGTTGGTACAGGAAACCACTTTTGCACTTGTATTAGTGTGGAAAAAACACTTTTTGCACTTGTGATAGTGTTGAAAAACCACTTTTTGCACTTGTGTTAGTGTTGAAAAACCACTTTTCGCACTTGTGTTGGTGCACGAAACCACTTTTGCACTTGTATTAGTGTGGAAAAACCACTTTTTGCACTTGTGATAGTGTTGAAAAACCACTTTTCGCACTTGTGTTAGTGTTGAAAAACCACTTTTCGCACTTGTGTTGGTGCAGGAAACCACTTTTGCACTTGTATTAGTGTGGAAAAAACACTTTTGCACTTGTGATAGTGTTGAAAAACCACTTTTTGCACTTGTATTAGTGTTGAAAAACCACTTTTCGCACTTGTGTTGGTGCACGAAACCACTTTTGCACTTGTATTATTGTGGAAAAACCACTTTTTGCACTTGTGATAGTGTTGAAAAACCACTTTTCGCACTTGTGTTAGTGTTGAAAAACCACTTTTCGCACTTGTGTTGGTGCAGGAAACCACTATTGCACTTGTATTAGTGTGGAAAAAACACTTTTTGCACTTGTGATAGTGTTGAAAAACCACTTTTCGCACTTGTGTTAGTGTTGAAAAACCACTTTTCGCACTTGTGTTGGTGCAGGTAACCACTTTTGCACTTGTATTAGTGTGGAAAAACCACTTTTCGCACTTGTGTTAGTGTTGAAAAACCACTTTTCGCACTTGTGTTAGTGTTGAAAAACCACTTTTCGCACTTGTGTTGGTGCAGGAAACCACTTTTGCACTTGTATTAGTGTGGAAAAAACACTTTTCGCACTTGTGTTAGTGTTGAAAAACCACATTTTGCACTTGTATTAGTGTTGAAAAACCACTTTTTGCACTTGTGTTGGTGCAGGAAACCACTTTTGCACTTGCATTAGTGTGGAAAAAACACTTTTTGCACTTGTGATAGTGTTGAAAAACCACTTTTTTCACTTGTGTTAGTGTTGAAAAACCACTTTTCGCACTTGTGTTGGTGCACGAAACCACTTTTGCACTTGTATTAGTGTGGAAAAAACACTTTTTGCACTTGTGATAGTGTTGAAAAACCACTTTTCGCACTTGTGTTAGTGTTGAAAAACCACTTTTCGCACTTGTGTTAGTGTTGAAAAAACACTTTTCGCACTTGTGTTGGTGCAGGAAACCACTTTTGCACTTGTATTAGTGTGGAAAAAACACTTTTCGCACTTGTGTTATTGTTGAAAAACCACTTTTCGCACTTGTGTTAGTGTTGAAAAACCACTTTTCGCACTTGTGTTGGTGCAGGAAACCACTTTTGCACTTGTATTAGTGTGGAAAAACCACTTTTCGCACTTGTGTTAGTGTTGAAAAACCACTTTTCGCACTTGTGTTAGTGTTGAAAAACCACTTTTCGCACTTGTGATAGTGTTGAAAAACCACTTTTTGCACTTGTGTTAGTGTTGAAAAACCACTTTTCGCAATCGTGTTGGTGCAGGAAACCACTTTTGCACTTGTATTAGTGTGGAAAAAACACTTTTTGCACTTGTGATAGTGTTGAAAAACCACTTTTCGCACTTGTGTTAGTGTTGAAAAAACACTTTTCGCACTTGTGTTGGTGAAAGAAACCACTTTTGCACTTGTATTAGTGTGGAAAAAACACCTTTTGCACTTGTGTTAGTGTTGAAAAAACACTTTTTGCACTTGTGATAGTGTTGAAAAACCACTTTTCGCACTTGTGTTAGTGTTGAAAAACCACTTTCTGCACTTGTGTTGGTGCAGGAAACCACTTTTGCACTTGTATTAGTGTGGAAAAAACACCTTTTGCACTTGTGTTAGTGTTGAAAAACCACTTTTTGCACTTGTGATAGTGTTGAAAAACCACTTTTCGCACTTGTGTTAGTGTTGAAAAAACACTTTTCGCACTTGTGTTGGTGAAAGAAACCACTTTTGCACTTGTATTAGTGTGGAAAAAACACCTTTTGCACTTGTGTTAGTGTTGAAAAACCACTTTTTGCACTTGTGATAGTGTTGAAAAACCACTTTTCGCACTTGTGTTAGTGTTGAAGAACCACTTTTCGCACTTGTGTTGGTGCAGGAAACCACTTTTGCACTTGTATTAGTGTGGAAAAAACACTTTTTGCACTTGTGATAGTGTTGAAAAACCACTTTTCGCACTTGTGTTAGTGTTGAAAAAACACTTTTCGCACTTGTGTTGGTGCAGGAAACCACTTTTGCACTTGTATTAGTGTGGAAAAAACACTTTTCGCACTTGTGTTATTGTTGAAAAACCACTTTTCGCACTTGTGTTAGTGTTGAAAAACCACTTTTCGCACTTTTGTTGGTGCAGGAAACCACTTTTGCACTTGTATTAGTGTGGAAAAAACACTTTTCGCACTTGTGTTAGTGTTGAAAAACCACTTTTCGCACTTGTGTTAGTGTTGAAAAACCACTTTTCGCACTTGTGTTGGTGCAGGAAACCACATTTGCACTTGTATTAGTCTGGAAAAAACACTTTTCACACTTGTGTTAGTGTTGAAAAACCACTTTTCGCACTTGTGTTAGTGTTGAAAAACCACTTTTCGCACTTGTGTTGGTGTTGAAAAAACACTTTTTGCACTTGTGATAGTGTTGAAAAACCACTTTTCGCACTTGTGTTAGTGTTGAAAAACCACTTTTCGCACTTGTGTTGGTGCAGGAAACCACTTTTGCACTTGTATTAGTGTGGAAAAAACACTTTTTGCACTTGTGATAGTGTTGAAAAACCACTTTTCGCACTTGTGTTAGTGTTGAAAAACCACTTTTTGCACTTGTTATAGTGTTGAAAAACCACTTTTCGCACTAGTGTTAGTGTTGAAAAACCACTTTTCGCACTTGTGTTGGTGCAGGAAACCACATTTGCACTTGTATTAGTGTGGAAAAAACACTTTTCACACTTGTGTTAGTGTTGAAAAACCACTTTTCGCACTTGTGTTAGTGTTGAAAAACCACTTTTCGCACTTGTGTTGGTGTTGAAAAAACACTTTTTGCACTTGTGATAGTGTTGAAAAACCACTTTTCGCACTTGTGTTAGTGTTGAAAAACCACTTTTCGCACTTGTGTTGGTGCAGGAAACCACTTTTGCACTTGTATTAGTGTGGAAAAAACACTTTTTGCACTTGTGATAGTGTTGAAAAACCACTTTTCGCACTTGTGTTAGTGTTGAAAAACCACTTTTTGCACTTGTTATAGTGTTGAAAAACCACTTTTCGCACTAGTGTTAGTGTTGAAAAACCACTTTTTGCACTTGTGTTAGTGTTGAAAAACCACTTTTCGCACTTGTGTTGGTGAAGGAAACCACTTTTGCACTTGTATTAGTGTGGAAAAAACACTTTTTGCACTTGTGATAGTGTTGGAAAACCACTTTTCGCACTTGTGTTGGTGCAGAAAACCACTTTTGCACTTGTATTAGTGTGGAAAAACCACTTTTCGCACTTGTGTTAGTGTTGAAAAACCACTTTTTGCACTTGTGTTAGTGTTGAAAAACCACTGTTCGCACTTGTGTTGGTGCACGAAACCACTTTGCACTTGTATTAGTGTGGAAAACCACTTTTCGCACTTGTGTTAGTGTTGAAAAACCACTTTTCGCACTTGTGTTAGTGTTGAAAAACCACTTTTCGCACTTGTGTTGGTACAGGAAACCACTTTTGCACTTGTATTAGTGTGGAAAAAACACTTTTTGCACTTGTGATAGTGTTGAAAAACCACTTTTTGCACTTGTGTTAGTGTTGAAAAACCACTTTTCGCACTTGTGTTGGTGCACGAAACCACTTTTGCACTTGTATTAGTGTGGAAAAACCACTTTTTGCACTTGTGATAGTGTTGAAAAACCACTTTTCGCACTTGTGTTA
This sequence comes from Myxine glutinosa, assembly GCF_964187855.1. Classification (NCBI taxonomy): domain Eukaryota; kingdom Metazoa; phylum Chordata; class Myxini; order Myxiniformes; family Myxinidae; genus Myxine; species Myxine glutinosa. The sequence goes on from NW_027616472.1 coordinate 182,789, forward strand.
GTGTTGAAAAACCACTTTTCGCACTTGTGTTGGTGCAGGAAACCACTTTTGCACTTGTATTAGTGTGGAAAAAACACTTTTTGCACTTGTGATAGTGTTGAAAAACCACTTTTTGCACTTGTATTAGTGTTGAAAAACCACTTTTCGCACTTGTGTTGGTGCACGAAACCACTTTTGCACTTGTATTATTGTGGAAAAACCACTTTTTGCACTTGTGATAGTGTTGAAAAACCACTTTTCGCACTTGTGTTAGTGTTGAAAAACCACTTTTCGCACTTGTGTTGGTGCAGGAAACCACTATTGCACTTGTATTAGTGTGGAAAAAACACTTTTTGCACTTGTGATAGTGTTGAAAAACCACTTTTCGCACTTGTGTTAGTGTTGAAAAACCACTTTTCGCACTTGTGTTGGTGCAGGTAACCACTTTTGCACTTGTATTAGTGTGGAAAAACCACTTTTCGCACTTGTGTTAGTGTTGAAAAACCACTTTTCGCACTTGTGTTAGTGTTGAAAAACCACTTTTCGCACTTGTGTTGGTGCAGGAAACCACTTTTGCACTTGTATTAGTGTGGAAAAAACACTTTTCGCACTTGTGTTAGTGTTGAAAAACCACATTTTGCACTTGTATTAGTGTTGAAAAACCACTTTTTGCACTTGTGTTGGTGCAGGAAACCACTTTTGCACTTGCATTAGTGTGGAAAAAAAACTTTTTGCACTTGTGATAGTGTTGAAAAACCACTTTTTTCACTTGTGTTAGTGTTGAAAAACCACTTTTCGCACTTGTGTTGGTGCACGAAACCACTTTTGCACTTGTATTAGTGTGGAAAAAACACTTTTTGCACTTGTGCTAGTGTTGAAAAACCACTTTTCGCACTTGTGTTAGTGTTGAAAAACCACTTTTCGCACTTGTGTTAGTGTTGAAAAAACACTTTTCGCACTTGTGTTGGTGCAGGAAACCACTTTTGCACTTGTATTAGTGTGGAAAAAACACTTTTCGCACTTGTGTTATTGTTGAAAAACCACTTTTCGCACTTGTGTTAGTGTTGAAAAACCACTTTTCGCACTTGTGTTGGTGCAGGAAACCACTTTTGCACTTGTATTAGTGTGGAAAAACCACTTTTCGCACTTGTGTTAGTGTTGAAAAACCACTTTTCGCACTTGTGTTAGTGTTGAAAAACCACTTTTCGCACTTGTGATAGTGTTGAAAAACCACTTTTTGCACTTGTGTTAGTGTTGAAAAACCACTTTTCGCAATCGTGTTGGTGCAGGAAACCACTTTTGCACTTGTATTAGTGTGGAAAAAACACTTTTTGCACTTGTGATAGTGTTGAAAAACCACTTTTCGCACTTGTGTTAGTGTTGAAAAAACACTTTTCGCACTTGTGTTGGTGAAAGAAACCACTTTTGCACTTGTATTAGTGTGGAAAAAACACCTTTTGCACTTGTGTTAGTGTTGAAAAAACACTTTTTGCACTTGTGATAGTGTTGAAAAACCACTTTTCGCACTTGTGTTAGTGTTGAAAAACCACTTTCTGCACTTGTGTTGGTGCAGGAAACCACTTTTGCACTTGTATTAGTGTGGAAAAAACACCTTTTGCACTTGTGTTAGTGTTGAAAAACCACTTTTTGCACTTGTGATAGTGTTGAAAAACCACTTTTCGCACTTGTGTTAGTGTTGAAAAAACACTTTTCGCACTTGTGTTGGTGAAAGAAACCACTTTTGCACTTGTATTAGTGTGGAAAAAACACCTTTTGCACTTGTGTTAGTGTTGAAAAACCACTTTTTGCACTTGTGATAGTGTTGAAAAACCACTTTTCGCACTTGTGTTAGTGTTGAAGAACCACTTTTCGCACTTGTGTTGGTGCAGGAAACCACTTTTGCACTTGTATTAGTGTGGAAAAAACACTTTTTGCACTTGTGATAGTGTTGAAAAACCACTTTTCGCACTTGTGTTAGTGTTGAAAAAACACTTTTCGCACTTGTGTTGGTGCAGGAAACCACTTTTGCACTTGTATTAGTGTGGAAAAAACACTTTTCGCACTTGTGTTATTGTTGAAAAACCACTTTTCGCACTTGTGTTAGTGTTGAAAAACCACTTTTCGCACTTTTGTTGGTGCAGGAAACCACTTTTGCACTTGTATTAGTGTGGAAAAAACACTTTTCGCACTTGTGTTAGTGTTGAAAAACCACTTTTCGCACTTGTGTTAGTGTTGAAAAACCACTTTTCGCACTTGTGTTGGTGCAGGAAACCACATTTGCACTTGTATTAGTGTGGAAAAAACACTTTTCACACTTGTGTTAGTGTTGAAAAACCACTTTTCGCACTTGTGTTAGTGTTGAAAAACCACTTTTCGCACTTGTGTTGGTGTTGAAAAAACACTTTTTGCACTTGTGATAGTGTTGAAAAACCACTTTTCGCACTTGTGTTAGTGTTGAAAAACCACTTTTCGCACTTGTGTTGGTGCAGGAAACCACTTTTGCACTTGTATTAGTGTGGAAAAAACACTTTTTGCACTTGTGATAGTGTTGAAAAACCACTTTTCGCACTTGTGTTAGTGTTGAAAAACCACTTTTTGCACTTGTTATAGTGTTGAAAAACCACTTTTCGCACTAGTGTTAGTGTTGAAAAACCACTTTTCGCACTTGTGTTAGTGTTGAAAAACCACTTTTCGCACTTGTGTTGGTGAAGGAAACCACTTTTGCACTTGTATTAGTGTGGAAAAAACACTTTTTGCACTTGTGATAGTGTTGGAAAACCACTTTTCGCACTAGTGTTGGTGCAGAAAACCACTTTTGCACTTGTATTAGTGTGGAAAAACCACTTTTCGCACTTGTGTTAGTGTTGAAAAACCACTTTTTGCACTTGTGTTAGTGTTGAAAAACCACTGTTCGCACTTGTGTTGGTGCACGAAACCACTTTGCACTTGTATTAGTGTGGAAAACCACTTTTCGCACTTGTGTTAGTGTTGAAAAACCACTTTTCGCACTTGTGTTAGTGTTGAAAAACCACTTTTCGCACTTGTGTTGGTACAGGAAACCACTTTTGCACTTGTATTAGTGTGGAAAAAACACTTTTTGCACTTGTGATAGTGTTGAAAAACCACTTTTTGCACTTGTGTTAGTGTTGAAAAACCACTTTTCGCACTTGTGTTGGTGCACGAAACCACTTTTGCACTTGTATTAGTGTGGAAAACCACTTTTTGCACTTGTGATAGTGTTGAAAAACCACTTTTCGCACTTGTGTTAGTGTTGAAAAACCACTTTTCGCACTTGTGTTGGTGCAGGAAACCACTTTTGCACTTGTATTATTGTGGAAAAACCACTTTTTGCACTTGTGATAGTGTTGAAAAACCACTTTTCGCACTTGTGTTAGTGTTGAAAAACCACTTTTCGCACTTGTGTTGGTGCAGGAAACCACTATTGCACTTGTATTAGTGTGGAAAAAACACTTTTTGCACTTGTGATAGTGTTGAAAAACCACTTTTCGCACTTGTGTTAGTGTTGAAAAACCACTTTTCGCACTTGTGTTGGTGCAGGTAACCACTTTTGCACTTGTATTAGTGTGGAAAAACCACTTTTCGCACTTGTGTTAGTGTTGAAAAACCACTTTTCGCACTTGTGTTACTGTTGAAAAACCACTTTTCGCACTTGTGTTGGTGCAGGAAACCACTTTTGCACTTGTATTAGTGTGGAAAAAACACTTTTCGCACTTGTGTTAGTGTTGAAAAACCACATTTTGCACTTGTGTTAGTGTTGAAAAACCACTTTTTGCACTTGTGTTGGTGCAGGAAACCACTTTTGCACTTGCATTAGTGTGGAAAAAACACTTTTTGCACTTGTGATAGTGTTGAAAAACCACTTTTTGCACTTGTGTTAGTGTTGAAAAACCACTTTTCGCACTTGTGTTGGTGCAGGAAACCACTTTTGCACTTGTACTAGTGTGGAAAAACCACTTTTCGCACTTGTGTTGGTGAAGGAAACCACTTTTGCACTTGTATTAGTGTGGAAAAAACACTTTTTGCACTTGTGTTAGTGTTGAAAAACCACTTTTCGCACTTGTGATAGTGTTGAAAAACCACTTTTCGCACTTGTGTTAGTGTTGAAAAACCACTTTTCGCACTTGTGTTGGTGCAGGAAACCACTTTTGCACTTGTATTAGTGTGGAAAAAACACTTTTCGCACTTGTGTTGGTGAAGGAAACCACTTTTGCACTTGTATTAGTGTGGAAAAAACACTTTTTGCACTTGTGATAGTGTTGAAAAACCACTTTTCGCACGTGTGTTAGTGTTGAAAAACCACTTTTCGTACTTGTGTTGGTGCAGGAAACCACTTTTGCACTTGTATTAGTGTGGAAAAACCACTTTTCGCACTTGTGTTGGTGAAGGAAACCACTTTTGCACTTGTATTAGTGTGGAAAAAACACTTTTTGCACTTGTGTTAGTGTTGAAAAACCACTTTTCGCACTTGTGATAGTGTTGAAAAACCACTTTTCGCACTTGTGTTAGTGTTGAAAAACCACTTTTCGCACTTGTGTTGGTGCAGGAAACCACTTTTGCACTTGTATTAGTGTGGAAAAAACACTTTTCGCACTTGTGTTGGTGAAGGAAACCACTTTTGCACTTGTATTAGTGTGGAAAAAACACTTTTTGCACTTGTGTTAGTGTTGAAAAACCACTTTTCGCACTTGTGATAGTGTTGAAAAACCACTTTTCGCACTTGTGTTAGTGTTGAAAAACCACTTTTTGCACTTGTGTTAGTGTTGAAAAACCACTTTTCGCACTTGTGTTGGTGCAGGAAACCACTTTTGCACTTGTATTAGTGTGGAAAAAACACTTTTTGCACTTGTGATAGTGTTGAAAAACCACTTTTCACACTTGTGTTGGTGCAGGAAACCACTTTTGCACTTGTATTAGTGTGGAAAAACCACTTTTCGCACTTGTGTTAGTGTTGAAAAACCACTTTTCGCACTTGTGTTAGTGTTGAAAAACCACTTTTCGCACTTGTGTTGGTGCAGGAAACCACTTTTGCACTTGTATTAGTGTGGAAAAAACACTTTTTGCACTTGTGATAGTGTTGAAAAACCACTTTTTGCACTTGTGTTAGTGTTGAAAAACCACTTTTCGCACTTGTGTTGGTGCACGAAACCACTTTTGCACTTGTATTATTGTGGAAAAACCACTTTTTGCACTTGTGATAGTGTTGAAAAACCACTTTTCGCCCTTGTGTTAGTGTTGAAAAACCACTTTTCGCACTTGTGTTGGTGCAGGAAACCACTATTGCACTTGTATTAGTGTGGAAAAAACACTTTTTGCACTTGTGTTAGTGTTGAAAAACCACTTTTCGCACTTGTGTTAGTGTTGAAAAACCACTTTTCGCACTTGTGTTGGTGCAGGAAACCACTTTTGCACTTGTATTAGTGTGGAAAAAACACTTTTTGCACTTGTGATAGTGTTGAAAAACCACATTTCGCACTTGTGTTGGTGCAGGAAACCACTTTTGCACTTGTATTAGTGTAGAAAAACCACTTTTCGCACTTGTGTTAGTGTTGAAAAACCACTTTTCGCACTTGTGTTAGTGTTGAAAAACCACTTTTCGCACTTGTGTTGGTACAGGAAACCACTTTTGCACTTGTATTAGTGTGGAAAAAACACTTTTTGCACTTGTGATAGTGTTGAAAAACCACTTTTTGCACTTGTGTTAGTGTTGAAAAACCACTTTTCGCACTTGTGTTGGTGCACGAAACCACTTTTGCAATTGTATTAGTGTGGAAAAAACACTTTTTGCACTTGTGATAGTGTTGAAAAACCACTTTTCGCACTTGTGTTAGTGTTGAAAAACCACTTTTTAGCACTTGTGTTGGTGCAGGAAACCACTTTTGCACTTGTATTAGTGTGGAAAAACCACATTTCGCACTTGTGTTAGTGTTGAAAAACCACTTTTCGCACTTGTGTTAGTGTTGAAAAACCACTTTTCGCACTTGTGTTGGTGCAGGAAACCACATTTGCACTTGTATTAGTGTGGAAAAACCACTTTTCGCACTTGTGATAGTTTTGAAAAACCACTTTTCACACTTGTGTAGGTGCACGAAACCACTTTTGCACTTGTATTAATGTGGAACAACCACTTTTCACACTTGTGTTAGTGTTGAAAAACCACTTTTGGCACTTGTGTTGGTGCAGGAAACCACATTTGCACTTGTATTAGTGTGGAAAAACCACTTTTCGCACTTGTGATAATTTTGAAAAACCACTTTTCGCACTTGTGTTAGTGTTGAAAAACCACTTTTTGCACTTGTGATAGTGTTGAAAAAACACTTTTCGCACTTGTGTTGGTGAAGGAAACCACTTTTGCACTTGTATTAGTGTGGAAAAAACACTTTTTGCACTTGTGTTAGTGTTGAAAAACCACTTTTCGCACTTGTGATAGTGTTGAAAAACCACTTTTCGCACTTGTGTTAGTGTTGAAAAACCACTTTTCGCACTTGTGTTAGTGTTGAAAAACCACTTTTCGCACTTGTGTTGGTGCAGGAAACCACTTTTGCACTTGTATTAGTGTGGAAAAACCACTTTTCGCACTTGTGTTAGTGTTGAAAAACCACTTTTCGCACTTGTGTTAGTGTTGAAAAACCACTTTTCGCACTTGTGTTGGTGCAGGAAACCACTTTTGCACTTGTATTAGTGTGGAAAAAACACTTTTTGCACTTGTGATAGTGTTGAAAAACCACTTTTGCACTTGTGTTAGTGTTGAAAAACCACTTTTCGCACTTGTGTTGGTGCACGAAACCACTTTTGCACTTGTATTATTGTGGAAAAACCACTTTTTGCACTTGTGATAGTGTTGAAAAACCACTTTTCGCACTTGTGTTAGTGTTGAAAAACCACTTTTCGCACTTGTGTTGGTGCAGGAAACCACTATTGCACTTGTATTAGTGTGGAAAAAACACTTTTTGCACTTGTGATAGTGTTGAAAAACCACTTTTCGCACTTGTGTTAGTGTTGAAAAACCACTTTTCGCACTTGTGTTGGTGCAGGAAACCACTTTTGCACTTGTATTAGTGTGGAAAAACCACTTTTCGCACTTGTGTTAGTGTTGAAAAACCACTTTTCGCACTTGTGTTGGTGCACGAAACCACTTTTGCACTTGTATTATTGTGGAAAAACCACTTTTTGCACTTGTGATAGTGTTGAAAAACCACTTTTCGCACTTGTGTTAGTGTTGAAAAACCACTTTTCGCACTTGTGTTGGTGCAGGAAACCACTATTGCACTTGTATTAGTGTGGAAAAAACACTTTTTGCACTTGTGATAGTGTTGAAAAACCACTTTTCGCACTTGTGTTAGTGTTGAAAAACCACTTTTCGCACTTGTGTTGGTGCAGGAAACCACTTTTGCACTTGTATTAGTGTGGAAAAAACACTTTTCGCACTTGTGTTGGTGAAGGAAACCACTTTTGCACTTGTATTAGTGTGGAAAAAACACTTTTTGCACTTGTGATAGTGTTGAAAAACCACTTTTCGCACGTGTGTTAGTGTTGAAAAACCACTTTTCGTACTTGTGTTGGTGCAGGAAACCACTTTTGCACTTGTATTAGTGTGGAAAAACCACTTTTCGCACTTGTGTTGGTGAAGGAAACCACTTTTGCACTTGTATTAGTGTGGAAAAAACACTTTTTGCACTTGTGTTAGTGTTGAAAAACCACTTTTCGCACTTGTGATAGTGTTGAAAAACCACTTTTCGCACTTGTGTTAGTGTTGAAAAACCACTTTTCGCACTTGTGTTGGTGCAGGAAACCACTTTTGCACTTGTATTAGTGTGGAAAAAACACTTTTCGCACTTGTGTTGGTGAAGGAAACCACTTTTGCACTTGTATTAGTGTGGAAAAAACACTTTTTGCACTTGTGTTAGTGTTGAAAAACCACTTTTCGCACTTGTGATAGTGTTGAAAAACCACTTTTCGCACTTGTGTTAGTGTTGAAAAACCACTTTTTGCACTTGTGTTAGTGTTGAAAAACCACTTTTCGCACTTGTGTTGGTGCAGGAAACCACTTTTGCACTTGTATTAGTGTGGAAAAAACACTTTTTGCACTTGTGATAGTGTTGAAAAACCACTTTTCACACTTGTGTTGGTGCAGGAAACCACTTTTGCACTTGTATTAGTGTGGAAAAGCCACTTTTCGCACTTGTGTTAGTGTTGAAAAACCACTTTTCGCACTTGTGTTAGTGTTGAAAAACCACTTTTCGCACTTGTGTTGGTGCAGGAAACCACTTTTGCACTTGTATTAGTGTGGAAAAAACACTTTTTGCACTTGTGATAGTGTTGAAAAACCACTTTTTGCACTTGTGTTAGTGTTGAAAAACCACTTTTCGCACTTGTGTTGGTGCACGAAACCACTTTTGCACTTGTATTATTGTGGAAAAACCACTTTTTGCACTTGTGATAGTGTTGAAAAACCACTTTTCGCCCTTGTGTTAGTGTTGAAAAACCACTTTTCGCACTTGTGTTGGTGCAGGAAACCACTATTGCACTTGTATTAGTGTGGAAAAAACACTTTTTGCACTTGTGATAGTGTTGAAAAACCACATTTCGCACTTGTGTTAGTGTTGAAAAACCACTTTTCGCACTTATGTTGGGCAGGAAACCACTTTTGCACTTGTATTAGTGTGGAAAAAACACTTTTCGCACTTGTGTTAGTGTTGAAAAACCACTTTTCGCACTTGTGTTAGTGTTGAAAAACCACTTTTCGCACTTGTGTTGGTGCAGGAAACCACTTTTGCACTTGTATTAGTGTGGAAAAAACACTTTTTGCACTTGTGATAGTGTTGAAAAACCACATTTCGCACTTGTGTTGGTGCAGGAAACCACTTTTGCACTTGTATTAGTGTAGAAAAACCACTTTTCGCACTTGTGTTAGTGTTGAAAAACCACTTTTCGCACTTGTGTTAGTGTTGAAAAACCACTTTTCGCACTTGTGTTGGTACAGGAAACCACTTTTGCACTTGTATTAGTGTGGAAAAAACACTTTTTGCACTTGTGATAGTGTTGAAAAACCACTTTTTGCACTTGTGTTAGTGTTGAAAAACCACTTTTCGCACTTGTGTTGGTGCACGAAACCACTTTTGCAATTGTATTAGTGTGGAAAAAACACTTTTTGCACTTGTGATAGTGTTGAAAAACCACTTTTCGCACTTGTGTTAGTGTTGAAAAACCACTTTTTAGCACTTGTGTTGGTGCAGGAAACCACTTTTGCACTTGTATTAGTGTGGAAAAACCACATTTCGCACTTGTGTTAGTGTTGAAAAACCACTTTTCGCACTTGTGTTAGTGTTGAAAAACCACTTTTCGCACTTGTGTTGGTGCAGGAAACCACATTTGCACTTGTATTAGTGTGGAAAAACCACTTTTCGCACTTGTGATAGTTTTGAAAAACCACTTTTCACACTTGTGTAGGTGCACGAAACCACTTTTGCACTTGTATTAATGTGGAACAACCACTTTTCACACTTGTGTTAGTGTTGAAAAACCACTTTTGGCACTTGTGTTGGTGCAGGAAACCACATTTGCACTTGTATTAGTGTGGAAAAACCACTTTTCGCACTTGTGATAATTTTGAAAAACCACTTTTCGCACTTGTGTTAGTGTTGAAAAACCACTTTTTGCACTTGTGATAGTGTTGAAAAAACACTTTTCGCACTTGTGTTGGTGAAGGAAACCACTTTTGCACTTGTATTAGTGTGGAAAAAACACTTTTTGCACTTGTGTTAGTGTTGAAAAACCACTTTTCGCACTTGTGATAGTGTTGAAAAACCACTTTTCGCACTTGTGTTAGTGTTGAAAAACCACTTTTCGCACTTGTGTTAGTGTTGAAAAACCACTTTTCGCACTTGTGTTGGTGCAGGAAACCACTTTTGCACTTGTATTAGTGTGGAAAAACCACTTTTCGCACTTGTGTTAGTGTTGAAAAACCACTTTTCGCACTTGTGTTAGTGTTGAAAAACCACTTTTCGCACTTGTGTTGGTGCAGGAAACCACTTTTGCACTTGTATTAGTGTGGAAAAAACACTTTTTGCACTTGTGATAGTGTTGAAAAACCACTTTTGCACTTGTGTTAGTGTTGAAAAACCACTTTTCGCACTTGTGTTGGTGCACGAAACCACTTTTGCACTTGTATTATTGTGGAAAAACCACTTTTTGCACTTGTGATAGTGTTGAAAAACCACTTTTCGCACTTGTGTTAGTGTTGAAAAACCACTTTTCGCACTTGTGTTGGTGCAGGAAACCACTATTGCACTTGTATTAGTGTGGAAAAAACACTTTTTGCACTTGTGATAGTGTTGAAAAACCACTTTTCGCACTTGTGTTAGTGTTGAAAAACCACTTTTCGCACTTGTGTTGGTGCAGGAAACCACTTTTGCACTTGTATTAGTGTGGAAAAACCACTTTTCGCACTTGTGTTAGTGTTGAAAAACCACTTTTCGCACTTGTGTTGGTGCACGAAACCACTTTTGCACTTGTATTATTGTGGAAAAACCACTTTTTGCACTTGTGATAGTGTTGAAAAACCACTTTTCGCACTTGTGTTAGTGTTGAAAAACCACTTTTCGCACTTGTGTTGGTGCAGGAAACCACTATTGCACTTGTATTAGTGTGGAAAAAACACTTTTTGCACTTGTGATAGTGTTGAAAAACCACTTTTCGCACTTGTGTTAGTGTTGAAAAACCACTTTTCGCACTTGTGTTGGTGCAGGAAACCACTTTTGCACTTGTATTAGTGTGGAAAAACCACTTTTCGCACTTGTGTTAGTGTTGAAAAACCACTTTTCGCACTTGTGTTAGTGTTGAAAAACCACTTTTCGCACTTGTGTTGGTGCAGGAAACCACTTTTGCACTTGTATTAGTGTGGAAAAAACACTTTTCGCACTTGTGTTAGTGTTGAAAAACCACATTTCGCACTTGTGTTAGTGTTGAAAAACCACTTTTTGCACTTGTGTTGGTGCAGGAAACCACTTTTGCACTTGCATTAGTGTGGAAAAAACACTTTTTGCACTTGTGATAGTGTTGAAAAACCACTTTTGCACTTGTATTAGTGTGGAAAAACCACTTTTCGCACTTGTGTTAGTGTTGAAAAACCACATTTCGCACTTGTGTTAGTGTTGAAAAACCACTTTTCGCACTTGTGTTGGGCAGGAAACCACTTTTGCACTTGTATTAGTGTGGAAAAAACACTTTTCGCACTTGTGTTAGTGTTGAAAAACCACTTTTCGCACTTGTGTTAGTGTTGAAAAACCACTTTTCGCACTTGTGTTGGTGCAGGAAACCACTTTTGCACTTGTATTAGTGTGGAAAAAACACTTTTTGCACTTGTGATAGTGTTGAAAAACCACATTTCGCACTTGTGTTGGTGCAGGAAACCACTTTTGCACTTGTATTAGTGTAGAAAAACCACTTTTCGCACTTGTGTTAGTGTTGAAAAACCACTTTTCGCACTTGTGTTAGTGTTGAAAAACCACTTTTCGCACTTGTGTTGGTACAGGAAACCACTTTTGCACTTGTATTAGTGTGGAAAAAACACTTTTTGCACTTGTGATAGTGTTGAAAAACCACTTTTTGCACTTGTGTTAGTGTTGAAAAACCACTTTTCGCACTTGTGTTGGTGCACGAAACCACTTTTGCAATTGTATTAGTGTGGAAAAAACACTTTTTGCACTTGTGATAGTGTTGAAAAACCACTTTTCGCACTTGTGTTAGTGTTGAAAAACCACTTTATAGCACTTGTGTTGGTGCAGGAAACCACTTTTGCACTTGTATTAGTGTGGAAAACCACTTTTCGCACTTGTGTTAGTGTTGAAAAACCACTTTTCGCACTTGTGTTAGTGTTGAAAAACCACTTTTCGCACTTGTGTTGGTGCAGGAAACCACATTTGCACTTGTATTAGTGTGGAAAAACCACTTTTCGCACTTGTGATAGTTTTGAAAAACCACTTTTCGCACTTGTGTTGGTGCACGAAACCACTTTTGCACTTGTATTAGTGTGGAACAACCACTTTTCACACTTGTGTTAGTGTTGAAAAACCACTTTTCGCACTTGTGTTGGTGCAGGAAACCACATTTGCACTTGTATTAGTGTGGAAAAACCACTTTTCGCACTTGTGATAATTTTGAAAAACCACTTTTCGCACTTGTGTTAGTGTTGAAAAACCACTTTTTGCACTTGTGATAGTGTTGAAAAAGCACTTTTCGCACTTGTGTTGGTGAAGGAAACCACTTTTGCACTTGTATTAGTGTGGAAAAAACACTTTTTGCACTTGTGTTAGTGTTGAAAAACCACTTTTCGCACTTGTGATAGTGTTGAAAAACCACTTTTCGCACTTGTGTTAGTGTTGAAAAACCACTTTTCGCACTTGTGTTAGTGTTGAAAAACCACTTTTCGCACTTGTGTTGGTGCAGGAAACCACTTTTGCACTTGTATTAGTGTGGAAAAAACACTTTTTGCACTTGTGATAGTGTTGAAAAACCACTTTTCACACTTGTGTTGGTGCAGGAAACCACTTTTGCACTTGTATTAGTGTGGAAAAACCACTTTTCGCACTTGTGTTAGTGTTGAAAAACCACTTTTCGCACTTGTGTTAGTGTTGAAAAACCACTTTTCGCACTTGTGTTGGTGCAGGAAACCACTTTTGCACTTGTATTAGTGTGGAAAAAACACTTTTTGCACTTGTGATAGTGTTGAAAAACCACTTTTGCACTTGTGTTAGTGTTGAAAAACCACTTTTCGCACTTGTGTTGGTGCACGAAACCACTTTTGCACTTGTACTATTGTGGAAAAACCACTTTTTGCACTTGTGATAGTGTTGAAAAACCACTTTTCGCACTTGTGTTAGTGTTGAAAAACCACTTTTCGCACTTGTGTTGGTGCAGGAAACCACTATTGCACTTGTATTAGTGTGGAAAAAACACTTTTTGCACTTGTGATAGTGTTGAAAAACCACTTTTCGCACTTGTGTTAGTGTTGAAAAACCACTTTTCGCACTTGTGTTGGTGCAGGAAACCACTTTTGCACTTGTATTAGTGTGGAAAAACCACTTTTCGCACTTGTGTTAGTGTTGAAAAACCACTTTTCGCACTTGTGTTAGTGTTGAAAAACCACTTTTCGCACTTGTGTTGGTGCAGGAAACCACTTTTGCACTTGTATTAGTGTGGAAAAAACACTTTTCGCACTTGTGTTAGTGTTGAAAAACCACATTTCGCACTTGTGTTAGTGTTGAAAAACCACTTTTTGCACTTGTGTTGGTGCAGGAAACCACTTTTGCACTTGCATTAGTGTGGAAAAAACACTTTTTGCACTTGTGATAGTGTTGAAAAACCACTTTTTGCACTTGTGTTAGTGTTGAAAAACCACTTTTCGCACTTGTGTTGGTGCACTAAACCACTTTTGCACTTGTATTAGTGTGGAAAAAACACTTTTTGCACTTGTGATAGTGTTGAAAAACCACTTTTCGCACTTGTGTTAGTGTTGAAAAACCACTTTTCGCACTTGTGTTGGTGCAGGAAACCACTTTTGCACTTGTATTAGTGTGGAAAAACCACTTTTCGCACTTGTGTTAGTGTTGAAAAACCACTTTTCGCACTTGTGTTAGTGTTGAAAAACCACTTTTTGCACTTGTGTTGGTGCAGGAAACCACATTTGCACTTGTATTAGTGTGGAAAAACCACTTTTCGCACTTGTGATAGTGTTGATAAACCACTTTTCGCACTTGTGTTAGTGTTGAAAAACCACTTTTTGCACTTGTGATAGTGTTGAAAAAACACTTTTCGCACTTGTGTTGGTGAAGGAAACCACTTTTGCACTTGTATTAGTGTGGAAAAAACACTTTTTGCACTTGTGATAGTGTTGAAAACCCACTTTTCGAACTTGTGTTAGTGTTGAAAAACCACTTTTCGCACTTGTGTTGGTGCAGGAAACCACTTTTGCACTTGTATTAGTGTGGAAAAACCACTTTTCGCACTTGTGTTAGTGTTGAAAAACCACTTTTCGCACTTGTGTTAGTGTTGAAAAACCACTTTTCGCACTTGTGTTAGTGTTGAAAAACCACTTTTCGCACTTGTGTTGGTGCAGGAAACCACTTTTGCACTTGTATTAGTGTGGAAAAACCACTTTTCGCACTTGTGTTAGTGTTGAAAAACCACTTTTCGCACTTGTGTTAGTGTTGAAAAACCACTTTTCGCACTTGTGTTGGTGCAGGAAACCACTTTTGCACTTGTATTAGTGTGGAAAAAACACTTTTTGCACTTGTGATAGTGTTGAAAAACCACTTTTGCACTTGTGTTAGTGTTGAAAAACCACTTTTCGCACTTGTGTTGGTGCACGAAACCACTTTTGCACTTGTATTATTGTGGAAAAACCACTTTTTGCACTTGTGATAGTGTTGAAAAACCACTTTTCGCACTTGTGTTAGTGTTGAAAAACCACTTTTCGCACTTGTGTTGGTGCAGGAAACCACTATTGCACTTGTATTAGTGTGGAAAAAACACTTTTTGCACTTGTGATAGTGTTGAAAAACCACTTTTCGCACTTGTGTTAGTGTTGAAAAACCACTTTTCGCACTTGTGTTGGTGCAGGAAACCACTTTTGCACTTGTATTAGTGTGGAAAAACCACTTTTCGCACTTGTGTTAGTGTTGAAAAACCACTTTTCGCACTTGTGTTAGTGTTGAAAAACCACTTTTCGCACTTGTGTTGGTGCAGGAAACCACTTTTGCACTTGTATTAGTGTGGAAAAAACACTTTTCGCACTTGTGTTAGTGTTGAAAAACCACATTTCGCACTTGTGTTAGTGTTGAAAAACCACTTTTTGCACTTGTGTTGGTGCAGGAAACCACTTTTGCACTTGCATTAGTGTGGAAAAAACACTTTTTGCACTTGTGATAGTGTTGAAAAACCACTTTTGCACTTGTATTAGTGTGGAAAAACCACTTTTCGCACTTGTGTTAGTGTTGAAAAACCACATTTCGCACTTGTGTTAGTGTTGAAAAACCACTTTTCGCACTTGTGTTGGGCAGGAAACCACTTTTGCACTTGTATTAGTGTGGAAAAAACACTTTTCGCACTTGTGTTAGTGTTGAAAAACCACTTTTCGCACTTGTGTTAGTGTTGAAAAACCACTTTTCGCACTTGTGTTGGTGCAGGAAACCACTTTTGCACTTGTATTAGTGTGGAAAAAACACTTTTTGCACTTGTGATAGTGTTGAAAAACCACATTTCGCACTTGTGTTGGTGCAGGAAACCACTTTTGCACTTGTATTAGTGTAGAAAAACCACTTTTCGCACTTGTGTTAGTGTTGAAAAACCACTTTTCGCACTTGTGTTAGTGTTGAAAAACCACTTTTCGCACTTGTGTTGGTACAGGAAACCACTTTTGCACTTGTATTAGTGTGGAAAAAACACTTTTTGCACTTGTGATAGTGTTGAAAAACCACTTTTTGCACTTGTGTTAGTGTTGAAAAACCACTTTTCGCACTTGTGTTGGTGCACGAAACCACTTTTGCAATTGTATTAGTGTGGAAAAAACACTTTTTGCACTTGTGATAGTGTTGAAAAACCACTTTTCGCACTTGTGTTAGTGTTGAAAAACCACTTTATAGCACTTGTGTTGGTGCAGGAAACCACTTTTGCACTTGTATTAGTGTGGAAAAACCACTTTTCGCACTTGTGTTAGTGTTGAAAAACCACTTTTCGCACTTGTGTTAGTGTTGAAAAACCACTTTTCGCACTTGTGTTGGTGCAGGAAACCACATTTGCACTTGTATTAGTGTGGAAAAACCACTTTTCGCACTTGTGATAGTTTTGAAAAACCACTTTTCGCACTTGTGTTGGTGCACGAAACCACTTTTGCACTTGTATTAGTGTGGAACAACCACTTTTCACACTTGTGTTAGTGTTGAAAAACACTTTTCGCACTTGTGTTGGTGCAGGAAACCACATTTGCACTTGTATTAGTGTGGAAAAACCACTTTTCGCACTTGTGATAATTTTGAAAAACCACTTTTCGCACTTGTGTTAGTGTTGAAAAACCACTTTTTGCACTTGTGATAGTGTTGAAAAAGCACTTTTCGCACTTGTGTTGGTGAAGGAAACTACTTTTGCACTTGTATTAGTGTGGAAAAAACACTTTTTGCACTTGTGTTAGTGTTGAAAAACCACTTTTCGCACTTGTGATAGTGTTGAAAAACCACTTTTCGCACTTGTGTTAGTGTTGAAAAACCACTTTTCGCACTTGTGTTAGTGTTGAAAAACCACTTTTCGCACTTGTGTTGGTGCAGGAAACCACTTTTGCACTTGTATTAGTGTGGAAAAAACACTTTTTGCACTTGTGATAGTGTTGAAAAACCACTTTTCACACTTGTGTTGGTGCAGGAAACCACTTTTGCACTTGTATTAGTGTGGAAAAACCACTTTTCGCACTTGTGTTAGTGTTGAAAAACCACTTTTCGCACTTGTGTTAGTGTTGAAAAACCACTTTTCGCACTTGTGTTGGTGCAGGAAACCACTTTTGCACTTGTATTAGTGTGGAAAAAACACTTTTTGCACTTGTGATAGTGTTGAAAAACCACTTTTGCACTTGTGTTAGTGTTGAAAAACCACTTTTCGCACTTGTGTTGGTGCACGAAACCACTTTTGCACTTGTACTATTGTGGAAAAACCACTTTTTGCACTTGTGATAGTGTTGAAAAACCACTTTTCGCACTTGTGTTAGTGTTGAAAAACCACTTTTCGCACTTGTGTTGGTGCAGGAAACCACTATTGCACTTGTATTAGTGTGGAAAAAACACTTTTTGCACTTGTGATAGTGTTGAAAAACCACTTTTCGCACTTGTGTTAGTGTTGAAAAACCACTTTTCGCACTTGTGTTGGTGCAGGAAACCACTTTTGCACTTGTATTAGTGTGGAAAAACCACTTTTCGCACTTGTGTTAGTGTTGAAAAACCACTTTTCGCACTTGTGTTAGTGTTGAAAAACCACTTTTCGCACTTGTGTTGGTGCAGGAAACCACTTTTGCACTTGTATTAGTGTGGAAAAAACACTTTTCGCACTTGTGTTAGTGTTGAAAAACCACATTTCGCACTTGTGTTAGTGTTGAAAAACCACTTTTTGCACTTGTGTTGGTGCAGGAAACCACTTTTGCACTTGCATTAGTGTGGAAAAAACACTTTTTGCACTTGTGATAGTGTTGAAAAACCACTTTTTGCACTTGTGTTAGTGTTGAAAAACCACTTTTCGCACTTGTGTTGGTGCACGAAACCACTTTTGCACTTGTATTAGTGTGGAAAAAACACTTTTTGCACTTGTGATAGTGTTGAAAAACCACTTTTCGCACTTGTGTTAGTGTTGAAAAACCACTTTTCGCACTTGTGTTGGTGCAGGAAACCACTTTTGCACTTGTATTAGTGTGGAAAAACCACTTTTCGCACTTGTGTTAGTGTTGAAAAACCACTTTTCGCACTTGTGTTAGTGTTGAAAAACCACTTTTTGCACTTGTGTTGGTGCAGGAAACCACATTTGCACTTGTATTAGTGTGGAAAAACAACTTTTCGCACTTGTGATAGTGTTGATAAACCACTTTTCGCACTTGTGTTAGTGTTGAAAAACCACTTTTTGCACTTGTGATAGTGTTGAAAAAACACTTTTCGCACTTGTGTTGGTGAAGGAAACCACTTTTGCACTTGTATTAGTGTGGAAAAAACACTTTTTGCACTTGTGATAGTGTTGAAAACCCACTTTTCGAACTTGTGTTAGTGTTGAAAAACCACTTTTCGCACTTGTGTTGGTGCAGGAAACCACTTTTGCACTTGTATTAGTGTGGAAAAACCACTTTTCGCACTTGTGTTAGTGTTGAAAAACCACTTTTCGCACTTGTGTTAGTGTTGAAAAACCACTTTTCGCACTTGTGATAGTGTTGAAAAACCACTTTTTGCACTTGTGTTAGTGTTGAAAAACCACTTTTCGCAATCGTGTTGGTGCAGGAAACCACTTTTGCACTTGTATTAGTGCGGAAAAAACACTTTTTGCACTTGTGATAGTGTTGAAAAACCACTTTTCGCACTTGTGTTAGTGTTGAAAAAACACTTTTCGCACTTGTGTTGGTGAAAGAAACCACTTTTGCACTTGTATTAGTGTGGAAAAAACACCTTTTGCACTTGTGTTAGTGTTGAAAAACCACTTTTTGCACTTGTGATAGTGTTGAAAAACCACTTTTCGCACTTGTGTTGGTGCAGGAAACCACTTTTGCACTTGTATTAGTGTGGAAAAACCACTTTTCGCACTTGTGTTAGTGTTGAAAAACCACTTTTCGCACTTGTGTTAGTGTTGAAAAACCACTTTTCGCACTTGTGTTGGTGCAGGAAACCACTTTTGCACTTGTATTAGTGTGGAAAAAACACTTTTCGCACTTGTGTTAGTGTTGAAAAACCACATTTCGCACTTGTGTTAGTGTTGAAAAACCACTTTTTGCACTTGTGTTGGTGCAGGAAACCACTTTTGCACTTGCATTAGTGTGGAAAAAACACTTTTTGCACTTGTGATAGTGTTGAAAAACCACTTTTGCACTTGTATTAGTGTGGAAAAACCACTTTTCGCACTTGTGTTAGTGTTGAAAAACCACATTTCGCACTTGTGTTAGTGTTGAAAAACCACTTTTCGCACTTGTGTTGGGCAGGAAACCACTTTTGCACTTGTATTAGTGTGGAAAAAACACTTTTCGCACTTGTGTTAGTGTTGAAAAACCACTTTTCGCACTTGTGTTAGTGTTGAAAAACCACTTTTCGCACTTGTGTTGGTGCAGGAAACCACTTTTGCACTTGTATTAGTGTGGAAAAAACACTTTTTGCACTTGTGATAGTGTTGAAAAACCACATTTCGCACTTGTGTTGGTGCAGGAAACCACTTTTGCACTTGTATTAGTGTAGAAAAACCACTTTTCGCACTTGTGTTAGTGTTGAAAAACCACTTTTCGCACTTGTGTTAGTGTTGAAAAACCACTTTTCGCACTTGTGTTGGTACAGGAAACCACTTTTGCACTTGTATTAGTGTGGAAAAAACACTTTTTGCACTTGTGATAGTGTTGAAAAACCACTTTTTGCACTTGTGTTAGTGTTGAAAAACCACTTTTCGCACTTGTGTTGGTGCACGAAACCACTTTTGCAATTGTATTAGTGTGGAAAAAACACTTTTTGCACTTGTGATAGTGTTGAAAAACCACTTTTCGCACTTGTGTTAGTGTTGAAAAACCACTTTATAGCACTTGTGTTGGTGCAGGAAACCACTTTTGCACTTGTATTAGTGTGGAAAAACCACTTTTCGCACTTGTGTTAGTGTTGAAAAACCACTTTTCGCACTTGTGTTAGTGTTGAAAAACCACTTTTCGCACTTGTGTTGGTGCAGGAAACCACATTTGCACTTGTATTAGTGTGGAAAAACCACTTTTCGCACTTGTGATAGTTTTGAAAAACCACTTTTCGCACTTGTGTTGGTGCACGAAACCACTTTTGCACTTGTATTAGTGTGGAACAACCACTTTTCACACTTGTGTTAGTGTTGAAAAACACTTTTCGCACTTGTGTTGGTGCAGGAAACCACATTTGCACTTGTATTAGTGTGGAAAAACCACTTTTCGCACTTGTGATAATTTTGAAAAACCACTTTTCGCACTTGTGTTAGTGTTGAAAAACCACTTTTTGCACTTGTGATAGTGTTGAAAAAGCACTTTTCGCACTTGTGTTGGTGAAGGAAACTACTTTTGCACTTGTATTAGTGTGGAAAAAACACTTTTTGCACTTGTGTTAGTGTTGAAAAACCACTTTTCGCACTTGTGATAGTGTTGAAAAACCACTTTTCGCACTTGTGTTAGTGTTGAAAAACCACTTTTCGCACTTGTGTTAGTGTTGAAAAACCACTTTTCGCACTTGTGTTGGTGCAGGAAACCACTTTTGCACTTGTATTAGTGTGGAAAAAACACTTTTTGCACTTGTGATAGTGTTGAAAAACCACTTTTCACACTTGTGTTGGTGCAGGAAACCACTTTTGCACTTGTATTAGTGTGGAAAAACCACTTTTCGCACTTGTGTTAGTGTTGAAAAACCACTTTTCGCACTTGTGTTAGTGTTGAAAAACCACTTTTCGCACTTGTGTTGGTGCAGGAAACCACTTTTGCACTTGTATTAGTGTGGAAAAAACACTTTTTGCACTTGTGATAGTGTTGAAAAACCACTTTTGCACTTGTGTTAGTGTTGAAAAACCACTTTTCGCACTTGTGTTGGTGCACGAAACCACTTTTGCACTTGTACTATTGTGGAAAAACCACTTTTTGCACTTGTGATAGTGTTGAAAAACCACTTTTCGCACTTGTGTTAGTGTTGAAAAACCACTTTTCGCACTTGTGTTGGTGCAGGAAACCACTTTTGCACTTGTATTAGTGTGGAAAAAACACTTTTCGCACTTGTGTTAGTGTTGAAAAACCACATTTCGCACTTGTGTTAGTGTTGAAAAACCACTTTTTGCACTTGTGTTGGTGCAGGAAACCACTTTTGCACTTGCATTAGTGTGGAAAAAACACTTTTTGCACTTGTGATAGTGTTGAAAAACCACTTTTTGCACTTGTGTTAGTGTTGAAAAACCACTTTTCGCACTTGTGTTGGTGCACGAAACCACTTTTGCACTTGTATTAGTGTGGAAAAAACACTTTTTGCACTTGTGATAGTGTTGAAAAAGCACTTTTCGCACTTGTGTTGGTGAAGGAAACTACTTTTGCACTTGTATTAGTGTGGAAAAAACACTTTTTGCACTTGTGTTAGTGTTGAAAAACCACTTTTCGCACTTGTGATAGTGTTGAAAAACCACTTTTCGCACTTGTGTTAGTGTTGAAAAACCACTTTTCGCACTTGTGTTAGTGTTGAAAAACCACTTTTCGCACTTGTGTTGGTGCAGGAAACCACTTTTGCACTTGTATTAGTGTGGAAAAAACACTTTTTGCACTTGTGATAGTGTTGAAAAACCACTTTTCACACTTGTGTTGGTGCAGGAAACCACTTTTGCACTTGTATTAGTGTGGAAAAACCACTTTTCGCACTTGTGTTAGTGTTGAAAAACCACTTTTCGCACTTGTGTTAGTGTTGAAAAACCACTTTTCGCACTTGTGTTGGTGCAGGAAACCACTTTTGCACTTGTATTAGTGTGGAAAAAACACTTTTTGCACTTGTGATAGTGTTGAAAAACCACTTTTGCACTTGTGTTAGTGTTGAAAAACCACTTTTCGCACTTGTGTTGGTGCACGAAACCACTTTTGCACTTGTACTATTGTGGAAAAACCACTTTTTGCACTTGTGATAGTGTTGAAAAACCACTTTTCGCACTTGTGTTAGTGTTGAAAAACCACTTTTCGCACTTGTGTTGGTGCAGGAAACCACTTTTGCACTTGTATTAGTGTGGAAAAAACACTTTTCGCACTTGTGTTAGTGTTGAAAAACCACATTTCGCACTTGTGTTAGTGTTGAAAAACCACTTTTTGCACTTGTGTTGGTGCAGGAAACCACTTTTGCACTTGCATTAGTGTGGAAAAAACACTTTTTGCACTTGTGATAGTGTTGAAAAACCACTTTTTGCACTTGTGTTAGTGTTGAAAAACCACTTTTCGCACTTGTGTTGGTGCACGAAACCACTTTTGCACTTGTATTAGTGTGGAAAAAACACTTTTTGCACTTGTGATAGTGTTGAAAAACCACTTTTCGCACTTGTGTTAGTGTTGAAAAACCACTTTTCGCACTTGTGTTGGTGCAGGAAACCACTTTTGCACTTGTATTAGTGTGGAAAAACCACTTTTCGCACTTGTGTTAGTGTTGAAAAACCACTTTTCGCACTTGTGTTAGTGTTGAAAAACCACTTTTTGCACTTGTGTTGGTGCAGGAAACCACATTTGCACTTGTATTAGTGTGGAAAAACAACTTTTCGCACTTGTGATAGTGTTGATAAACCACTTTTCGCACTTGTGTTAGTGTTGAAAAACCACTTTTTGCACTTGTGATAGTGTTGAAAAAACACTTTTCGCACTTGTGTTGGTGAAGGAAACCACTTTTGCACTTGTATTAGTGTGGAAAAAACACTTTTTGCACTTGTGATAGTGTTGAAAACCCACTTTTCGAACTTGTGTTAGTGTTGAAAAACCACTTTTCGCACTTGTGTTGGTGCAGGAAACCACTTTTGCACTTGTATTAGTGTGGAAAAACCACTTTTCGCACTTGTGTTAGTGTTGAAAAACCACTTTTCGCACTTGTGTTAGTGTTGAAAAACCACTTTTCGCACTTGTGATAGTGTTGAAAAACCACTTTTTGCACTTGTGTTAGTGTTGAAAAACCACTTTTCGCAATCGTGTTGGTGCAGGAAACCACTTTTGCACTTGTATTAGTGCGGAAAAAACACTTTTTGCACTTGTGATAGTGTTGAAAAACCACTTTTCGCACTTGTGTTAGTGTTGAAAAAACACTTTTCGCACTTGTGTTGGTGAAAGAAACCACTTTTGCACTTGTATTAGTGTGGAAAAAACACCTTTTGCACTTGTGTTAGTGTTGAAAAACCACTTTTTGCACTTGTGATAGTGTTGAAAAACCACTTTTCGCACTTGTGTTGGTGCAGGAAACCACTTTTGCACTTGTATTAGTGTGGAAAAACCACTTTTCGCACTTGTGTTAGTGTTGAAAAACCACTTTTCGCACTTGTGTTAGTGTTGAAAAACCACTTTTCGCACTTGTGTTGGTGCAGGAAACCACTTTTGCACTTGTATTAGTGTGGAAAAAACACTTTTCGCACTTGTGTTAGTGTTGAAAAACCACATTTCGCACTTGTGTTAGTGTTGAAAAACCACTTTTTGCACTTGTGTTGGTGCAGGAAACCACTTTTGCACTTGCATTAGTGTGGAAAAAACACTTTTTGCACTTGTGATAGTGTTGAAAAACCACTTTTGCACTTGTATTAGTGTGGAAAAACCACTTTTCGCACTTGTGTTAGTGTTGAAAAACCACATTTCGCACTTGTGTTAGTGTTGAAAAACCACTTTTCGCACTTGTGTTGGGCAGGAAACCACTTTTGCACTTGTATTAGTGTGGAAAAAACACTTTTCGCACTTGTGTTAGTGTTGAAAAACCACTTTTCGCACTTGTGTTAGTGTTGAAAAACCACTTTTCGCACTTGTGTTGGTGCAGGAAACCACTTTTGCACTTGTATTAGTGTGGAAAAAACACTTTTTGCACTTGTGATAGTGTTGAAAAACCACATTTCGCACTTGTGTTGGTGCAGGAAACCACTTTTGCACTTGTATTAGTGTAGAAAAACCACTTTTCGCACTTGTGTTAGTGTTGAAAAACCACTTTTCGCACTTGTGTTAGTGTTGAAAAACCACTTTTCGCACTTGTGTTGGTACAGGAAACCACTTTTGCACTTGTATTAGTGTGGAAAAAACACTTTTTGCACTTGTGATAGTGTTGAAAAACCACTTTTTGCACTTGTGTTAGTGTTGAAAAACCACTTTTCGCACTTGTGTTGGTGCACGAAACCACTTTTGCAATTGTATTAGTGTGGAAAAAACACTTTTTGCACTTGTGATAGTGTTGAAAAACCACTTTTCGCACTTGTGTTAGTGTTGAAAAACCACTTTATAGCACTTGTGTTGGTGCAGGAAACCACTTTTGCACTTGTATTAGTGTGGAAAAACCACTTTTCGCACTTGTGTTAGTGTTGAAAAACCACTTTTCGCACTTGTGTTAGTGTTGAAAAACCACTTTTCGCACTTGTGTTGGTGCAGGAAACCACATTTGCACTTGTATTAGTGTGGAAAAACCACTTTTCGCACTTGTGATAGTTTTGAAAAACCACTTTTCGCACTTGTGTTGGTGCACGAAACCACTTTTGCACTTGTATTAGTGTGGAACAACCACTTTTCACACTTGTGTTAGTGTTGAAAAACACTTTTCGCACTTGTGTTGGTGCAGGAAACCACATTTGCACTTGTATTAGTGTGGAAAAACCACTTTTCGCACTTGTGATAATTTTGAAAAACCACTTTTCGCACTTGTGTTAGTGTTGAAAAACCACTTTTTGCACTTGTGATAGTGTTGAAAAAGCACTTTTCGCACTTGTGTTGGTGAAGGAAACTACTTTTGCACTTGTATTAGTGTGGAAAAAACACTTTTTGCACTTGTGTTAGTGTTGAAAAACCACTTTTCGCACTTGTGATAGTGTTGAAAAACCACTTTTCGCACTTGTGTTAGTGTTGAAAAACCACTTTTCGCACTTGTGTTAGTGTTGAAAAACCACTTTTCGCACTTGTGTTGGTGCAGGAAACCACTTTTGCACTTGTATTAGTGTGGAAAAAACACTTTTTGCACTTGTGATAGTGTTGAAAAACCACTTTTCACACTTGTGTTGGTGCAGGAAACCACTTTTGCACTTGTATTAGTGTGGAAAAACCACTTTTCGCACTTGTGTTAGTGTTGAAAAACCACTTTTCGCACTTGTGTTAGTGTTGAAAAACCACTTTTCGCACTTGTGTTGGTGCAGGAAACCACTTTTGCACTTGTATTAGTGTGGAAAAAACACTTTTTGCACTTGTGATAGTGTTGAAAAACCACTTTTGCACTTGTGTTAGTGTTTAAAAACCACTTTTCGCACTTGTGTTGGTGCACGAAACCACTTTTGCACTTGTACTATTGTGGAAAAACCACTTTTTGCACTTGTGATAGTGTTGAAAAACCACTTTTCGCACTTGTGTTAGTGTTGAAAAACCACTTTTCGCACTTGTGTTGGTGCAGGAAACCACTATTGCACTTGTATTAGTGTGGAAAAAACACTTTTTGCACTTGTGATAGTGTTGAAAAACCACTTTTCGCACTTGTGTTAGTGTTGAAAAACCACTTTTCGCACTTGTGTTGGTGCAGGAAACCACTTTTGCACTTGTATTAGTGTGGAAAAACCACTTTTCGCACTTGTGTTAGTGTTGAAAAACCACTTTTCGCACTTGTGTTAGTGTTGAAAAACCACTTTTCGCACTTGTGTTGGTGCAGGAAACCACTTTTGCACTTGTATTAGTGTGGAAAAAACACTTTTCGCACTTGTGTTAGTGTTGAAAAACCACATTTCGCACTTGTGTTAGTGTTGAAAAACCACTTTTTGCACTTGTGTTGGTGCAGGAAACCACTTTTGCACTTGCATTAGTGTGGAAAAAACACTTTTTGCACTTGTGATAGTGTTGAAAAACCACTTTTTGCACTTGTGTTAGTGTTGAAAAACCACTTTTCGCACTTGTGTTGGTGCACGAAACCACTTTTGCACTTGTATTAATGTGGAAAAAACACTTTTTGCACTTGTGATAGTGTTGAAAAACCACTTTTCGCACTTGTGTTAGTGTTGAAAAACCACTTTTCGCACTTGTGTTGGTGCAGGAAACCACTTTTGCACTTGTATTAGTGTGGAAAAACCACTTTTCGCACTTGTGTTAGTGTTGAAAAACCACTTTTCGCACTTGTGTTAGTGTTGAAAAACCACTTTTTGCACTTGTGTTGGTGCAGGAAACCACATTTGCACTTGTATTAGTGTGGAAAAACAACTTTTCGCACTTGTGATAGTGTTGATAAACCACTTTTCGCACTTGTGTTAGTGTTGAAAAACCACTTTTTGCACTTGTGATAGTGTTGAAAAAACACTTTTCGCACTTGTGTTGGTGAAGGAAACCACTTTTGCACTTGTGTTGGTGCAGGAAAAAACACTTTTTGCACTTGTGATAGTGTTGAAAACCCACTTTTCGAACTTGTGTTAGTGTTGAAAAACCACTTTTCGCACTTGTGTTGGTGCAGGAAACCACTTTTGCACTTGTATTAGTGTGGAAAAACCACTTTTCGCACTTGTGTTAGTGTTGAAAAACCACTTTTCGCACTTGTGTTAGTGTTGAAAAACCACTTTTCGCACTTGTGATAGTGTTGAAAAACCACTTTTTGCACTTGTGTTAGTGTTGAAAAACCACTTTTCGCAATCGTGTTGGTGCAGGAAACCACTTTTGCACTTGTATTAGTGCGGAAAAAACACTTTTTGCACTTGTGATAGTGTTGAAAAACCACTTTTCGCACTTGTGTTAGTGTTGAAAAAACACTTTTCGCACTTGTGTTGGTGAAAGAAACCACTTTTGCACTTGTATTAGTGTGGAAAAAACACCTTTTGCACTTGTGTTAGTGTTGAAAAACCACTTTTTGCACTTGTGATAGTGTTGAAAAACCACTTTTCGCACTTGTGTTAGTTTTGAAAAACCACTTTTTGCACTTGTGTTAGTGTTGAAAAACCACTTTTCGCACTTGTGTTGGTGCAGTAAACCACTTTTGCACTTGCATTAGTGTGGAAAAAACACTTTTCGAACTTGTGTTAATGTTGAAAAACCACTTTTCGCACTTGTGTTAGTGTTGAAAAACCACTTTTCGCACTTGTGTTAGTGTTGAAGAACCACTTTTCGCACTTGTGTTGGTGCAGGAAACCACTTTTGCACTTGTATTAGTGTGGAAAAAACACTTTTTCCACTTGTGATAGTGTTGAAAAACCACTTTTCGCACTTGTGTTAGTGTTGAAAAACCACTTTTCGCACTTGTGTTGGTGCAGGAAACCACTTTTGCACTTGTATTAGTGTGGAAAAAACACTTTTCGCACTTGTGTTATTGTTGAAAAACCACTTTTCGCACTTGTGTTAGTGTTGAAAAACCACTTTTCGCACTTTTGTTGGTGCAGGAAACCACTTTTGCACTTGTATTAGTGTGGAAAAAACACTTTTCGCACTTGTGTTAGTGTTGAAAAACCACTTTTCGCACTTGTGTTAGTGTTGAAAAACCACTTTTCGCACTTGTGTTGGTGCAGGAAACCACATTTGCACTTGTATTAGTGTGGAAAAAACACTTTTCACACTTGTGTTAGTGTTGAAAAACCACTTTTCGCACTTGTGTTAGTGTTGAAAAACCACTTTTCGCACTTGTGTTGGTGTTGAAAAAACACTTTTTGCACTTGTGATAGTGTTGAAAAACCACTTTTCGCACTTGTGTTAGTGTTGAAAAACCACTTTTCGCACTTGTGTTGGTGCAGGAAACCACTTTTGCACTTGTATTAGTGTGGAAAAAACACTTTTTGCACTTGTGATAGTGTTGAAAAACCACTTTTCGCACTTGTGTTAGTGTTGAAAAACCACTTTTTGCACTTGTTATAGTGTTGAAAAACCACTTTTCGCACTAGTGTTAGTGTTGAAAAACCACTTTTCGCACTTGTGTTAGTGTTGAAAAACCACTTTTCGCACTTGTGTTGGTGAAGGAAACCACTTTTGCACTTGTATTAGTGTGGAAAAAACACTTTTTGCACTTGTGATAGTGTTGAAAAACCACTTTTCGCACTTGTGTTGGTGCAGAAAACCACTTTTGCACTTGTATTAGTGTGGAAAAACCACTTTTCGCACTTGTGTTAGTGTTGAAAAAACACTTTTTGCACTTGTGTTAGTGTTGAAAAACCACTGTTCGCACTTGTGTTGGTGCACGAAACCACTTTTGCACTTGTATTAGTGTGGAAAACCACTTTTTGCACTTGTGATAGTGTTGAAAAACCACTTTTCGCACTTGTGTTAGTGTTGAAAAACCACTTTTCGCACTTGTGTTGGTGCAGGAAACCACTATTGCACTTGTATTAGTGTGGAAAAAACACTTTTTGCACTTGTGATAGTGTTGAAAAACCACTTTTCGCACTTGTGTTAGTGTTGAAAAACCACTTTTCGCACTTGTGTTGGTGCAGGAAACCACTTTTGCACTTGTATTAGTGTGGAAAAACCACTTTTCGCACTTGTGTTAGTGTTGAAAAACCACATTTCGCACTTGTGTTAGTGTTGAAAAACCACTTTTCGCACTTGTGTTGGGCAGGAAACCACTTTTGCACTTGTATTAGTGTGGAAAAAACACTTTTCGCACTTGTGTTAGTGTTGAAAAACCACTTTTCGCACTTGTGTTAGTGTTGAAAAACCACTTTTCGCACTTGTGTTGGTGCAGGAAACCACTTTTGCACTTGTATTAGTGTGGAAAAAACACTTTTTGCACTTGTGATAGTGTTGAAAAACCACATTTCGCACTTGTGTTGGTGCAGGAAACCACTTTTGCACTTGTATTAGTGTAGAAAAACCACTTTTCGCACTTGTGTTAGTGTTGAAAAACCACTTTTCGCACTTGTGTTAGTGTTGAAAAACCACTTTTCGCACTTGTGTTCGTACAGGAAACCACTTTTGCACTTGTATTAGTGTGGAAAAAACACTTTTTGCACTTGTGATAGTGTTGAAAAACCACTTTTTGCACTTGTGTTAGTGTTGAAAAACCACTTTTTGCACTTGTGTTGGTGCACGAAACCACTTTTGCAATTGTATTAGTGTGGAAAAAAACACTTTTTGCACTTGTGATAGTGTTGAAAAACCACTTTTCGCACTTGTGTTAGTGTTGAAAAACCACTTTTCGCACTTGTGTTGGTGCAGGAAACCACTTTTGCACTTGTATTAGTGTGGAAAAACCACTTTTCGCACTTGTGTTAGTGTTGAAAAACCACTTTTCGCACTTGTGTTAGTGTTGAAAAACCACTTTTCGCACTTGTGTTGGTGCAGGAAACCACATTTGCACTTGTATTAGTGTGGAAAAACCACTTTTCGCACTTGTGATCGTTTTGAAAAACCACTTTTCGCACTTGTGTTGGTGCACGAAACCACTTTTGCACTTGTATTAGTGTGGAAAAACCACTTTTGACACTTGTGTTAGTGTTGAAAAACCACTTTTCGCACTTGTGTTGGTGCAGGAAACCACATTTGCACTTGTATTAGTGTGGAAAAACCACTTTTCGCACTTGTGATAGTTTTGAAAAACCACTTTTCGCACTTGTGTTAGTGTTGAAAAACCACTTTTCACACTTGTGTTAGTGTTGAAAAACCACTTTTCACACTTGTGTTGGTGCACGAAACCACTTTTGCACTTGTATTAGTGTGGAAAAACCACTTTTCACACTTGTGTTAGTGTTGAAAAACCACTTTTCGCACTTGTGTTAGTGTTGAAAAAACACTTTTCGCACTTGTGTTGGTGAAAGAAACCACTTTTGCACTTGTATTAGTGTGGAAAAAACACCTTTTGCACTTGTGTTAGTGTTGAAAAACCACTTTTTGCACTTGTGATAGTGTTGAAAAACCACTTTTCGCACTTGTGTTAGTTTTGAAAAACCACTTTTTGCACTTGTGTTAGTGTTGAAAAACCACTTTTCGCACTTGTGTTGGTGCAGTAAACCACTTTTGCACTTGTATTAGTGTGTAAAAAACACTTTTCGAACTTGTGTTAATGTTGAAAAACCACTTTTCGCACTTGTGTTAGTGTTGAAAAACCACTTTTCGCACTTGTGTTAGTGTTGAAGAACCACTTTTCGCACTTGTGTTGGTGCAGGAAACCACTTTTGCACTTGTATTAGTGTGGAAAAAACACTTTTTGCACTTGTGATAGTGTTGAAAAACCACTTTTCGCACTTGTGTTAGTGTTGAAAAACCACTTTTCGCACTTGTGTTGGTGCAGGAAACCACTTTTGCACTTGTATTAGTGTGGAAAAAACACTTTTCGCACTTGTGTTATTGTTGAAAAACCACTTTTCGCACTTGTGTTAGTGTTGAAAAACCACTTTTCGCACTTTTGTTGGTGCAGGAAACCACTTTTGCACTTGTATTAGTGTGGAAAAAACACTTTTCGCACTTGTGTTAGTGTTGAAAAACCACTTTTCGCACTTGTGTTAGTGTTGAAAAACCACTTTTCGCACTTGTGTTGGTGCAGGAAACCACATTTGCACTTGTATTAGTGTGGAAAAAACACTTTTCACACTTGTGTTAGTGTTGAAAAACCACTTTTCGCAGTTGTGTTAGTGTTGAAAAACCACTTTTCGCACTTGTGTTGGTGTTGAAAAAACACTTTTTGCACTTGTGATAGTGTTGAAAAACCACTTTTCGCACTTGTGTTAGTGTTGAAAAACCACTTTTCGCAATCGTGTTGGTGCAGGAAACCACTTTTGCACTTGTATTAGTGCGGAAAAAACACTTTTTGCACTTGTGATAGTGTTGAAAAACCACTTTTCGCACTTGTGTTAGTGTTGAAAAAACACTTTTCGCACTTGTGTTGGTGAAAGAAACCACTTTTGCACTTGTATTAGTGTGGAAAAAACACCTTTTGCACTTGTGTTAGTGTTGAAAAACCACTTTTTGCACTTGTGATAGTGTTGAAAAACCACTTTTCGCACTTGTGTTGGTGCAGGAAACCACTTTTGCACTTGTATTAGTGTGGAAAAACCACTTTTCGCACTTGTGTTAGTGTTGAAAAACCACTTTTCGCACTTGTGTTAGTGTTGAAAAACCACTTTTCGCACTTGTGTTGGTGCAGGAAACCACTTTTGCACTTGTATTAGTGTGGAAAAAACACTTTTCGCACTTGTGTTAGTGTTGAAAAACCACATTTCGCACTTGTGTTAGTGTTGAAAAACCACTTTTTGCACTTGTGTTGGTGCAGGAAACCACTTTTGCACTTGCATTAGTGTGGAAAAAACACTTTTTGCACTTGTGATAGTGTTGAAAAACCACTTTTGCACTTGTATTAGTGTGGAAAAACCACTTTTCGCACTTGTGTTAGTGTTGAAAAACCACATTTCGCACTTGTGTTAGTGTTGAAAAACCACTTTTCGCACTTGTGTTGGGCAGGAAACCACTTTTGCACTTGTATTAGTGTGGAAAAAACACTTTTCGCACTTGTGTTAGTGTTGAAAAACCACTTTTCGCACTTGTGTTAGTGTTGAAAAACCACTTTTCGCACTTGTGTTGGTGCAGGAAACCACTTTTGCACTTGTATTAGTGTGGAAAAAACACTTTTTGCACTTGTGATAGTGTTGAAAAACCACATTTCGCACTTGTGTTGGTGCAGGAAACCACTTTTGCACTTGTATTAGTGTAGAAAAACCACTTTTCGCACTTGTGTTAGTGTTGAAAAACCACTTTTCGCACTTGTGTTAGTGTTGAAAAACCACTTTTCGCACTTGTGTTGGTACAGGAAACCACTTTTGCACTTGTATTAGTGTGGAAAAAACACTTTTTGCACTTGTGATAGTGTTGAAAAACCACTTTTTGCACTTGTGTTAGTGTTGAAAAACCACTTTTCGCACTTGTGTTGGTGCACGAAACCACTTTTGCAATTGTATTAGTGTGGAAAAAACACTTTTTGCACTTGTGATAGTGTTGAAAAACCACTTTTCGCACTTGTGTTAGTGTTGAAAAACCACTTTATAGCACTTGTGTTGGTGCAGGAAACCACTTTTGCACTTGTATTAGTGTGGAAAAACCACTTTTCGCACTTGTGTTAGTGTTGAAAAACCACTTTTCGCACTTGTGTTAGTGTTGAAAAACCACTTTTCGCACTTGTGTTGGTGCAGGAAACCACATTTGCACTTGTATTAGTGTGGAAAAACCACTTTTCGCACTTGTGATAGTTTTGAAAAACCACTTTTCGCACTTGTGTTGGTGCACGAAACCACTTTTGCACTTGTATTAGTGTGGAACAACCACTTTTCACACTTGTGTTAGTGTTGAAAAACACTTTTCGCACTTGTGTTGGTGCAGGAAACCACATTTGCACTTGTATTAGTGTGGAAAAACCACTTTTCGCACTTGTGATAATTTTGAAAAACCACTTTTCGCACTTGTGTTAGTGTTGAAAAACCACTTTTTGCACTTGTGATAGTGTTGAAAAAGCACTTTTCGCACTTGTGTTGGTGAAGGAAACTACTTTTGCACTTGTATTAGTGTGGAAAAAACACTTTTTGCACTTGTGTTAGTGTTGAAAAACCACTTTTCGCACTTGTGATAGTGTTGAAAAACCACTTTTCGCACTTGTGTTAGTGTTGAAAAACCACTTTTCGCACTTGTGTTAGTGTTGAAAAACCACTTTTCGCACTTGTGTTGGTGCAGGAAACCACTTTTGCACTTGTATTAGTGTGGAAAAAACACTTTTTGCACTTGTGATAGTGTTGAAAAACCACTTTTCACACTTGTGTTGGTGCAGGAAACCACTTTTGCACTTGTATTAGTGTGGAAAAACCACTTTTCGCACTTGTGTTAGTGTTGAAAAACCACTTTTCGCACTTGTGTTAGTGTTGAAAAACCACTTTTCGCACTTGTGTTGGTGCAGGAAACCACTTTTGCACTTGTATTAGTGTGGAAAAAACACTTTTTGCACTTGTGATAGTGTTGAAAAACCACTTTTGCACTTGTGTTAGTGTTGAAAAACCACTTTTCGCACTTGTGTTGGTGCACGAAACCACTTTTGCACTTGTACTATTGTGGAAAAACCACTTTTTGCACTTGTGATAGTGTTGAAAAACCACTTTTCGCACTTGTGTTAGTGTTGAAAAACCACTTTTCGCACTTGTGTTGGTGCAGGAAACCACTATTGCACTTGTATTAGTGTGGAAAAAACACTTTTTGCACTTGTGATAGTGTTGAAAAACCACTTTTCGCACTTGTGTTAGTGTTGAAAAACCACTTTTCGCACTTGTGTTGGTGCAGGAAACCACTTTTGCACTTGTATTAGTGTGGAAAAACCACTTTTCGCACTTGTGTTAGTGTTGAAAAACCACTTTTCGCACTTGTGTTAGTGTTGAAAAACCACTTTTCGCACTTGTGTTGGTGCAGGAAACCACTTTTGCACTTGTATTAGTGTGGAAAAAACACTTTTCGCACTTGTGTTAGTGTTGAAAAACCACATTTCGCACTTGTGTTAGTGTTGAAAAACCACTTTTTGCACTTGTGTTGGTGCAGGAAACCACTTTTGCACTTGCATTAGTGTGGAAAAAACACTTTTTGCACTTGTGATAGTGTTGAAAAACCACTTTTTGCACTTGTGTTAGTGTTGAAAAACCACTTTTCGCACTTGTGTTGGTGCACGAAACCACTTTTGCACTTGTATTAATGTGGAAAAAACACTTTTTGCACTTGTGATAGTGTTGAAAAACCACTTTTCGCACTTGTGTTAGTGTTGAAAAACCACTTTTCGCACTTGTGTTGGTGCAGGAAACCACTTTTGCACTTGTATTAGTGTGGAAAAACCACTTTTCGCACTTGTGTTAGTGTTGAAAAACCACTTTTCGCACTTGTGTTAGTGTTGAAAAACCACTTTTTGCACTTGTGTTGGTGCAGGAAACCACATTTGCACTTGTATTAGTGTGGAAAAACAACTTTTCGCACTTGTGATAGTGTTGATAAACCACTTTTCGCACTTGTGTTAGTGTTGAAAAACCACTTTTTGCACTTGTGATAGTGTTGAAAAAACACTTTTCGCACTTGTGTTGGTGAAGGAAACCACTTTTGCACTTGTGTTGGTGCAGGAAAAAACACTTTTTGCACTTGTGATAGTGTTGAAAACCCACTTTTCGAACTTGTGTTAGTGTTGAAAAACCACTTTTCGCACTTGTGTTGGTGCAGGAAACCACTTTTGCACTTGTATTAGTGTGGAAAAACCACTTTTCGCACTTGTGTTAGTGTTGAAAAACCACTTTTCGCACTTGTGTTAGTGTTGAAAAACCACTTTTCGCACTTGTGATAGTGTTGAAAAACCACTTTTTGCACTTGTGTTAGTGTTGAAAAACCACTTTTCGCAATCGTGTTGGTGCAGGAAACCACTTTTGCACTTGTATTAGTGCGGAAAAAACACTTTTTGCACTTGTGATAGTGTTGAAAAACCACTTTTCGCACTTGTGTTAGTGTTGAAAAAACACTTTTCGCACTTGTGTTGGTGAAAGAAACCACTTTTGCACTTGTATTAGTGTGGAAAAAACACCTTTTGCACTTGTGTTAGTGTTGAAAAACCACTTTTTGCACTTGTGATAGTGTTGAAAAACCACTTTTCGCACTTGTGTTAGTTTTGAAAAACCACTTTTTGCACTTGTGTTAGTGTTGAAAAACCACTTTTCGCACTTGTGTTGGTGCAGTAAACCACTTTTGCACTTGCATTAGTGTGGAAAAAACACTTTTCGAACTTGTGTTAATGTTGAAAAACCACTTTTCGCACTTGTGTTAGTGTTGAAAAACCACTTTTCGCACTTGTGTTAGTGTTGAAGAACCACTTTTCGCACTTGTGTTGGTGCAGGAAACCACTTTTGCACTTGTATTAGTGTGGAAAAAACACTTTTTCCACTTGTGATAGTGTTGAAAAACCACTTTTCGCACTTGTGTTAGTGTTGAAAAACCACTTTTCGCACTTGTGTTGGTGCAGGAAACCACTTTTGCACTTGTATTAGTGTGGAAAAAACACTTTTCGCACTTGTGTTATTGTTGAAAAACCACTTTTCGCACTTGTGTTAGTGTTGAAAAACCACTTTTCGCACTTTTGTTGGTGCAGGAAACCACTTTTGCACTTGTATTAGTGTGGAAAAAACACTTTTCGCACTTGTGTTAGTGTTGAAAAACCACTTTTCGCACTTGTGTTAGTGTTGAAAAACCACTTTTCGCACTTGTGTTGGTGCAGGAAACCACATTTGCACTTGTATTAGTGTGGAAAAAACACTTTTCACACTTGTGTTAGTGTTGAAAAACCACTTTTCGCACTTGTGTTAGTGTTGAAAAACCACTTTTCGCACTTGTGTTGGTGTTGAAAAAACACTTTTTGCACTTGTGATAGTGTTGAAAAACCACTTTTCGCACTTGTGTTAGTGTTGAAAAACCACTTTTCGCACTTGTGTTGGTGCAGGAAACCACTTTTGCACTTGTATTAGTGTGGAAAAAACACTTTTTGCACTTGTGATAGTGTTGAAAAACCACTTTTCGCACTTGTGTTAGTGTTGAAAAACCACTTTTTGCACTTGTTATAGTGTTGAAAAACCACTTTTCGCACTAGTGTTAGTGTTGAAAAACCACTTTTCGCACTTGTGTTAGTGTTGAAAAACCACTTTTCGCACTTGTGTTGGTGAAGGAAACCACTTTTGCACTTGTATTAGTGTGGAAAAAACACTTTTTGCACTTGTGATAGTGTTGAAAAACCACTTTTCGCACTTGTGTTGGTGCAGAAAACCACTTTTGCACTTGTATTAGTGTGGAAAAACCACTTTTCGCACTTGTGTTAGTGTTGAAAAAACACTTTTTGCACTTGTGTTAGTGTTGAAAAACCACTGTTCGCACTTGTGTTGGTGCACGAAACCACTTTTGCACTTGTATTAGTGTGGAAAACCACTTTTTGCACTTGTGATAGTGTTGAAAAACCACTTTTCGCACTTGTGTTAGTGTTGAAAAACCACTTTTCGCACTTGTGTTGGTGCAGGAAACCACTATTGCACTTGTATTAGTGTGGAAAAAACACTTTTTGCACTTGTGATAGTGTTGAAAAACCACTTTTCGCACTTGTGTTAGTGTTGAAAAACCACTTTTCGCACTTGTGTTGGTGCAGGAAACCACTTTTGCACTTGTATTAGTGTGGAAAAACCACTTTTCGCACTTGTGTTAGTGTTGAAAAACCACATTTCGCACTTGTGTTAGTGTTGAAAAACCACTTTTCGCACTTGTGTTGGGCAGGAAACCACTTTTGCACTTGTATTAGTGTGGAAAAAACACTTTTCGCACTTGTGTTAGTGTTGAAAAACCACTTTTCGCACTTGTGTTAGTGTTGAAAAACCACTTTTCGCACTTGTGTTGGTGCAGGAAACCACTTTTGCACTTGTATTAGTGTGGAAAAAACACTTTTTGCACTTGTGATAGTGTTGAAAAACCACATTTCGCACTTGTGTTGGTGCAGGAAACCACTTTTGCACTTGTATTAGTGTAGAAAAACCACTTTTCGCACTTGTGTTAGTGTTGAAAAACCACTTTTCGCACTTGTGTTAGTGTTGAAAAACCACTTTTCGCACTTGTGTTCGTACAGGAAACCACTTTTGCACTTGTATTAGTGTGGAAAAAACACTTTTTGCACTTGTGATAGTGTTGAAAAACCACTTTTTGCACTTGTGTTAGTGTTGAAAAACCACTTTTTGCACTTGTGTTGGTGCACGAAACCACTTTTGCAATTGTATTAGTGTGGAAAAAACACTTTTTGCACTTGTGATAGTGTTGAAAAACCACTTTTCGCACTTGTGTTAGTGTTGAAAAACCACTTTTCGCACTTGTGTTGGTGCAGGAAACCACTTTTGCACTTGTATTAGTGTGGAAAAACCACTTTTCGCACTTGTGTTAGTGTTGAAAAACCACTTTTCGCACTTGTGTTAGTGTTGAAAAACCACTTTTCGCACTT
This sequence comes from Myxine glutinosa, assembly GCF_964187855.1. Lineage (NCBI taxonomy): Eukaryota > Metazoa > Chordata > Myxini > Myxiniformes > Myxinidae > Myxine > Myxine glutinosa. The sequence goes on from NW_027616472.1 coordinate 219,163, forward strand.
GTGTTGGTGCAGGAAACCACATTTGCACTTGTATTAGTGTGGAAAAACCACTTTTCGCACTTGTGATCGTTTTGAAAAACCACTTTTCGCACTTGTGTTGGTGCACGAAACCACTTTTGCACTTGTATTAGTGTGGAAAAACCACTTTTGACACTTGTGTTAGTGTTGAAAAACCACTTTTCGCACTTGTGTTGGTGCAGGAAACCACATTTGCACTTGTATTAGTGTGGAAAAACCACTTTTCGCACTTGTGATAGTTTTGAAAAACCACTTTTCGCACTTGTGTTAGTGTTGAAAAACCACTTTTCACACTTGTGTTAGTGTTGAAAAACCACTTTTCACACTTGTGTTGGTGCACGAAACCACTTTTGCACTTGTATTAGTGTGGAAAAACCACTTTTCACACTTGTGTTAGTGTTGAAAAACCACTTTTCGCACTTGTGTTAGTGTTGAAAAAACACTTTTCGCACTTGTGTTGGTGAAAGAAACCACTTTTGCACTTGTATTAGTGTGGAAAAAACACCTTTTGCACTTGTGTTAGTGTTGAAAAACCACTTTTTGCACTTGTGATAGTGTTGAAAAACCACTTTTCGCACTTGTGTTAGTTTTGAAAAACCACTTTTTGCACTTGTGTTAGTGTTGAAAAACCACTTTTCGCACTTGTGTTGGTGCAGTAAACCACTTTTGCACTTGTATTAGTGTGTAAAAAACACTTTTCGAACTTGTGTTAATGTTGAAAAACCACTTTTCGCACTTGTGTTAGTGTTGAAAAACCACTTTTCGCACTTGTGTTAGTGTTGAAGAACCACTTTTCGCACTTGTGTTGGTGCAGGAAACCACTTTTGCACTTGTATTAGTGTGGAAAAAACACTTTTTGCACTTGTGATAGTGTTGAAAAACCACTTTTCGCACTTGTGTTAGTGTTGAAAAACCACTTTTCGCACTTGTGTTGGTGCAGGAAACCACTTTTGCACTTGTATTAGTGTGGAAAAAACACTTTTCGCACTTGTGTTATTGTTGAAAAACCACTTTTCGCACTTGTGTTAGTGTTGAAAAACCACTTTTCGCACTTTTGTTGGTGCAGGAAACCACTTTTGCACTTGTATTAGTGTGGAAAAAACACTTTTCGCACTTGTGTTAGTGTTGAAAAACCACTTTTCGCACTTGTGTTAGTGTTGAAAAACCACTTTTCGCACTTGTGTTGGTGCAGGAAACCACATTTGCACTTGTATTAGTGTGGAAAAAACACTTTTCACACTTGTGTTAGTGTTGAAAAACCACTTTTCGCAGTTGTGTTAGTGTTGAAAAACCACTTTTCGCACTTGTGTTGGTGTTGAAAAAACACTTTTTGCACTTGTGATAGTGTTGAAAAACCACTTTTCGCACTTGTGTTAGTGTTGAAAAACCACTTTTCGCACTTGTGTTGGTGCAGGAAACCACTTTTGCACTTGTATTAGTGTGGAAAAAACACTTTTTGCACTTGTGATAGTGTTGAAAAACCACTTTTCGCACTTGTGTTAGTGTTGAAAAACCACTTTTTGCACTTGTTATAGTGTTGAAAAACCACTTTTCGCACTAGTGTTAGTGTTGAAAAACCACTTTTCGCACTTGTGTTAGTTTTGAAAAACCACTTTTCGCACTTGTGTTAGTGTTGAAAAACCACTTTTCGCACTTGTGTTAGTGTTGAAAAACCACTTTTTGCACTTGTGATAGTGTTGAAAAACCACTTTTGCACTTGTGTTAGTGTTGAAAAACCACTTTTCGCACTTGTGTTGGTGCACGAAACCACTTTTGCACTTGTACTATTGTGGAAAAACCACTTTTTGCACTTGTGATAGTGTTGAAAAACCACTTTTCGCACTTGTGTTAGTGTTGAAAAACCACTTTTCGCACTTGTGTTGGTGCAGGAAACCACTATTGCACTTGTATTAGTGTGGAAAAAACACTTTTTGCACTTGTGATAGTGTTGAAAAACCACTTTTCGCACTTGTGTTAGTGTTGAAAAACCACTTTTCGCACTTGTGTTGGTGCAGGAAACCACTTTTGCACTTGTATTAGTGTGGAAAAACCACTTTTCTCACTTGTGTTAGTGTTGAAAAACCACTTTTCGCACTTGTGTTAGTGTTGAAAAACCACTTTTCGCACTTGTGTTGGTGCAGGAAACCACTTTTGCACTTGTATTAGTGTGGAAAAAACACTTTTCGCACTTGTGAGTAGTGTATATATGTTGCTTCTGGGACACTCTCATTTTCCCATTGACTTACATGTTAATTTTTCCCCTCCCTCATTGCCCCTAAACACCTCTATTTCTCTCACCCTGTTCTTTACGAACCTTCTAACCTTTTGACATGTTATCCTTATTCATTAGACCACTTAAACAATGGTCCTTCTGTGTGAACCTGTGATCCTTCTGACCTTATGGACCTTTTAACCTTTTACTCTTAATATCATCTGGTGAATCATCTTTGACCCACTCAAACAACGACCCTACAAATATTTGTTTATGTGTGGGAAATAATTTAATTCTCCTACAACTCTCCTCACCGTCTAATACATTAACAAAAAATATGTTTGAGTTTGGTTCTTTATTAAGATATTTTAACTGAGCTAAGATAAAATGGTAAACCTCCCTCAATGTTCTTGTTTGAGCGCCTCCAGTGCCACATACCATTTTTAAATTAAAGTATATATTTTCCTGACAACCATCAAAGTTTTCCGTCCACTCAAAAATATTTCCATCTTTTTTACCCAATTCACCGGTATTTAAATTAATTCTCTTATTTGTTTTGTAAATTGTTTTACCAGTTGTCTTTTCAATTATACCTATTTGATATTTTTCACATTCGTTATGTTTACCATTTATATACCAAGGTTGATTACACCTCCACTCTTTAGTCTGGTTGGTACTTGGTTCTATCATTTATATAATAGTAAAAAGGCGGCGGTAGCCCGTTAAAATCCCTAACCCCCTTTTTAACTTATCACTTATATACTTATATAACCATAAGGGAGACTATCAATTCCATTTTCTAAAATAAACCTCTTATCATCAAAAGCCCCCAATGCTTTCTTATTCATCTCTTCTGAATATAATTTATGTTTATAACTTCTTATTCCATTAATCTTTCTAAACTCTTCTTTCTTTGTTGTTAAACAGTTATAATAATCCTTAAAGTTTATTGTTTCTTTAATAACATTTTTCTTTACACCTTTTAACTTCTTATCAGTCTTTTCGACGTTATTCACAATGTATTTATAAGCATAAGCCTTAGACCTCAATCCCACAAATTCACTCATAACATTTCCTCCTAATTCATCCTTGAACTTTCCAATCACCTTTTTATTTTTAGAAGAGAACAACTCACTCTCTGGACTGTAATTACTCGTGTCATAGATATTAATGTCTCTTTTCATGTCTGAATAAACATCGTTGGTATTAATTTTCAAAATAAAACTATCTGTATCCATATAAAGTAGATTAACATCATTTTGATATTTCTTCCTCAAGTTATTATAAAAGTAATCATACATTAATGACTTTGATAAATCAAGAATTGTTGTTCCAATATAAATAGGTTTGTTCATTTCAATACTCTCTTTAATCAAATGGATCGCACAAAAGTTCTCAGTAAAGACCTCAGCTCGAGTAAAACTCGGTCTATTAATTAATTTTGATGCTTGTTCCCAAGATGTTGATAGTCTGATATTTTGTCTTTTCCTCACATTCTCCATAGTCTTACCAAAGACCGCATTATTCATCAATTTATAAAAGTCTTTCTCAAAATCTGTTTTTGACTCTGTTCTTCTTTGTGTATTAAAATCAATGTACCCCTTTAACCAATGACTTTGATTGAACTTTAGAACCCTTTGGATCTTCTCTACTCTTAGACCTTTTGATAAATATTGTCGCAAATTTCTTTGGTGTAGAACATAATTTTTCTTGTTATATAATGTAGTAAGTAATTTTTCTGTTGATTCACCTATATCAAACGATCGTTGATAATCACTCAACCATTCTTTCTTTGGACTTTCTTTCTCACAAGCAAATGGGAGATCTTTGTGTAGGTTATGGAGTTCCTCTGGATATTTTAAATCAATTTCAAAATAATAACCAACTTTTTCTTCATCCAATTCTTTTTGTGTAGAGATACATACATCTTGTAAAACGTTTTTGTAGTCTTTTTCCTTTACCCATCTAAGTTTTCCATAAGGAAGAGCCTGAGACATTGCCCAGCCATACAGGTTGTTCGCGTCATAGTACATCAAGTAAGAACTCTCTTTCGTTGGATCATAATTTGGAAGATATTTGTTATTTGCTTTTGCGTATCTACTCGAGCAGACTTGTGAAATTCCACCTCTTTTTGCCTTTTCAATCATCAAAAGCATATCAACATCGGTTATCAAATCCAAATCTTGTTTTGTCATTTTCAACATCGCACTCCAGGCCAATCCAGGTGCTGTGTAGTAGTGAGCAGGATCCAATCCATATCCAGTGCGACAAACAGATCTAAAGGCTTCAAATACATCGGCCAACAAAAGCACATCAGTTTTGAGGTACAAATCGTGATACTCACCAAGATTCTTAATGTTATATTTTTTCCAAACATTTTGTGCGTGTACATAATCTTTATCAGATATATGACTATTATTTAATTTGTTATAGAAATTTTCTTTTAAAGGAAGTTGTGTTTCATTGAATCTCTCAAATGAGTCCATATAGTCATAGGGGTAAATTCCCTTTTGTGTTAGAAAATCTTTATCTAAAAAATACTCTGAAAGACATGGAAACTCTTTTAGATTTTGAACCAAGTTAGCCAATGGACTTGCCATGAATTTAAATGTATCAAGAAATCTGATATGAGTAATAGGAGATGTGTGAATTGTTTTTGTGAATGAAATGTATTTCTGATCCGTGTTTGGAATTGCTGAGATACTTCCAGAAGTCTTTGAGAGTTCCTTGATAAATAGATGTGTATCATAATGAGCGTTGTTATGAAGAAAGACAGGAATGAAAGAGGGGAGTTGATAATTAATATTACAACTTTGATGAGCCGGACCTCTATATTTACCAGTGAGATGACAATGGTCTCTAACCTTTAGACCTTTACCAATTTTCTCCTCACAAATATGACAGACATTGTTTTTTATAAATTCCCTTTTTTCTTTACTTGTTAAGGACATTGGTTTATTGGTTTCTCTCATTATCTTGGTTAATCGAACACAGTCTTTTTCTAGTCGTTTCACAAACTCCTCTGGGGTATTTGAGCCTCTATACATCTCTAACTTGTTATATTTATCACCAACGGATGATTTGATATAATAACAAAAACCACAAGGAGTATGTTTTTGATATTTATTTGTGTATGATTCTTTTGGATCTGGAGAAGCAGTATCAATTTTTTCTAAAATACTTTCAAATCAGCATATATAACAAATGGATGTTTTATTGTTTTCTTTTCATCTTTGAATGTGATCTTTGAGTCTTTTTTAGGCATGTTGATTACCGTTGATTTATGTTCACCACAATAATTTGAATGTTTATCTAATCTTTCTTGTGTATGGAAGAAGTTAAGACAACGCATACAAATATATATTTTATTTGTTCTTTTACATACTTGTGGTTTTATTAATTTTGTAATATCTTTGATGTATGTATAATGTGAATTTTCGTCTGAATTAAAATATAGAAGATTAATATGAGTTTGTTTACAACTGTCAGAAAGCTTTAAAACCTGAATGTTGTTTGTTTCTGTTAGACCATAAACATTAACTGATAAATTATTCATCTTTTCAAATTTAGGAATATCATTTAAAGTCATCGGAAACTTTAGATGTTTCGTATTTAATGTATTCTCATATTTTTTATAATGAGATACTCTTTCATCATGAAAATGTGGAGGATGTAAGTGTGCTAAAATAGACCAGAGAAAACATTTATTGTCTTTATTTTTGATATTGATAACTGCTTTTCTATTTTTGATAACACTGGGTAAATCAATGTAAGAAGAAGCTATTAGAGGATCTGATTTAAGAATATGAATGTCTATGTAAATAATTTTTCCTATATTGAATCCACTTCCTACGATTGAATTATCCACATCTTGCTCTTGTTTAATAAGTTCATCATAGACTCCTGATGTTTTAAAATCTTGATATGAAGATATAAAGTGTGGCTCAGTTCTCATGTATGGTGCATCTATAACTCCTTCATCCTTTGTCATTTCTAATTTTACTCCCATATAAAATTTAAGTGGTTTCATTTCCTTTAGTGTTTTTTCAATCAACGTTTGAACAGCAGGTTTAACTATTTCTACAGCATCAACTATAGACTCTGGTTCAGGAGGTTTGAAGTTAAAGACTCTTATTTTAATATGTCCTTTGAATGCTCCATCAGAGTTTTTAGTTGTGATAAAATTTGATAAATGTAGATTTGTTTTAAGATGTATTTTGAAGCCTTTCTTGAGGATATTTTTATTACATGTAGAACAGTGTTTTGTTTCAGGTGGAAGAGGGGAAAGTTTGTTTAAAATGTTGTATGTATGTTTTGCGGTGAGAATATGTTGTTTATAATATTTTACTTCCTTCTCGCAAGTATCACAATAAACCATATTTATAGCGTGAGAAAACGTGGTGTTTTATATATATCACTGTGCTTAAAATAAAACACTTTTGAGCTTTACAGCTCCGTTTTATATATATCGCTGTGCTTAAACTAAAACACTTTTTCACTCAGAATCATCTAAGTCATAACTATCACATGAATACTCAGAATCATACTCAGAGTCATCAATAAAGCTACTCTCATAACTATCATTTGAGCACAAACTATTAGTATCATAACTATCATCTGTGTTCAATGAAATACTATCATCACCATCGTCCAAGTTCAATGAAATACTATCATCACTATCGTCTGAGTTCAATGAAATAGTAAAATCTTCACTGCTGTATTGACTCATATTTAATTAGCAAGAAAAATATTCCCATCAATATCTATATACTTTCTTTCATTAACAGATTCAATCTCTACAATTTTTATATCAAAAGTTATCTTTAAATAATCTCTAACTATCATAGAACGAAATGACATTTCACCAGAAATATTAACATCATTCATTTTACTTAGATCTACACCCTTTGGATTATTAAAGAAAATACAAATGTCTCCTCTAGAATTATTAATGGTCTTATCATTCTTTTTCAAAGTATCGTGGTCAATCACTTTTTCAAGCTTTGAATAAATTGCCAGGAGTAGAGGAGAAACTTTTGTTAGATTTACTTTAATGGATGTCTTTCCAGGTATAGTTAGAGCTCTTCCTTTAAATGAAATAGAGGGGCTCATGTTATTTTCCATAACTGGTTTTACCCAAAAATTTCCATATTTATCTTTGTTCAATTTAACATCTTTGACATATTTTTCTATATCTTCCACCGAAGTAGAGATTGATTGAAATTTGTCTTTTGTGCTTTGAAACATTGTATTTATTAATGAATAAACTTGCGTTTAGTTTAAGCAAAAATTTACCACATAAATATGATAAGTTCTGAAGGATATTTAGAATTTCCAGACTCTCCATATGATAAATTAGAGAATTGTCCGGCTTGTGATAGAATAGGGCTTAATAATGAGGGTTCATATAAACAATGTATTTTCTGTGATTTAATTTTAATTAATGATAATAAAAAATATAAAAAAATATATAACTCTTTTAAATTAGAACCAAAAATGAATTACTTTACAAGATTAATAAGAGAGATGAATGTTAAGTATTGTGATGATAATACACCATTTCTTTCAAGGGAAGAGACTATTTGTATTGAGGAAATGTATAAGGGTTTAATGATATTTATTATTCAAAATAATTTTAATGGAAATGTTAATACAAGATACTATATAAATAAAATAATGAATTATTTTGAAATTAAACCCGAACTCAGGATAAAATATAGAGTTTCTAAAATAGCTCAAAAAAAGTTAGATGACTTGTTTTCCAAATATATAAATGAATGATTTTTTACCCGTTTGGGAAAATAAGATAAAATTTAATAACCATAAAAACATTCCAAATTCATTGAGATGTCTAATAGTTGGTTCAAGCGGATGTGGAAAAACCTGTTTACTTTTAAAGATGCTCCTTGGTCCTAATTTTTTAGATTATGATAATTTAATAATTTTTACAAAGTCTAGTTTTCAACCCGAGTATCAACTACTCTCACAGGGTTTTAATGCAGGTCTTAAAAAGGAAGACATTATCGGTTTATTTAAACTTCAAAACAAACTAAATGATTATAATATTGAAGATATAATACAATTATTTTGTGATACACAGAAATCAAAATCGAAACCAAAACCCATAACTTGTATTCTCAGTGATAATACGGATGATATACCTTCACCTCAAGATTTAGATAAATCAAAAAAGAACCTCGTCATCTTTGATGATTGTGTTAATGAGAGAAACCAAACAGTAATGGACAGCTACTATACAAGAGGGAGACATTCTTCTTGTAATTGTATTTATCTTAGTCAGTCATATTTTCAACTCCCTCGACGCTCAATAAGAAACAATGCCAATACTTTTATTTTATTTAAGTTAAATTCAATAGATGTAAATAATTTTTGGAGAGATAATTGCTCTACGTTATGTAGTAAAAAAGAATTTGAAAATTATATGAAACACACGATTGGAAAATATAAATATATTGTTGTGAAACAAGATGAGATATTAAAGGATGTATTTTTATTTTAAACATAATTACATATATAAATGACAACAATTATTATTAACCTTGTGGGTAAATCTGCTTCTGGAAAGAACTTTCATAAATCTAAACTCTTGAATAGTAAAAATGAAAAGATTGTAAGTTTTTTTAAAAAACACCCTATGATTCGTTTTGTGAGTACTACAACCAGAGCAAAGCGACCAGGAGAAGTAGAAGGGAAAGATTATTACTACATTTCAATGGAGGAACATATGCGATTGAGGAACGAAGGTCAAATATTTGAGGAGGTCTCTCTTGGTTCTACAAAATATTCACATTGTAAGAGTGAGTTAAATAAAGTAAAATCTAATGGTCTTGGGATTTTAGAAACTAATCCTGAAGGAATGAGACAAATTATTAAACAATTGTGTGGTGATGGAGTTAAGATTTTATCATTCGGTTTTGATATCGATGAGGAGATTCAACGCAAACGTATGAAAAGCAGAGATACAAGTATTAGTGAAGAAGAAATAACAACTCGTATTAATACCAATAAAGAATTTGATGAAATATTTAAAGAAAAAGATTTATTTCAACACATTTACTATAATGATGAAGAAAAGGAAAATTTTCCCATTGACCTTTACAATTCATTAAATGATATTTTTCAATAAATAAATACAGAAAATGAATACCGAAGAAAGAGAAAGAAAGTTTAAGGAACATCAACAATTAGTTTCAAAAGTTGTTAAACAACAGGAAGAGATAAAGAAGAAACGGAGACAGAAACTAACTGGTGAAGAAGCCTTTGAAAGAAAACAAGAGAAATTCTTTAAACCACTTTTGAAAACTCAACAATCACCTACAGTTCCCACGGTAGAATTTACTCCGAAAAAACTTCAAATGCTCAAAGATTTTAGTCAGATAACAAAACAAGAACTTGGTGAATTAGAATATGATGACGAGGGATTATTTCGGAAACTTGAGCAGGTAAATCAACCCCCTAATTATGTTGTGGAAGCTCTTCAAAACAATGAATATTCGGCGGGTTCAAAAACCAGAGCAGGTCTCATTCCAACAGAAGAACCAGCAGTGTTTCATCTTGTGGAAGAAAAGGTATTGATATTTAATGATGAATTGATGTTCTTGAGTTCTACTCAACCAAATGTTAAATTAACTCCAAGATTAATGTTTCTTCTAACAAACCCCGGATTCAGCGGTTCAAAATATTTTGAGGAACCACTTGATATGGAAAGAGAGGAAGATAGGGTATATATTGAGTTGTTAAATGCACTTGATTATGGAGTTTCTGTTGCTGGTAAAAGTAAGAAGAATGAGAAGGAGAAACATATTATTGATGCTTTAAGTAAGCTTGGTTCGGGTGTTAGTTTTCTTCCAAATGACCCATCACAATTAGTTAATAGGCTATTATTGTTGTTAGGTAGTAAGAAGGCTGGAAACAACAATTGTTTTAATGAATCCTCAGCCATTTTAGATCAGTTGATGAATATGAAAATAATTAATAAATGTCAATACAAAGATATTTTATTAGATATTAAATAAGATGAGAAGCACAATTCTTAGTTTTAATTTCACAACGAGCGATTACACAGCTTCATTCCCTTACCCACTACAACTTGACCCCCTTACCTCATATGAGGCATCTTTATTGTCAATGGAAACTTATAATACCTTGTTTAATATCACAGAGAAAAACAACAAGTTTAGTTATAATCCAGGAAGTGGATATAAAACTATAACCGTTTCACCTGGAGCTTACGAGATTTCTCAAATATCTTCAGAAGTCTCTCGCCTTATGAAAGAAAAAGGTGATGAACCAAAAAATATTGTAATAGATATTCAAAAACACACTTCAAAATCAACTATTAAACTTAAAAATAATTATAAAGTTGATTTCACGATTGAAAATTCGTTTAGAGAGCTATTGGGTTTCTCTTCAAAAAAGATTGAAAATAACGGGACGTTTTACAGTGATAATGTTATCCAAATATCCTCCGGTATAAATTCAGTATTAATTCATTGTGATTTGATTGATGGTGCTTATAACGATGGAATAAGAACAAATACAATATTTTCATTCAGTGCATACTCAACCCCGATTGGTTATAAATTTAATATGGAACCAAAAAATCTTGTCTATTTACCTGTGTCAGGAAAAACCATATACAGAGTAAATTTTAGGATAACCGACCAAGATAATCGTATGATATCCTTTAATGATGAAATTATATCCATCAGAATTCACCTACGTGAAGTTTTTCAATAAATAAATAATGGTTATTGTAAGAAAACACGAGTTGGGAAAATATAAAATAATTACAGGGGAGGGCATGTTCCTTTCACCAGACTATACAAGGTATGTGGGTAAAGGATACTATAAACCTAAGAGACAACGGGGTGTGGGTCATCAATTTCGAAATAAAGGAGATGGGATAATTGATACTCTAATGGGTATTGGTTCAACCATTCTTAAACATAAAGACCTAATTGGTTCAACTGCTTCTCTCATGGGAAATGTAGCAGGTGTTGTAAAGAGTATAAAAGATGCTCAAAAGGAGTCCCATAAATTACAAGCAATCAAAGAAATTAAAAAAGGTAAAACTCAACTATCTTCACAAGAACGACAAAAAATCATTAAAATACTTGGGTCAGGGTTTCAACAATTTTAATACTATATAAATACAAGTATGGAAGCGATTGATAGTATCTATGATTTGGATGATACGATTATCATTTCAAACTCTACTAAAAAGGAAGACTATTTTAAGGTAAATGCTATTACAGGAACCGACTGGAATTCAAACGGAACAAAAAGTTTTGAAATAAATAATCAACAAACTTACTTGAATATAGCTGATAGTTTCTTGCTGTGTAAATTTAAATTCACTAAGGCTGCGAATAATACTAATGCTACACTCGTAAATGATTTCTTCTGGAAAATGTTTGACAGTGTTCGCCTGTATATTGGAACACAAGAGGTTGAAGCGGTTGATTATGTCTCTGCTACATCTGAAATGATGAAATTTACACTATATTCGTTTGGTGATAGAATGGGTAAGGGAGCTGTTGAAGGCTTTATTCCTGATATGTCAACGGGAACAAACACAGACCCTGGTTATAGTCAAAGGAAGTCAATGTATAATGATGACGCAAAAGCTGAGAATAGTTTTACCGTAGCAGTACCTCTTAAAGGTATATTTGGATTTTGTGATTATGATAAAGTTTTGTATGGTCTTAAAATTAGATTTCAACTACAAAGGAATGATAATGTAAATAGATTGCTTTTTGGGGCTGAAAATGCTTTTGGCGACAATAATAAATTTGTTATTAATGATTTGTGTTGGTATATCAATGAATATACTCCTAATCTTAAAACGGAGGAGATGTTAAATAGAAGACTTAACTCAAAGAAACCGCTAAATGTATCATACCTTAAAAGAAGATGTCAACACGTTAAACTGGAACACACTACCTACACTTGGAATTTGGGTGTTCTTGAAGGAAAGCCACGATACCTATGGCTCATTTTTAAAAAACCAGATGGAGAGGAGGGTACTAATAAGAATAATGCGCTGAGTGATAATGCTAAGGTGAAACAACTTCGGGTTTCTCTTGATGGCACATTTTATCCGCGAGATAGATTGGAAATTGATTGGGAAAAAAATGATTATGCGGAAGCCTACAAGTCCTACCAAAAAGTGTGTGAAAGTAATGGTAATAATGATCCTATTTTGGATATGGTTGCATTTAAAGGTTTATATACAATCTACGCAATTGACCTGAGTTCTCAAAAGGAAACTATAAAGTCTAATCGAGTGGATACTTCTCTATACATTGAAAGAGGGGAGAGTGAAGAGGTTAATGCATATTGTTTGCTTTTGGAGGAAACAGAATTACAGATTAATACAGATAATGGTGTTATGATTAATATCACATAGGTTTTTTCTCATAAATAAATGGTTGGGGTATATGTTAATCAAATCAATCTTAATAAATTAACATCTTGTATTCAAAATCAAAAGCCTTGTATTATTAATGTTAATACAATTCAAAGAAAAGGAGCTGTAAGAATTGATGTTTTACTCACACACACACAAGTAAAAACACTAAATGATGTTGGATCACTTAAAATTAAAATGACGAAACCTATGTTAAAGAAATATTCAATAGATGAGTCAAGAGGAGGATTTCTCCCGTTTCTAATTCCTTTATTTGCTGGTTTAAGTGCGGCGGGAGCATTGACTGGTGGTATTTCAGCAGCGGTAAAAACTGCTAACGAAAGGAAGGCACAACTAAAAGCTCAAAAAGAATTGGAAAGACATAACAAGGAGTTGGAGAAACAAATTAGTGGAAGTGGTGTAATTGTAGATTTTGCTCAAAAACTTGAAAGTCTACCTGATAAAGCTAGATTGTTGGTTGGAGATATGCTTTCCTCTATCGCTCAAGCGGGTGTTAAACTAACTAAACGGGGTAATGGATTGTATCTTTCTCATAAATAAATGGATAAATGGTTTAAACAATTTGGAAAGAATACAACGTCAAATATAGAACTAGCTAAGTATTGTAAAACACTAAAAATTGATAATGTGGTTATTTGTATGAGAGATGAATTAATACATATAAATAAGAATACAAAGAATATTATTATGAATTTAGACACACAGAATGGTTCTCATTGGGTTTGTATTCATAATAGTCAGGATAAATATTATTTTGATAGTTATGGTATGCCACCACCTGTTGAAGTAATACAATTCTTACAGAATGGTGTTTATCAAACATTCCAAGTTCAAGAAATTAATTCTAAATGTTGTGGCCAATTATGTTTATATGTATTATTTCAACTCAACAATAATGAAAATTTTTATGATATCATTTTTTATCTAATATAAATGACCTATGTTGGAAAAGATGGTTCTATCTTTGGAAAATCCTCTCAGGATATTGATTTATCAAATTATTATACAAAGGCACAGGCTGAACGACAAAAATATAGTGTAAGTAAAAATATTAATATGAAGAATACTTATAAATTAATCAATTATCCAAACCCTACAGATGCGAATGACTTGATTAGATTCAGTGATTTATCACAATATATATCTTTAAAGAAAACAGCACGTTTTGTGAAACAAGTAAAATTTACAACCACAACACCTGGTTATACTGACCATACACCTTTCCTCATTGAATTTAACTACCTGCTTACAATTAAATTTTATAAAGAAGGACATTTAGTTAATATGCGAATTAATAAATGGGGGTATGATATGCCTGATTTAGAGTATAATTGGTCTTTTTCAATAAACATAGAAGACCTACATGATTTAAATCAGTCTCGTAAAGAAGAATATTATCCACTTGGTGAAGATAAGGATTTATGTGGAAGTACAATTAGTAAACAACAAATACGTGATTTTAAGAAAATAAAAATATATGATAGTATAGCGATGGTTCGCATGACAAAGAAGGAAGGTAATGAGATAAGGATAGAAAGCCGAGGAATACAAACCGATTTGGTAGTGGGAAGATGGGGTGGTATTACCTGTCATAATATTAATCTCACATATATTTCTGATACATAAATGGCAGGAAGAAGACTACAAGAGAATTATAATTTTTGTATTCAAGGATACCTACAAGAAAAGGGTGCTCGGTATTACATACCTTATGATTTGGAGCATATACATGGGAATTTTGTCATAAAAAACTGGCCTTATACTGATATTGTTAAACCCACAAATAGAGACTTGTTTAAAATATTAAATAAAAATGAACTTCTCAAAGTTATGAAATATAAAACTCTTTTAGAAATCGTCAACAAATCTTATTGGTATCCTATTATGAGAAAAATAATTATAGATACAAGAATATCTCAAAATCCAGATGAGTATATGTATAATATTCTTTGGGGTTTAAACTCAAGGGTAGCAAGGGATGAGGAAGGAGTTGAAGAAGAGAAGGAGAAAAGAGAGAAAAGAGAGAAGGAGGAGAGGGAACAAAGAGAGAGGGGGGAGAGGGAGATGGAAATCAGAGCGATTCAAAAAAGAGTGGATGTATTACAGCAAGAAGATAAATCTCAACTCACCGAAGAGGAAAATAAAGAAAGAATGAATGCTGTGAAAATATTGATATCAAAAATTGCTAAGATAAATGAGGAAGGAGTTAAAGAAGAGAAGGAGGAAAGAGAGAAAAAGGAGAAGGAGGAAAGGGAGAAAAAGGAGGAGGAGAGGGAGGAAAGGGAGAAAAGAGAGAAAAAGGAGAAGGAGGAAAGGGAGAAAAAGGAGGAGGAGAGGGAGGAAAGGGAGAAAAGAGAGAAGGAGGAAAGGGAGAAAAGAGAGAAGGAGGAGAGGGAGCAAAGAGAGAGGGAGGAAAAATATAAAAAGATGGAAATCAGTGAGATTAATAAAAGATTGAAGGTATTACAGCAAATAAATCAAACTCAACGCACTGAGGAGGAAAATAAAGAAATGAGAAGTCTAATGAAAATATTATTTTCAAGAATAACGACGTCAATGTCCTCAGTTTCAGGGAGGAGATTTAAATGAGAAAGTGGGGATAAAGAAGAAGAAGAAGGAAAAGATTATGTGGTTGATGATGTCGGTGTAATTGACTTTAGTTAGTTTTATTTGTAAATAAATGGAGGAGAGAGTGAAGGCATTCCTTAGGATTCTTTATGTTTTAAAAATCAAGATTGAAATGTATATGTTGAAAACCAAAAAGGTTTTGATACTCTGTCGGAATTTTTCTGATAAATAAATATGAGTTATTGTCTCAAATGTAAAAAGAAAACTAAATCTAAAAATATCTCTTATGTTAAAGCTAAAAATAATAGAGTTTGTCAAAAAGGAATATGTCAAGTGTGTGGCTCTAAAAAGTGCCAATTCATCTCTCCTAAAAGAGGAGGAGACATACAAAAGTTTCTGTCAGGAAGTAAATTTACAACAACTGGAATTCCAGGGGAATTACACCTTCCAGGGTATTCTTTCTGTGGTCCAGGAACAAACTTGGATAAAAGATTAGATGAGGCTAACAATCCTAAACCTTGGTCTAAACCTACAAATAGGGTTGATGAAGTGTGTATGAAGCATGATATTGCTTATGGGGATACCACTACGTTGACTGAAAAACATAAAGCCGACAGCGAAATGTTGTATAATTTGTCTTTGATACAAAATCCAACGTTGAGAGAGAAAGTTGATAGGTTTATTGTGAGAAATTTGATAAATGCTAAATTGAAACTTGGTCTTGGTTATTCCTCAAAAAACTATTAGGCTCTAATGATGTCATCAAGACTGAGGAGCTTTTGGCTGAAGAATTACACAAACCTATAATCACAAAGTTTAAAAGAAGGAAGGTTTATTCTAAATACACCGACCACATATGGTCCGCTGATTTAATTGAATTGAATAATGACAGGGGATACAGGTATGCTTTAACCGTTATTGATTTGAGGAGTAGATTTGCCTGGGTTGTCCCTTTAAAAAATAAAAGGGGTGATACTTTAATGTTAGCCTTTAAGCGAATATTTGATCGGGATAAAAGGAAACCAAAGAAGTTATGGACTGATGAGGGAACAGAGTTCTATAACAAAATATTCATGAAATTTCTTAAGGGGAAGGGTATTAAATTATACAGCACCTTTAATGAAGGAAAGGCAGTTGTTATTGAGCGTTTTAATCGTACTTTAAAAGAGAAATTATATAAAAAATTCACACAACTCAGTTCTCAAAAATGGGTGTATTTAATTCAGGATATTGTAGATAATTACAATAATACAGTTCATTCATCAACAAAATCAAAACCATCAGAAACATTTACAAAATTAGAATATGAAAAGGAGATTAATTTGAGAAAGCCCAAGTTTAAAGTTGGTGATATTGTAAGAATATACAAATGGAAAAGCCATTTTGAGAAAGGTTATACAAAGAGATGGACTAATGAATTATTTAAAATCGTTGATGTAATGGATACAGTCCCTTGGACCTACAAATTATATGATTTAAATGGAGAAGAAATCTTGGGTTCATTTTACTCACAAGAATTACAAAAAACACAAGTAAGCAGATAATACCCTTGAAAATAATAAATAAATAAATAAAATGTAATGGGGATACGTTTTTAAATCTGTGAACCCCAAACACAGAATCCCTCAACTTTCCAGTTGGGGCTTAACTTTTGTGTGTGTATAATGGGGATACGTTTTTAAATCTGTGAACCCCAAACACAGAATCCCACAACTTTTTAGTTGGGGCTTAACTTTTGTGTGTGTATAATGGGGATACGTTTTTAAATCTGTGAACCCCAAACACAGAATCCCACAACTTTTCAGTTGGGGCTTGACTTTTGTGTGTGTATAATGGGGATACGTTTTTAAATCTGTGAACCCCAAACACAGAATCCCACAACTTTTCAGTTGGGGCTTAACTTTTGAGTGTGTATAATGGGGATACGTTTTTAAATCTGTGAACCCCAAACACAGAATCCCACAACTTTTCAGTTGGGGCTTAACTTTTGTGTATGTGTGAGTGAGTCATAATAATATACAAACCCTAACCCAACCCCATCCCTAACCCAAACCCATCCCTAACCCAAACCCATCCCTAACCCAAACCCATCCCTAACCCAACCCCATCCCTAACCCAACTGTGGAAATGTAACTCATTGATTGTAACTCAGTATAACTCAATGGTTGGAAGCAGGTACTAGCAGGTGGTTGTAAGAATGTCAGGAATGTATCTCGCTCTGTCGAAGCTGGGAGTCCTTTTGTCCACCTTTATTACGACCCCGGGCTAACACACATTCCCAAGCCCGCACTATTTGTTTTTGGACATCGGGATGCAAAGAGGGTGAAGAACCTCCCCAGCAGGGAGGCGGTTGTGGATGACCAAGGAGCTTCAGCGCACGGAGGATTAACATTCAGCGCACGGAGGATTAACTCCAATTTGCCCATATAACCAAGAGCAAACTTTGAGTCAGGAGGACTTGCCACGAGAACATCTGCCCGACGGACGAACGAGTATGCAATGGGAAAGCAGCGCCAGGAGAGCACCGGCCAACGAGGAAGAACCAACGACTTGAATTACTAAATTCGTGATGGTATTGTAGTTCCTTATTATATTGAAACAAGTGAACTAGTAGTTAATAAAGTCTTGATCTTTTGTAAACCTGTTTCCGGTCATTGGAGTCGCAGTCTCCCCTACTACTTCCCCGACAATCATGGAGGCACCGCTTGGATTTTCGAGTGTTTCGAGTGGACCTCGCCAAGGTAAGCATCTTGGGGATGGTCCATTATGAAATATGAAAGAGAAAAAAAGAACCAATTACTAGGGGATGTGTGTGGGACTTGTGATTGTCCATAGGTAATCCAAGGATGGAACGTTTTAAATGATTCTATTATTCGTGAGCTTGCGAGGATATGTACATTATACGCTGAGTATTAAAAGCCTTACTCTGGTCTGCAGGCAAATCGGCTCATGAAGTGCACCATGAGTAGATTTGTTTGCCGGTTCGGTAAGGTTCGGTAAGGTCCGTATACGTGTACAATTGTGTACACCCGTTTTAAATAAAGAAATAAATAATTTTTTTTCAGTTTTCCCGCCATTTCTAAAAACTCGTTCGATCGACTAATAAATTCATGACAGACAATCCCACCTCATGCCGGTCCAGAATTATTGTGAAAGATGGCGATTGAATGAAAATTGCATACCAATTGGACGAAACTTGGTGGACCGGTTGTGTGTGTGACAAGGGCGAATCGATTCGATTTTGGTGAAGATCTGAATATGGCTTCGGATACGAGAATTATTTAATTTCTCAGTGATTCTTCACCACTGAGAAATCGGGCCAAAAGCGATATATAGCATGATATTTAAAAAGGTTGAATGAATATGACTAAACTTGATGGACGAGGTGGTTAGGTGACAAAAAAAACACGCCGATTCCATTTTTGGTTCAGGTCCGAATCCAGATCCGGCCTATCAGTGGGATACAAAACATAAACTGTTCACCAAGGCGGAGATATAATAATAATAATAATTCTGTATTATTTAGTTAACCAGTTTGTGTGAAACCTCAACCGATATACAAAAATTTATCCTGATTATGAGAGATAATTACAGGAAATGGAATTATTTAAAGTGATTCTTCACCATCAAGAGATCGGGTGAAAAGCGATATATAAAAATTGATCTGCTTGATGTTAGTTTAAGGGCTGTTCCAAATTTATCCTGATTATGAGAGATAATTACAGGAAATGGAAAGATGGTGTAAATGGTGGGATAAATGTAAATGGTGGGATAAATGTTTGATAATGGTCCTGGTAATTTTAGTCTGGTAAGGTAAGGTAAGGTTAGTCCTGGTAAGGTATATTGCTGGGGACCCGAGGATGTGCCTTTTCAAGGTTTGAAATTAATCGGACAAGGGGGTCCCAAGGTATGGTCACCGTACTCGCAAGCCGTTCGTTTTGGCTTTGCGAATGGACCAAACCATTCCATGTAAATAGGAGGGTGGTTCTGTGGTCGTTCGTTTTGGCTTTGCGAATGGACCAAACCATTCCATGCAAATAGGAGGGTGGTTTTGTGGTCGTAACTGCCACGTGGTTTCAAAGTTTTTGTTGTTGCTTGCACGTGTGTTTTTTTGCAAGCACGTACGGGCGGGCACGCCCTAGTATATATAAATAGAGGTAATATTGAGTTACGGAATTAATTACTTTCAAGAATACACTCAGGAAGAGGTTGAATGATATGATTGGATATTCTTCACACTTATGGAAGAAGTTGAATGATATGATTGGATATTCTTCACACTCAGGAAGAAGTTGAATGATATGATTGGATATTCTTCACACTTATGGAAGAAGTTGAATGATATGATTGGATATTCTTCACACTCAGGAAGAGGTTGAATGATATGATTGGATATTCTTCACACTTATGGAAGAAGTTGAATGATATGATTGGATATTCTTCACACTCAGGAAGAAGTTGAATGATATGATTGGATATTCTTCACACTTATGGAAGAAGTTGAATGATATGATTGGATATTCTTCACACTCAGGAAGAGGTTGAATGATATGATTGGATATTCTTCACACTTATGGAAGAAGTTGAATGATATGATTGGATATTCTTCACACTCAGGAAGAGGTTGAATGATATGATTGGATATTCTTCACACTTATGGAAGAAGTTGAATGATATGATTGGATATTCTTCACACTTAGGAAGAGGTTGAATGATATGATTGGATATTCTTCACACTCAGGAAGAGGTTGAATGATATGATTGGATATTCTTCACACTCAGGAAGAAGTTGAATGATATGATTGGATATTCTTCACACTTATGGAAGAAGTTGAATGATATGATTGGATATTCTTCACACTTATGGAAGAAGTTGAATGATATGATTGGATATTCTTCACACTTAGGAAGAGGTTGAATGATATGATTGGATATTCTTCACACTCAGGAAGAGGTTGAATGATATGATTGGATATTCTTCACACTCAGGAAGAAGTTGAATGATATGATTGGATATTCTTCACACTCAGGAAGAAGTTGAATGATATGATTGGATATTCTTCACACTCAGGAAGAGGTTGAATGATATGATTGGATATTCTTCACACTCAGGAAGAAGTTGAATGATATGATTGGATATTCTTCACACTCAGGAAGAAGTTGAATGATATGATTGGATATTCTTCACACTTATGGAAGAAGTTGAATGATATGATTGGATATTCTTCACACTCAGGAAGAGGTTGAATGATATGATTGGATATTCTTCACACTTATGGAAGAAGTTGAATGATATGATTGGATATTCTTCACACTCAGGAAGAAGTTGAATGATATGATTGGATATTCTTCACACTTATGGAAGAAGTTGAATGATATGATTGGATATTCTTCACACTCAGGAAGAGGTTGAATGATATGATTGGATATTCTTCACACTTATGGAAGAAGTTGAATGATATGATTGGATATTCTTCACACTCAGGAAGAGGTTGAATGATATGATTGGATATTCTTCACACTCAGGAAGAAGTTGAATGATATGATTGGATATTCTTCACACTTATGGAAGAAGTTGAATGATATGATTGGATATTCTTCACACTTATGGAAGAAGTTGAATGATATGATTGGATATTCTTCACACTTAGGAAGAGGTTGAATGATATGATTGGATATTCTTCACACTCAGGAAGAAGTTGAATGATATGATTGGATATTCTTCACACTTAGGAAGAGGTTGAATGATATGATTGGATATTCTTCACACTCAGGAAGAAGTTGAATGATATGATTGGATATTCTTCACAGTCAGGAAGAGGTTGAATGATATGATTGGATATTCTTCACACTCAGGAAGAAGTTGAATGATATGATTGGATATTCTTCACACTCAGGAAGAGGTTGAATGATATGATTGGATATTCTTCACACTCAGGAAGAAGTTGAATGATATGATTGGATATTCTTCACACTCAGGAAGAAGTTGAATGATTTGATTGGATATTCTTCACACTTATGGAAGAAGTTGAATGATATGATTGGATATTCTTCACACTCAGGAAGAGGTTGAATGATATGATTGGATATTCTTCACACTTATGGAAGAAGTTGAATGATATGATTGGATATTCTTCACACTCAGGAAGAAGTTGAATGATATGATTGGATATTCTTCACACTTATGGAAGAAGTTGAATGATATGATTGGATATTCTTCACACTCAGGAAGAGGTTGAATGATATGATTGGATATTCTTCACACTTATGGAAGAAGTTGAATGATATGATTGGATATTCTTCACACTCAGGAAGAGGTTGAATGATATGATTGGATATTCTTCACACTCAGGAAGAAGTTGAATGATATGATTGGATATTCTTCACACTTATGGAAGAAGTTGAATGATATGATTGGATATTCTTCACACTCAGGAAGAAGTTGAATGATATGATTGGATATTCTTCACACTTATGGAAGAAGTTGAATGATATGATTGGATATTCTTCACACTCAGGAAGAGGTTGAATGATATGATTGGATATTCTTCACACTTATGGAAGAAGTTGAATGATATGATTGGATATTCTTCACACTCAGGAAGAAGTTGAATGATATGATTGGATATTCTTCACACTTATGGAAGAAGTTGAATGATATGATTGGATATTCTTCACACTCAGGAAGAGGTTGAATGATATGATTGGATATTCTTCACACTTATGGAAGAAGTTGAATGATATGATTGGATATTCTTCACACTCAGGAAGAGGTTGAATGATATGATTGGATATTCTTCACACTCAGGAAGAAGTTGAATGATATGATTGGATATTCTTCACACTTATGGAAGAAGTTGAATGATATGATTGGATATTCTTCACACTTATGGAAGAAGTTGAATGATATGATTGGATATTCTTCACACTTAGGAAGAGGTTGAATGATATGATTGGATATTCTTCACACTCAGGAAGAGGTTGAATGATATGATTGGATATTCTTCACACTCAGGAAGAAGTTGAATGATATGATTGGATATTCTTCACACTCAGGAAGAAGTTGAATGATATGATTGGATATTCTTCACACTCAGGAAGAGGTTGAATGATATGATTGGATATTCTTCACACTCAGGAAGAAGTTGAATGATATGATTGGATATTCTTCACACTCAGGAAGAAGTTGAATGATATGATTGGATATTCTTCACACTTATGGAAGAAGTTGAATGATATGATTGGATATTCTTCACACTCAGGAAGAGGTTGAATGATATGATTGGATATTCTTCACACTTATGGAAGAAGTTGAATGATATGATTGGATATTCTTCACACTCAGGAAGAAGTTGAATGATATGATTGGATATTCTTCACACTTATGGAAGAAGTTGAATGATATGATTGGATATTCTTCACACTCAGGAAGAGGTTGAATGATATGATTGGATATTCTTCACACTTATGGAAGAAGTTGAATGATATGATTGGATATTCTTCACACTCAGGAAGAAGTTGAATGATATGATTGGATATTCTTCACACTTATGGAAGAAGTTGAATGATATGATTGGATATTCTTCACACTTATGGAAGAAGTTGAATGATATGATTGGATATTCTTCACACTTAGGAAGAGGTTGAATGATATGATTGGATATTCTTCACACTCAGGAAGAAGTTGAATGATATGATTGGATATTCTTCACACTCAGGAAGAGGTTGAATGATATGATTGGATATTCTTCACACTCAGGAAGAAGTTGAATGATATGATTGGATATTCTTCACACTCAGGAAGAGGTTGAATGATATGATTGGATATTCTTCACACTCAGGAAGAAGTTGAATGATATGATTGGATATTCTTCACACTCAGGAAGAGGTTGAATGATATGATTGGATATTCTTCACACTTATGGAAGAAGTTGAATGATATGATTGGATATTCTTCACACTCAGGAAGAGGTTGAATGATATGATTGGATATTCTTCACACTCAGGAAGAAGTTGAATGATATGATTGGATATTCTTCACACTTATGGAAGAAGTTGAATGATATGATTGGATATTCTTCACACTCAGGAAGAAGTTGAATGATATGATTGGATATTCTTCACACTTATGGAAGAAGTTGAATGATATGATTGGATATTCTTCACACTCAGGAAGAGGTTGAATGATATGATTGGATATTCTTCACACTTATGGAAGAAGTTGAATGATATGATTGGATATTCTTCACACTCAGGAAGAGGTTGAATGATATGATTGGATATTCTTCACACTTATGGAAGAAGTTGAATGATATGATTGGATATTCTTCACACTTAGGAAGAGGTTGAATGATATGATTGGATATTCTTCACACTCAGGAAGAAGTTGAATGATATGATTGGATATTCTTCACACTCAGGAAGAGGTTGAATGATATGATTGGATATTCTTCACACTCAGGAAGAAGTTGAATGATATGATTGGATATTCTTCACACTCAGGAAGAGGTTGAATGATATGATTGGATATTCTTCACACTCAGGAAGAAGTTGAATGATATGATTGGATATTCTTCACACTCAGGAAGAAGTTGAATGATTTGATTGGATATTCTTCACACTTATGGAAGAAGTTGAATGATATGATTGGATATTCTTCACACTCAGGAAGAGGTTGAATGATATGATTGGATATTCTTCACACTTATGGAAGAAGTTGAATGATATGATTGGATATTCTTCACACTCAGGAAGAAGTTGAATGATATGATTGGATATTCTTCACACTTATGGAAGAAGTTGAATGATATGATTGGATATTCTTCACACTCAGGAAGAGGTTGAATGATATGATTGGATATTCTTCACACTTATGGAAGAAGTTGAATGATATGATTGGATATTCTTCACACTCAGGAAGAGGTTGAATGATATGATTGGATATTCTTCACACTCAGGAAGAAGTTGAATGATATGATTGGATATTCTTCACACTTATGGAAGAAGTTGAATGATATGATTGGATATTCTTCACACTCAGGAAGAAGTTGAATGATATGATTGGATATTCTTCACACTTATGGAAGAAGTTGAATGATATGATTGGATATTCTTCACACTCAGGAAGAGGTTGAATGATATGATTGGATATTCTTCACACTTATGGAAGAAGTTGAATGATATGATTGGATATTCTTCACACTCAGGAAGAAGTTGAATGATATGATTGGATATTCTTCACACTTATGGAAGAAGTTGAATGATATGATTGGATATTCTTCACACTCAGGAAGAGGTTGAATGATATGATTGGATATTCTTCACACTTATGGAAGAAGTTGAATGATATGATTGGATATTCTTCACACTCAGGAAGAGGTTGAATGATATGATTGGATATTCTTCACACTCAGGAAGAAGTTGAATGATATGATTGGATATTCTTCACACTTATGGAAGAAGTTGAATGATATGATTGGATATTCTTCACACTTATGGAAGAAGTTGAATGATATGATTGGATATTCTTCACACTTAGGAAGAGGTTGAATGATATGATTGGATATTCTTCACACTCAGGAAGAGGTTGAATGATATGATTGGATATTCTTCACACTCAGGAAGAAGTTGAATGATATGATTGGATATTCTTCACACTCAGGAAGAAGTTGAATGATATGATTGGATATTCTTCACACTCAGGAAGAGGTTGAATGATATGATTGGATATTCTTCACACTCAGGAAGAAGTTGAATGATATGATTGGATATTCTTCACACTCAGGAAGAAGTTGAATGATATGATTGGATATTCTTCACACTTATGGAAGAAGTTGAATGATATGATTGGATATTCTTCACACTCAGGAAGAGGTTGAATGATACGATTGGATATTCTTCACACTTATGGAAGAAGTTGAATGATATGATTGGATATTCTTCACACTCAGGAAGAAGTTGAATGATATGATTGGATATTCTTCACACTTATGGAAGAAGTTGAATGATATGATTGGATATTCTTCACACTCAGGAAGAGGTTGAATGATATGATTGGATATTCTTCACACTTATGGAAGAAGTTGAATGATATGATTGGATATTCTTCACACTCAGGAAGAAGTTGAATGATATGATTGGATATTCTTCACACTTATGGAAGAAGTTGAATGATATGATTGGATATTCTTCACACTTATGGAAGAAGTTGAATGATATGATTGGATATTCTTCACACTTAGGAAGAGGTTGAATGATATGATTGGATATTCTTCACACTCAGGAAGAAGTTGAATGATATGATTGGATATTCTTCACACTCAGGAAGAGGTTGAATGATATGATTGGATATTCTTCACACTCAGGAAGAAGTTGAATGATATGATTGGATATTCTTCACACTCAGGAAGAGGTTGAATGATATGATTGGATATTCTTCACACTCAGGAAGAAGTTGAATGATATGATTGGATATTCTTCACACTCAGGAAGAAGTTGAATGATATGATTGGATATTCTTATGAGCCAATTGATTAAGGAAAATATTTTGTGATGGCCATATTCGTGGCAACTCAGTTAGTGCCACTGCACCTTTAAAATGCATCCCTGCGTTCATTTTTCGATCGATTGAGTTGAAATTTTGAACAATCGGATCTGGACTGTCGTTGTTAACGACTCTAGCACGCACTCGTCCAACCAGGATGGAGCGGTATGGTCCCCGGATCATCACTGCCCGCAGTTTTAATTAGTTTTACTTTTTCTTGGTCATATAATTTTGAAGACATGCATGTCATGATATTAGGAAATGTTTGTTCTGTTGATCGGAATAAATGTTGTTTATTTGTGTGGGTGTGTATTTTTTTGTGTATTTTGGATATATTTTCACGGCTAATTCCAGTTAACATCCTGCAAAATTTGCTCGTTTTCTGGCCAAGTCGAAATTGCGTTGAGTTCCTATGGCAGGCGCCATTAAAAGCGCTGTGTAATAGTTGAGCTCCCTTTATTTCGTTTTGGTCATGCGGATGAGCAAACAAAGTGACAAATGCTGTGGCTGGAGCAGTAGAAGCGATGTTTTTTAATGGAAACGATGTAATGAGGAATTAAAAGTGGGAGGGGGCAACACCACGCATACCTCTTTTAAGGTATGTATAAACCCTGGAATAAACGTGGGAGGGGGCAACACCACGCATACCTCTTTTAAGGTGTGTATAAACCCTGGAATATTTCAGCAATCAATACAATGCTGAAACTATGTAAGTTAATTTAATGAGTAATTTAATGAGTAATTTAATGAGTAATTTAATGAGTAATTTAATGAGTAATTTAATGAGTAATTTAATGAGTAATTTAATGAGTAATTTAATGAGTAATTTAATGAGTAATTTAATGAGTAATTCAATGAGTAATTCAATGAGTAATTTAATGAGTAATTTAATGAGTAATTTAATGAGTAATTTAATGAGTAATTTAATGAGTAATTTAATGAGTAATTTAATGAGTAATTTAATGAGTAATTCAATGAGTAATTCAATGAGTAATTTAATGAGTAATTTAATGAGTAATTTAATGAGTAATTCAATGAGTAATTTAATGAGTAATTTAATGAGTAATTTAATGAGTAATTTAATGAGTAATTTAATGAGTAATTTAATGAGTAATTTAATGAGTAATTCAATGAGTAATTCAATGAGTAATTTAATGAGTAATTTAATGAGTAATTTAATGAGTAATTCAATGAGTAATTTAATGAGTAATTTAATGAGTAATTTAATGAGTAATTTAATGAGTAATTTAATGAGTAATTTAATGAGTAATTTAATGAGTAATCTAATGAGGAATTTAATGAGGAATTAAAAGTGGGAGGGGGCAACACCACGCATACCTCTTTTAAGGTGTGTATAAACCCTGGAATAAACGTGGGAGGGGGCAACACCACGCATACCTCTTTTAAGGTGTGTATAAACCCTGGAATATTTCAGCAATCAAAACGATGCTGAAATGATGTAATTTACTGTGTAAGAGGGTCGACCTTGGGTTTGTTTGGGTTTGTTGTTTATTTTTGTGGGTGTGTATTTTTGTGTATTTTGGATATATTTTCACGACTAATTCCAGTTAACATCCTGCAAAATTTGCTCGTTTTCTGGCCGAGTCGAAATTGCGTTGAGTTTCTATGGCATGCGCCATTAAAAGCGCTGTGTAATGGTTGAGCTCCTTTTATTTCGTTTGGTCATGCGGATGAGCAGACAAAATGACGAATGCTGCGGCTGGAGCAGTGGAAGCGATTTTTGAATTGTTCAATGATTATTCGATACTGTTATGACTTATTGTCAATAGGTATACTAAGTGGCCATGAGGTAGCCTGTTGCTATGTACAGTTTTATTCTATTGTTGATTATACCACATAACTGTGGTGATAAAGGAAATGTTCGTTTTAAATAGATGATTATGATATGACCATGACTATAAAATCATGATGATTATTATGAATGATATCATAGGGTTCAAATGCAGAATGATTGCATGAACTTGGGAAAGAACTTTCAAGCCCTATGGGATAAATTGGGTGTTACAAGCGATGGAGCTTCAAAATTTAGCATGATTGAAGGAATTTTACAGTCTTATTTCAGGAGTTTTACGAAATTTAAATTGCCAAGAGATTTTGGGTACTATTAAAAGGAAAATGATGAGATATTTTTCCCAAAGAACTTTAATATCTGCCATCCATTTTGGCTGTCTCACGAATGAAGGATGAGTTGCCTTTAGTGGTTGCAAAGAAAATTTGTGGAGACCAGGCAAAATGGGAAAATATGTCAGATATGACCCTCGGACAGGACGGTGATTCATCAATTGACATGAGGTACGAATCTGAGGTGACGACCGATGAAATTCGATCTCAGTCAATGGATGGACCCGTCCTGACATCATTGGGGAAAGGGCTTATGCAAGGAGACATCCAAAATGATTAATTTGATTTATTGATGAATATTGATGAATTAATTGAAATTGAATAATTGATTGAATTGTTAATTGATTGAATCTAATTGATTGAATTTAATTGCATAAATTGAACTGAATAAATTGAATTGAATATATTGATTGTTTGATTGATGAAAATGCGGTCTCAAGAAAGAAGCTTTGATATATTTGCGAGATATTATCAATGTGGAGACAACCTGGGAAAATTGAGCAAGGTGGTGAGTTTATATACAGATATATATGTGCGGTTACCATTGTGTGATTTCCCCGTCAAACAGAGCGGACACCTGAGGATTCACCCATTTCATACTGACCCTCCGGCTCATCTGCAAATACTGATCTGTGAGATTGGATTGTGCAAAAGCCACAGCTGAGGGAGATTCTCTGGAAATCACCGTGTGAACAGGTGGAGAGATCCTTCCTGGAGGTACGAGTGAAGCTTTAGAGGAACCTGGAACAAGCTACAACACATCCAACGCTACTTTGATAAAAGGCAGAATGGGAAATGGAGCCTGCAAGAATACACAAGGACAACCAGAAATTCCACAAAAAGGTACTTGTACACATCATATGTACGACCGTTATGGTGCCGAAGCTATAAGGCAGGTCGAGAATTGGTATTTGTGGACAAAGGGACATGATGAGGAGTTTCCAAGAGATGGTACATTCGAGCGAAGTCGATTGGAAAGATTGGAACAAAGATTGAAAGCCAGGAAGAGACAGAATCTAACGGTAGACTGGCTTGCATTCCATCTTTGGGATGGTGAATCCAGACAACGGGAACAGCAAGAACGGATAACGGATCTAGAACTTAAAATAAAAAGGATACAGGATACAGTGGAGGAGACAAATGCACAACTGCCCTCGAAATTAGGAACGAAAGTGACAGTTGTCCCATCAGATTTCCAGTTGTCTCCCCAAAAAGGACGGTACAGAGAATTTTTTCGTGTTTCAGGAGATAACGAGAGATTGCAGTGGCAACTCAGGGATGTAGAGATGCAGCCCAGCAATACAAGTGCACAGGTGCACAGATCAGACAACGACAGAAACCGGTGTTTCAAATGTGGACGGATGGGACATTGGAAAAGAGGATGTCCGTATACCAAAAGGAAGACAAGTTAATAGGGTAAACCAAGATCAAGGGTACCAGTGCTGACCGATACCTCAGACAATGATTAGGCCTTCATTGCAACAAATCCCAAATGACGATTGGCCTCAACAAATTAGATTACTGGACAAACATGAATAACTGTCGATGATTCTTGTGTCTGAAAAGTTTTCAGAGCAAGAATGATTCATTTTTCTTTTTGCTTGTTAACAAATTAATAATTAATTGATCAAATGCCAAAATTGGATCTTCTATTTTGGGCACAGCAATTTTAAATTTACAAAGTTTGGAACAATTGCGTTGCAATTTTTAGCAAACCAAGTAACAAGAGTCACATGATGATCAGGTGGGAATTTCGGACTATTGTTCCGCACGATTGATAGGTCAATGGTCGACTGACATGCAAATGGGTGTGTAGTCAAAATTTGGATAGATTATTGTGAAGGCAGAAAGGGTAATTTCAATTTGACATCATAAGGATTTTCTAAGAATGGACTTTTGGTTTATTTGTCTATAAGCATTTTGAATTTGATTGACAAATTTTATGAAATTGAAATAAAATTGACACCCATCTGATCTGTAAATAATGGTTCCAACGCAAACAAATATGCATAATGCATGTGTGTGTGTGTTTTTGTGTATCAATCTTACAAGATTGTTGACACCGACAGTGTGCCTGTCTGGAAATGGATAGTTATATGTGGATGGGATTGGGATATGTGGATGGGATTGAATATCCAGAGAATCCGTAAAATAAAATAGAAATATAATTTGATTATGAACATTATCTCTTTTGTCAAGGGAAATGGAATAAAAAAAAAATTTGATGTGCTGGGTTATGAGCAGCCATTAATTAATAGTAAAATTGTGAGTAATTTTAGGATTCCATTTTTGATAGAATGTATATGAGAATAACATCTATTTATGGATATGAGCTTCATAAAAGGAAATGAGGAAGTACAAAATCATCCAAATTTGGGAGAGGTCTTACACTGACTTCCCAGAATACTCTGCTCATGGATTTTATATATATAAACTTGAATTTTATCAGCATATAAATTGTGCTGTATGTATGGATGTGTTTTAGGCATAGATGATATGGGAAAAGAGTAAAGAAAATTTTGCTGGTTTGAACTATTGTGGGTTTTTCAGTTCTGGAGTTTAAACAAAGTCACTGGTTAACAGATGAGAAAGGATAGTAAATAAATTATTCTCTGCTGGGCAAATTAAGTACGATATTACTAAGACTTATGAGAGCTATTGTTCCGCCATACAGCAGTGGAAAATTATTGGAAAAAATTAGATCCAACATAATGAATCTATAAAAGAATGTGATAGGGATAATATCCTCAATTTGTACTAATTATTTGATTGTGGGTAAAGGAATTAAGTCATCGTAGTGGATTGTTAGCAGCAGCCTGAAAATGTCCTGAGAGTGTGCATCCATGTAATCAGAAATCCCAGATTTGTTTTTACAAACAACATTTTGGTAGAGGTCTTGTGTGGAACACTTCCTTGGTAGATAAAAACGGTACTGCATGCTGGCAGCCACTTTTGCGGCCAGTTAGGCCAAACAAATTGAGAGGAAATTGTAGTTAAATACGTAAGTTACACATGGCTATTTGTAAAAAAGGAAATTTGTTGAGATGGGAAACATTTTTTCGAAGGTTTATTAAGGTGTTATAATATGACATGTGGCAAGGCAAACTATTGGATGGGAAAATTAGATCTGGCTATAGAATAAATTTGTTGACCCCTTGAAGTTAATCCTTCGAATCATTGTTTCACTGGCATTTTTGTTCAAATTGGAAATAGTTTGGTAGAGCTTTGGTTAAAACCTTTGGTTGCGGTATCTTGGAACGAATTGATAAACCATAGGAGATTGATAAGAATAGAAACAAATATGGACCCAAAATAGAAAGTTGGATTCATGCCTCTCATTGCAAGCAAGCACATGGGGCTAAGGTGGACGATCCCACAGAAAATGAGGCTGCACCTAGCAGCCCAGCAGAACATTCAGTGGTAGAAAAATGATAGTCATGATTTACAGTCATTTGAATTACATTTTAACACCCCTTGCATTGATAAACATTACATTTTCAACATGTGATATTCCTACTTGGAATAGTGACATTTATTTGCCTACATGACATACAATTACCTGCTGATATTAATACAGCATGAGTGAAAAAATGTATCACAACTACACTCATGATCAGGGGATTGAGTTCAACCCCGGGAGATAGGGGGATCAGGGTAAGACAAATAATCTGATTATGTTACATATTAAGGGATTTTCTTTATTTACCTTTTAGGAAGCTTGTTAGTTTGGTATATAATGTTAAATGTCATCGACATATAACTATGTCATAGATATGAATATATACAAGGAGTAGCAGACTTGTTTGTTGGTTTAGTAGTTATATTGGCAATTGTTTTAGTGGTGGCTTGCTTGAAAGCCTTAGTGACGGTGTGTTTGAATAAGGTAACCAACAACACGATGATAACACATGAAGTGACAAATGAGGAAAGAAATGTGGAACCAGAAAAGGAAGACTTTTATGGCGACATAAACAGTAGAATTAAGATAATGGCATAACGACAATGTTATGAGTTGTGTCAATTACAATATCAATGAACTCATATCACCACGAGTGACACACTGTTAGAAAAAAAAAAAAAAAAAAAAAAAAAAAAAAAAAAAAAAAAAAAAAAAAAAGAGGGAAAAGAAAAAGTGGAGAGGAATTATGGTAATAATACATTATGCTTAATTTGTTGGTTTGGGAAAATTGTTGTTGGGAATTAGGTATTCCCGTTTGTGATTGTAATCATATACAATGCTATTCTTAGTTTAGTAATAAAATACATACCTGATTGAATATTATTTGTGTGACGCATATAAATGAATATAACTTTTTGTGTTAAGGAAAAACAACAAATTGTTGAATGTGAAACTGTCGGAAGATATACATGATTATGCTGATTTCATGGTAAGATGTACCCTATCTGATTCAGTGTGTGCGGAAAGCAGATTCAGATATGACTGAGCATAAGGATAAGACGAGATCACATTTTGGAGGGATTGCTAACGGAATTGGGAAGAAGAAAGAAAGAAAATTTGTGGCTAAAAAATGAAGTTAATCGTGGCATACACCCTCTTTCTCAAAGAATGATGAAGACATTCTCCCGTGTAACTTGGAGATGAATGCTTACCTTCACCAAGGAAATTTATGTGACCATTTGCCTGGATCACACTGCAACATATGAAAGAAAGGCGATCACTTACTCTTGTTCGAAGACTTCGAACATTCACCACATCAGAAGTTGCAGGACAACGACATTTTACCTGCAACCTCTGTGAAATGCGGGGACATATGTTATTACTTCACCAACGTCCGGGGAACCAGCATGGAGCTGCAAAAAACGGCTGTGCCCTTGTCACAACAGCTGTGCACGATTCTGCTGGTTGCTCCTGGTAAGGACCATGAATGACCTGAACACCATGGTCCCAACATCAGTGTGGATGCATCCGGCATCCCTGTTCCACATCTTGCTGGCCAATCAACGTCACACCAATACTTGCTGCCCACTCACAATGAGGGAAGAGGCAAGTCGACTACAACTGGGTGAAGGCCTTGTTCAAGGAATCATTATGGTTCACAGCAAAAAAGTGGCAAGAATGCTACATGGAGAGAAGGGTCAGTCTATGACTCCGCAATGTTACCACAACAGCGAAATCCTACACAAAGTAGTGCAGGAGCTATGAAGACATTAGGAGAAAATGTTTCATACCTGGATTCAAACACAAGTGATCAGCCCTTCCTTTCAAACAAAGTCAACATTTGTGTGGAGGCAAACGTTTTTGCCAGATGGTGCAGATGCTTTACA
The DNA here is from genome assembly GCF_964187855.1 of Myxine glutinosa. NCBI lineage: Eukaryota > Metazoa > Chordata > Myxini > Myxiniformes > Myxinidae > Myxine > Myxine glutinosa. The sequence goes on from NW_027616472.1 coordinate 252,385, forward strand.
AAACTTGAAAATGAAGTGAAATTGTTGTATCTTGGTGATGGTGAAGTGTTGTTTTGAAAATATATTTGTGATGCAAATGCAATAGATTGAACAATATGGAAGGAGTCAATGACCAACGAAATGTTTTGTGATTCTTGCAGGATGACGGTGTATGCCCAAGGGAATGTAATTACCAAAGTTGTGGTTTGAGTACTTGTATTGATGTTTACTTGTAGTGATTGATTATTTACTTGTACTTGTATTGATATTTACTTATACTTGTATTGATATTTACTTATACTTGTATTGATATTTACTTGTAGTGATTGATTATTTACTTATACTTGTATTGATGTTTACTTGTAGTGATTGATTATTTACTTGTACTTGTATTGATATTTACTTATACTTGTATTGATATTTACTTATACTTGTATTGATATTTACTTGTAGTGATTGATTATTTACTTATACTTGTATTGATGTTTACTTGTAGTGATTGATTGTTTACTTTTATTGATGTTTAGATTAATGGTTAATATAAACAAAAACAAAAAGATGAGGGAATTGTGGAAATGTAACTCATTGATTGTAACTCAGTATAACTCAATGGTTGGAAGCAGGTACTAGCAGGTGGTTGTAAGAATGTCAGGAATGTATCTCGCTCTGTCGAAGCTGGGAGTCCTTTTGTCCACCTTTATTACGACCCCGGGCTAACACACATTCCCAAGCCCGCACTATTTGTTTTTGGACATCGGGATGCAAAGAGGGTGAAGAACCTCCCCAGCAGGGAGGCGGTTGTGGATGACCAAGGAGCTTCAGCGCACGGAGGATTAACATTCAGCGCACGGAGGATTAACTCCAATTTGCCCATATAACCAAGAGCAAACTTTGAGTCAGGAGGACTTGCCACGAGAACATCTGCCCGACGGACGAACGAGTATGCAATGGGAAAGCAGCGCCAGGAGAGCACCGGCCAACGAGGAAGAACCAACGACTTGAATTACTAAATTCGTGATGGTATTGTAGTTCCTTATTATATTGAAACAAGTGAACTAGTAGTTAATAAAGTCTTGATCTTTTGTAAACCTGTTTCCGGTCATTGGAGTCGCAGTCTCCCCTACTACTTCCCCGACACAACCCATTCCTAACCCAACCCCATCCCTAACCCAACCCAATCCCTAACCCAACCCCATCCCTAACCCAACCCCATCCCTAACCCAACCCCATCCCTAACCCAACCCCATCCCTAACCCTCACATTCAAAATCCCAACCCTAACCCAACCCCATCCCTAACCCAACCCCAACCCATCCCCAACCCTCACATTCAAAATCCCAACCCTAACCCAACCCCATCCCTAACCCAACCCCATCCCTAACCCTCACATTCAAAATCCCACCCAAACCCTAACATAATCTTTTTTTTCTTCTTTTTAAAAAATATGTATTTCATTTTTTTTTTTTTCTCTTCTTCCAATTCTGTCTTTCAAGGCTTTCAAGTTTGAAGAAGTAGAAATGGGAAGAAAGAATTTTCCAGCATTTTCTTCCTCGAACTTTCTTGATATTGCTTAAATCAAGCGTCATTAAACAAAGAACATTGTTCATTGCTTTAGAATCCAAAGAGTCTCCAAGATGGACCCCACAGGTAGAGTCTCCAAAATAAAACCAACTTTCCAAGTTCCCAAGGTATAACCACATTCCTGTTGAGCCTCCAAGATAGGTATCACATTCCGAGTCATCAAAACAAAACCCCCATTCCGAGTCTCCAAAAATATAACCATCTTTCCAAGTCCCCAAGGTAGAACCACAATTTTCAGAAATATTTGGGGTTTCCGTGATAAGTCTCACATAGTATAACTGCGGACCATCAGGGAAAACTTCCCTTTCCCAATTTTTTAGGGTTTCTATGATGTGTCTCACATAGTATAACTGCGGACCATCAGGGAGAACTCTCCTTGCCCAATTTTTTAGGGTTTCTATGATGTGTCTCACATAGTATAACTGCGGACCATCAGGGAGAATTCCCATTTCACAATTTTTTAGGGTTTCTATGATGTGTCTCACATAGTATAACTGCGGACCATCAGGGAGAACTCTCCTTGCCCAATTTTTTAGGGTTTCTATGATGTGTCTCACATAGTATAACTGCGGACCATCAGGGAGAATTCCCATTTCACAATTTTTTAGGGTTTCTATGATGTGTCTCACATAGTATAACTGCGGACCATCAGGGAGAACTCCCCTTTCCCAATTTTCAGAAATTTGTGGGTCTCCAATGTATGACTTGTATTCTGGCTCATCAAGGTAGAACTTGTTCAGTGGGTTTTGTTTTGATAACTCACAACAAGTATCATCATGGTAAAACTCTTTTTCAGGATTTTGTGGATCTCCAAGGTATAACTCTTTGGCTGGGTCATCAAGGTAGAACTCGTTCTGGGGGTCTTGGTTGTTCAAAATGTCTTCAAACAAAAAAATAACTTCATCCCAAGTTGTGTTAAAAGCAGAATTTTCATTTCGTATCTCAGATACAATTTCCTGTGAAAGAAAATAACAATGTATTAATTTAATACAATATTTTTATTTGTATAAATCAAGCTCTATGAATATTAAAATAAACTTTGTTAACTCTTACATGAGTCTCATCTAAAAAAAAAAAAAAAAAAAAAAAATTAAATAAATAAATAAATAAATAAACAAACTTACCTCCATTGATAAGAGGTTCGAGTCCAGTTCATCAATCTGAAGGTTGAGTTCTACACAGGTAGTAGGACTCCAAGGAATAGCAAAGTTATCCCATTCCATTTCGGCATAGGAGTCCATTCTCAAGTGAAGCAGAAAGCGTGTTTGAAAAAGCCTGTGTGGTCGGTGCCTTTTATAAGAAGGGCTGGGTGTGTGTCATTTCCTGTGGAAATTCCCTGGGCGTGTCTTAACTGGAAATGATGTGATGGAAATTCCCTGAAAATGATGTAATGTATTACCTGGAAATGATACAATGCTGAAGAGTTTATAAAGTGGGTGGGACTTAGCAAAAGTGGGCGGGACATAGCAAAAAGTGGGCGTGACCTAACAAAAAGTGGGCGGGGCTTAGTAAAAGGTGGGCGTGGCTTACCAAAAGTGGGCGGGGTTTACCAAAAAGTGGACGGAGCTTAACAAAAGGTGGGCAGAGCCTACCAAAAAGTGTGTGGCACTGGAGGCGCTCAAACAAGAACATTGAGGGAGGTTTACCATTTTATCTTAGCTCAGTTAAAATATCTTAATAAAGAACCAAACTCAAACATATTTTTTGTTAATGTATTAGACGGTGAGGAGAGTTGTAGGAGAATTAAATTATTTCCCACACATAAACAAATATTTGTAGGGTCGTTGTTTGAGTGGGTCAAAGATGATTCACCAGATGATATTAAGAGTAAAAGGTTAAAAGGTCCATAAGGTCAGAAGGATCACAGGTTCACACAGAAGGACCATTGTTTAAGTGGTCTAATGAATAAGGATAACATGTCAAAAGGTTAGAAGGTTCGTAAAGAACAGGGTGAGAGAAATAGAGGTGTTTAGGGGCAATGAGGGAGGGGAAAAATTAACATGTAAGTCAATGGGAAAATGAGAGTGTCCCAGAAGCAACATATATACACTACTAGTGTGGAAAAACCACTTTTTGCACTTGTGTTAGTGTTGAAAAACCACTTTTCACACTTGTGTTAGTGTTGAAAAACCACTTTTCGCACTTGTATTGGTGCAGGAAACCACTATTGCACTTGTATTAGTGTGGAAAAAACACTTTTCGCACTTGTGATAGTGTTGAAAAACCACTTTTGCACTTGTGTTAGTGTTGAAAAACCACTTTTCGCACTCGTGTTGGTGCAGGAAACCACTTTTGCACTTGTATTAGTGTGGAAAAAACACTTTTTGCACTTGTGATAGTGTTGAAAAACCACTTTTCGCACTTGTGTTAATGTTGAAAAAACACTTTTCGCACTTGTGTTGGTGAAAGAAACCACTTTTGCACTTGTATTAGTGTGGAAAAAACACTTTTTGCACTTGTGTTAGTGTTGAAAAACCACTTTTTGCACTTGTGATAGTGTTGAAAAACCACTTTTCGCACTTGTGTTAGTGTTGAAAAACCACTTTTTGCACTTGTGTTAGTGTTGAAAAACCACTTATCGCACTTCTGTTGGTGCAGGAAACCACTTTTGCACTTGTATTAGTGTGGAAAAAACACTTTTTGCACTTGTGATAGCGTTGAAAAACCACTTTTCGCACTTGTGTTGGTGCAGGAAACCACTTTTGCACTTGTATTAGTGTGGAAAAACCACTTTTCGCACTTGTGTTAGTGTTGAAAAACCACTTTTAACACTTGTGTTAGTGTTGAAAAACCACTTTTCGCACTTGTGTTGGTGCAGGAAACCACTTTTGCACTTGTATTAGTGTGGAAAAAACACTTTTTGCACTTGTGATAGTGTTGAAAAACCACTTTTTGCACTTGTGTTGGTGTTGAAAAACCACTTTTCGCACTTGTGTTGGTGCACGAAACCACTTTTGCACTTGTATTAGTGTGGAAAAACCACTTTTTGCACTTGTGATAGTGTTGAAAAACCACTTTTCGCACTTGTGTTAGTGTTGAAAAACCACTTTTCGCACTTGTATTGGTGCAGGAAACCACGATTGCACTTGTATTAGTGTGGAAAAAACACTTTTTGCACTTGTGATAGTGTTGAAAAACCACTTTTCGCACTTGTGTTAGTGTTGAAAAACCACTTTTCGCACTTGTGTTGATGCAGGAAACCACTTTTGCACTTGTATTAGTGTGGAAAAACCACTTTTCGCACTTGTGTTAGTGTTGAAAAACCACTTTTCGCACTTGTGTTAGTGTTGAAAAACCACTTTTCGCACTTGTGTTGGTGCAGGAAACCACTTTTGCACTTGTATTAGTGTGGAAAAAACACTTTTCGCACTTGTGTTAGTGTTGAAAAACCACATTTCGCACTTGTGTTAGTGTTGAAAAACCACTTTTCGCACTTGTGTTGGTGCAGGAAACCACTTTTGCACTTGTATTAGTTTGGAAAAAACACCTTTTGCACTTGTGTTAGTGTTGAAAAACCACTTTTTGCACTTGTGATAGTGTTGAAAAACCACTTTTCGCACTTGTGTTAGTGTTGAAAAACCACTTTTTGCACTTGTGTTAGTGTTGAAAAACCACTTTTCGCACTTGTGTTGGTGCAGGAAAACACTTTTGCACTTGTATTAGTGTGGAAAAAACACTTTTTGCACTTGTGATAGTGTTGAAAAACCACTTTTCGCACTTGTGTTGGTGCAGGAAACCACTTTTGCACTTGTATTAGTGTGGAAAAACCACTTTTTGCACTTGTGTTAGTGTTGAAAAACCACTTTTCACACTTGTGTTAGTGTTGAAAAACCACTTTTCGCACTTGTGTTGGTGCAGGAAACCACTTTTGCACTTGTATTAGTGTGGAAAAAACACTTTTTGCACTTGTGATAGTGTTGAAAAACCACTTTTTGCACTTGTGTTAGTGTTGAAAAACCACTTTTCGCACTTGTGTTGGTGCACGAAACCACTTTTGCACTTGTATTAGTGTGGAAAAACCACTTTTTGCACTTGTGATAGTGTTGAAAAACCACTTTTCGCACTTGTGTTAGTGTTGAAAAACCACTTTTCGCACTTGTGTTGGTGCAGGAAACCACTATTGCACTTGTATTAGTGTGGAAAAAACACTTTTTGCACTTGTGATAGTGTTGAAAAACCACTTTTCGCACTTGTGTTAGTGTTGAAAAACCACTTTTCGCACTTGTGTTGATGCAGGAAACCACTTTTGCACTTGTATTAGTGTGGAAAAACCACTTTTCGCACTTGTGTTAGTGTTGAAAAACCACTTTTCGCACTTGTGTTAGTGTTGAAAAACCACTTTTCGCACTTGTGTTGGTGCAGGAAACCACTTTTGCACTTGTATTAGTGTGGAAAAACCACTTTTCGCACTTGTGTTAGTGTTGAAAAACCACTTTTCGCACTTGTGTTATTGTTGAAAATCCACTTTTCGCACTTGTCTTAGTGTTGAAAATCCACTTTTCGAACTTGTGTTGGAGCAGGAAACCACTTTTGCACTTGTATTAGTGTGGAAAAACCACTTTTCGCACTTGTGTTAGTGTTGAAAAATCAACTTTTCGCACTTGTGTTAGTGTTGAAAAACCACTTTTCGCACTTGTGTTGGTGCAGGAAACCACTTTTGCACTTGTATTAGTGTTGAAAAACACTTTTTGCACTTGTGATAGTGTTGAAAAACCACTTTTTGCACTTGTGTTAGTGTTGAAAAACCACTTTTCGCACTTGTGTTGGTGCAGGAAACCACTTTTGCACTTGTATTAGTGTGGAAAAAACACTTTTCGCACTTGTGATAGTGTTGAAAAACCACTTTTGCACTTGTGTTAGTGTTGAAAAACCACTTTTCGCACTCGTGTTGGTGCAGGAAACCACTTTTGCACTTGTATTAGTGTGGAAAAAACACTTTTTGCACTTGTGATAGTGTTGAAAAACCACTTTTCGCACTTGTGTTAATGTTGAAAAAACACTTTTCGCACTTGTGTTGGTGAAAGAAACCACTTTTGCACTTGTATTAGTGTGGAAAAAACACTTTTTGCACTTGTGTTAATGTTGAAAAACCACTTTTTGCACTTGTGTTGGTGCAGGAAACCACTTTTGCACTTGTATTAGTGTGGAAAAACCACTTTTCGCACTTGTGTTAGTGTTGAAAAACCACTTTTCACACTTGTGTTAGTGTTGAAAAACCACTTTTCGCACTTGTGTTGGTGCAGGAAACCACTTTTGCACTTGTATTAGTGTGGAAAAAACACTTTTTGCACTTGTGATAGTGTTGAAAAACCACTTTTTGCACTTGTGTTAGTGTTGAAAAACCACTTTTCGCACTTGTGTTGGTGCACGAAACCACTTTTGCACTTGTATTAGTGTGGAAAAACCACTTTTTGCACTTGTGATAGTGTTGAAAAACCACTTTTCGCACTTGTGTTAGTGTTGAAAAACCACTTTTCGCACTTGTATTGGTGCAGGAAACCACGATTGCACTTGTATTAGTGTGGAAAAAACACTTTTTGCACTTGTGATAGTGTTGAAAAACCACTTTTCGCACTTGTGTTAGTGTTGAAAAACCACTTTTCGCACTTGTGTTGATGCAGGAAACCACTTTTGCACTTGTATTAGTGTGGAAAAACCACTTTTCGCACTTGTGTTAGTGTTGAAAAACCACTTTTCGCACTTGTGTTAGTGTTGAAAAACCACTTTTCGCACTTGTGTTGGTGCAGGAAACCACTTTTGCACTTGTATTAGTGTGGAAAAAACACTTTTCGCACTTGTGTTAGTGTTGAAAAACCACATTTCGCACTTGTGTTAGTGTTGAAAAACCACTTTTCGCACTTGTGTTGGTGCAGGAAACCACTTTTGCACTTGTATTAGTGTGGAAAAAACACCTTTTGCACTTGTGTTAGTGTTGAAAAACCACTTTTTGCACTTGTGATAGTGTTGAAAAACCACTTTTCGCACTTGTGTTAGTGTTGAAAAACCACTTTTTGCACTTGTGTTAGTGTTGAAAAACCACTTTTCGCACTTGTGTTGGTGCAGGAAAACACTTTTGCACTTGTATTAGTGTGGAAAAAACACTTTTTGCACTTGTGATAGTGTTGAAAAACCACTTTTCGCACTTGTGTTGGTGCAGGAAACCACTTTTGCACTTGTATTAGTGTGGAAAAACCACTTTTTGCACTTGTGTTAGTGTTGAAAAACCACTTTTCACACTTGTGTTAGTGTTGAAAAACCACTTTTCGCACTTGTGTTGGTGCAGTAAACCACTTTTGCACTTGTATTAGTGTGGAAAAAACACTTTTTGCACTTGTGATAGTGTTGAAAAACCACTTTTTGCACTTGTGTTAGTGTTGAAAAACCACTTTTCGCACTTGTGTTGGTGCACGAAACCACTTTTGCACTTGTATTAGTGTGGAAAAACCACTTTTTGCACTTGTGATAGTGTTGAAAAACCACTTTTCGCACTTGTGTTAGTGTTGAAAAACCACTTTTCGCACTTGTGTTGGTGCAGGAAACCACTATTGCACTTGTATTAGTGTGGAAAAAACACTTTTTGCACTTGTGATAGTGTTGAAAAACCACTTTTCGCACTTGTGTTAGTGTTGAAAAACCACTTTTCGCACTTGTGTTGATGCAGGAAACCACTTTTGCACTTGTATTAGTGTGGAAAAACCACTTTTCGCACTTGTGTTAGTGTTGAAAAACCACTTTTCGCACTTGTGTTAGTGTTGAAAAACCACTTTTCGCACTTGTGTTGGTGCAGGAAACCACTTTTGCACTTGTATTAGTGTGGAAAAACCACTTTTCGCACTTGTGTTAGTGTTGAAAAACCACTTTTCGCACTTGTGTTATTGTTGAAAATCCACTTTTCGCACTTGTCTTAGTGTTGAAAATCCACTTTTCGAACTTGTGTTGGAGCAGGAAACCACTTTTGCACTTGTATTAGTGTGGAAAAACCACTTTTCGCACTTGTGTTAGTGTTGAAAAACCACTTTTCGCACTTGTGTTAGTGTTGAAAAACCACTTTTCGCACTTGTGTTGGTGCAGGAAACCACTTTTGCACTTGTATTAGTGTGGAAAAACACTTTTTGCACTTGTGATAGTGTTGAAAAACCACTTTTTGCACTTGTGTTAGTGTTGAAAAACCACTTTTCGCACTTGTGTTGGTGCAGGAAACCACTTTTGCACTTGTATTAGTGTGGAAAAAACACTTTTCGCACTTGTGATAGTGTTGAAAAACCAATTTTGCACTTGTGTTAGTGTTGAAAAACCACTTTTCGCACTCGTGTTGGTGCAGGAAACCACTTTTGCACTTGTATTAGTGTGGAAAAAACACTTTTTGCACTTGTGATAGTGTTGAAAAACCACTTTTCGCACTTGTGTTAATGTTGAAAAAACACTTTTCGCACTTGTGTTGGTGAAAGAAACCACTTTTGCACTTGTATTAGTGTGGAAAAAACACTTTTTGCACTTGTGTTAATGTTGAAAAACCACTTTTTGCACTTGTGATAGTGTTGAAAAACCACTTTTCGCACTTGTGTTAGTGTTGAAAAATCCCTTTTCGACTTGTGTTAGTGTTGAAAAACCACTTTTCGCACTTGTGTTGGTGCAGGAAACCACTTTTGCACTTGTATTAGTGTGGAAAAAACACTTTTTGCACTTGTGATAGTGTTGAAAAACCACTTTTCGCACTTGTGTTGGTGCAGGAAACCACTTTTGCACTTGTATTAGTGTGGAAAAACCACTTTTCGCACTTGTGTTAGTGTTGAAAAACCACTTTTCACACTTGTGTTAGTGTTGAAAAACCACTTTTCGCACTTGTGTTGGTGCAGGAAACCACTTTTGCACTTGTATTAGTGTGGAAAAAACACTTTTTGCACTTGTGAAAGTGTTGAAAAACCACTTTTTGCACTTGTGTTAGTGTTGAAAAAACACTTTTCGCACTTGTGTTGGTGCACGAAACCACTTTTGCACTTGTATTAGTGTGGAAAAACCACTTTTTGCACTTGTGATAGTGTTGAAAAACCACTTTTCGCACTTGTGTTAGTGTTGAAAAACCACTTTTCGCACTTGTGTTGGTGCAGGAAACCACTATTGCACTTGTATTAGTGTGGAAAAAACACTTTTTGCACTTGTGATAGTGTTGAAAAACCACTTTTCGCACTTGTGTTAGTGTTGAAAAACCACTTTTTGCACTTGTGTTGGTGCAGGAAACCACATTTGCACTTGTATTAGTGTGGAAAAAACACTTTTCGCACTTGTGATAGTGTTGAAAAACCACTTTTCGCACTTGTGTTAATGTTGAAAAAACACTTTTCGCACTTGTGTTGGTGAAAGAAACCACTTTTGCACTTGTATTAGTGTGGAAAAAACACTTTTTGCACTTGTGTTAATGTTGAAAAACCACTTTTTGCACTTGTGATAGTGTTGAAAAACCACTTTTCGCACTTGTGTTAGTGTTGAAAAACCACTTTTTGCACTTGTGTTAGTGTTGAAAAACCACTTTTCGCACTTGTGTTGGTGCAGGAAACCACTTTTGCACTTGTATTAGTGTGGAAAAAACACTTTTTGCACTTGTGATAGTGTTGAAAAACCACTTTTCGCACTTGTGTTGGTGCAGGAAACCACTTTTGCACTTGTATTAGTGTGGAAAAACCACTTTTCGCACTTGTGTTAGTGTTGAAAAACCACTTTTCACACTTGTGTTAGTGTTGAAAAACCACTTTTCGCACTTGTGTTGGTGCAGGAAACCACTTTTGCACTTGTATTAGTGTGGAAAAAACACTTTTTGCACTTGTGATAGTGTTGAAAAACCACTTTTTGCACTTGTGTTAGTGTTGAAAAACCACTTTTCGCACTTGTGTTGGTGCACGAAACCACTTTTGCACTTGTATTAGTGTGGAAAAACCACTTTTTGCACTTGTGATAGTGTTGAAAAACCACTTTTCGCACTTGTGTTAGTGTTGAAAAACCACTTTTCGCACTTGTGTTGGTGCAGGAAACCACTATTGCACTTGTATTAGTGTGGAAAAAACACTTTTTGCACTTGTGATAGTGTTGAAAAACCACTTTTCGCACTTGTGTTAGTGTTGAAAAACCACTTTTTGCACTTGTGTTGGTGCAGGAAACCACATTTGCACTTGTATTAGTGTGGAAAAAACACTTTTCGCACTTGTGTTAGTGTTGAAAAACCACATTTCGCACTTGTGTTAGTGTTGAAAAACCACTTTTCGCACTTGTGTTGGTGCAGGAAACCACTTTTGCACTTGTATTAGTGTGGAAAAACCACTTTTCGCACTTGTGATAGTATTGAAAAACCACTTTTCGCACTTGTGTTAGTGTTGAAAAACCACTTTTTGCACTTGTGTTGGTGCAGGAAACCACATTTGCACTTGTATTAGTGTGGAAAAACCACTTTTCGCACTTGTGATATTGTTGAAAAACCACTTTTCGCACTTGTGTTAGTGTTGAAAAACCACTTTTTGCACTTGTGATAGTGTTGAAAAAACACTTTTCGCACTTGTGTTGGTGAAGGAAGCCACTTTTGCACTTGTATTAGTGTGGAAAAAACACTTTTTGCACTTGTGATAGTGTTGAAAACCCACTTTTCGAACTTGTGTTAGTGTTGAAAAACCACTTTTCGCACTTGTGTTGGTGCAGGGAACCACTTTTGTACTTGTATTAGTGTGGAAAAACCACTTTTCGCACTTGTGTTAGTGTTGAAAAACCACTTTTCGCACTTGTGTTATTGTTGAAAATCCACTTTTCGCACTTGTCTTAGTGTTGAAAATCCACTTTTCGAACTTGTGTTGGTGCAGGAAACCACTTTTGCACTTGTGTTAGTGTGGAAAAACCACTTTTCGCACTTGTGTTAGTGTTGAAAAACCACTTTTTGCACTTGTGTTAGTGTTGAAAAACCACTTTTCGCACTTGTGTTGGTGCAGGAAACCACTTTTGCACTTGTATTAGTGTGGAAAAACACTTTTTGCACTTGTGATAGTGTTGAAAAACCACTTTTTGCACTTGTGTTATTGTTGAAAAACCACTTTTCGCACTTGTGTTGGTGCAGGAAACCACATTTGCACTTGTATTAGTGTGGAAAAAACAATTTTCGCACTTGCGTTAGTGTTGAAAAACCACTTTTCGCACTTGTGTTATTGTTGAAAATCCACTTTTCGCACTTGTCTTAGTGTTGAAAATCCACTTTTCGAACTTGTGTTGGTGCAGGAAACCACTTTTGCACTTGTATTAGTGTGGAAAAACCACTTTTCGCACTTGTGTTAGTGTTGAAAAACCACTTTTCGCACTTGTGATAGTGTTGAAAAACCACTTTTCGCACTTGTGTTAGTGTTGAAAAACCACTTTTTGCACTTGTGTTAGTGTTGAAAAACCACTTTTCGCACTTGTGTTGGTGCAGGAAACCACTTTTGCACTTGTATTAGTGTGGAAAAAACACTTTTTGCACTTGTGATAGTGTTGAAAAACCACTTTTCGCACTTGTGTTGGTGCAGGAAACCACTTTTGCACTTGTATTAGTGTGGAAAAACCACTTTTCGCACTTGTGTTAGTGTTGAAAAACCACTTTTCACACTTGTGTTAGTGTTGAAAAACCACTTTTCGCACTTGTGTTGGTGCAGGAAACCACTTTTGCACTTGTATTAGTGTGGAAAAAACACTTTTTGCACTTGTGATAGTGTTGAAAAACCACTTTTTGCACTTGTGTTAGTGTTGAAAAACCACTTTTCGCACTTGTGTTGGTGCACGAAACCACTTTTGCACTTGTATTAGTGTGGAAAAACCACTTTTTGCACTTGTGATAGTGTTGAAAAACCACTTTTCGCACTTGTGTTAGTGTTGAAAAACCACTTTTCGCACTTGTGTTGGTGCAGGAAACCACTATTGCACTTGTATTAGTGTGGAAAAAACACTTTTTGCACTTGTGATAGTGTTGAAAAACCACTTTTCGCACTTGTGTTAGTGTTGAAAAACCACTTTTTGCACTTGTGTTGGTGCAGGAAACCACATTTGCACTTGTATTAGTGTGGAAAAAACACTTTTCGCACTTGTGTTAGTGTTGAAAAACCACATTTCGCACTTGTGTTAGTGTTGAAAAACCACTTTTCGCACTTGTGTTGGTGCAGGAAACCACTTTTGCACTTGTATTAGTGTGGAAAAACCACTTTTCGCACTTGTGATAGTATTGAAAAACCACTTTTTGCACTTGTGTTAGTGTTGAAAAACCACTTTTCGCACTTGTGTTGGTGCAGGAAACCACTATTGCACTTGTATTAGTGTGGAAAAAACACTTTTTGCACTTGTGTTATTGTTGAAAATCCACTTTTCGCACTTGTCTTAGTGTTGAAAATCCACTTTTCGAACTTGTGTTGGTGCAGGAAACCACTTTTGCACTTGTGTTAGTGTGGAAAAACCACTTTTCGCACTTGTGTTAGTGTTGAAAAACCACTTTTTGCACTTGTGTTAGTGTTGAAAAACCACTTTTCGCACTTGTGTTGGTGCAGGAAACCACTTTTGCACTTGTATTAGTGTGGAAAAACACTTTTTGCACTTGTGATAGTGTTGAAAAACCACTTTTTGCACTTGTGTTAGTGTTGAAAAACCACTTTTCGCACTTGTGTTGGTGCAGGAAACCACATTTGCACTTGTATTAGTGTGGAAAAAACACTTTTCGCACTTGCGTTAGTGTTGAAAAACCACTTTTCGCACTTGTGTTATTGTTGAAAATCCACTTTTCGCACTTGTCTTAGTGTTGAAAATCCACTTTTCGAACTTGTGTTGGTGCAGGAAACCACTTTTGCACTTGTATTAGTGTGGAAAAACCACTTTTCGCACTTGTGTTAGTGTTGAAAAACCACTTTTCGCACTTGTGATAGTGTTGAAAAACCACTTTTCGCACTTGTGTTAGTGTTGAAAAACCACTTTTTGCACTTGTGTTAGTGTTGAAAAACCACTTTTCGCACTTGTGTTGGTGCAGGAAACCACTTTTGCACTTGTATTAGTGTGGAAAAAACACTTTTTGCACTTGTGATAGTGTTGAAAAACCACTTTTCGCACTTGTGTTGGTGCAGGAAACCACTTTTGCACTTGTATTAGTGTGGAAAAACCACTTTTCGCACTTGTGTTAGTGTTGAAAAACCACTTTTCACACTTGTGTTAGTGTTGAAAAACCACTTTTCGCACTTGTGTTGGTGCAGGAAACCACTTTTGCACTTGTATTAGTGTGGAAAAAACACTTTTTGCACTTGTGATAGTGTTGAAAAACCACTTTTTGCACTTGTGTTAGTGTTGAAAAACCACTTTTCGCACTTGTGTTGGTGCACGAAACCACTTTTGCACTTGTATTAGTGTGGAAAAACCACTTTTTGCACTTGTGATAGTGTTGAAAAACCACTTTTCGCACTTGTGTTAGTGTTGAAAAACCACTTTTCGCACTTGTGTTGGTGCAGGAAACCACTATTGCACTTGTATTAGTGTGGAAAAAACACTTTTTGCACTTGTGATAGTGTTGAAAAACCACTTTTCGCACTTGTGTTAGTGTTGAAAAACCACTTTTTGCACTTGTGTTGGTGCAGGAAACCACATTTGCACTTGTATTAGTGTGGAAAAAACACTTTTCGCACTTGTGTTAGTGTTGAAAAACCACATTTCGCACTTGTGTTAGTGTTGAAAAACCACTTTTCGCACTTGTGTTGGTGCAGGAAACCACTTTTGCACTTGTATTAGTGTGGAAAAACCACTTTTCGACCTTGTGATAGTATTGAAAAACCACTTTTCGCACTTGTGTTAGTGTTGAAAAACCACTTTTTGCACTTGTGTTGGTGCAGGAAACCACATTTGCACTTGTATTAGTGTGGAAAAACCACTTTTCGCACTTGTGATATTGTTGAAAAACCACTTTTCGCACTTGTGTTAGTGTTGAAAAACCACTTTTTGCACTTGTGATAGTGTTGAAAAAACACTTTTCGCACTTGTGTTGGTGAAGGAAGCCACTTTTGCACTTGTATTAGTGTGGAAAAAACACTTTTTGCACTTGTGATAGTGTTGAAAACCCACTTTTCGAACTTGTGTTAGTGTTGAAAAACCACTTTTCGCAGTTGTGTTGGTGCAGGGAACCACTTTTGCACTTGTATTAGTGTGGCAAAACCACTTTTCGCACTTGTGTTAGTGTTGAAAAACCACTTTTCGCACTTGTGTTATTGTTGAAAATCCACTTTTCGCACTTGTCTTAGTGTTGAAAATCCACTTTTCGAACTTGTGTTGGTGCAGGAAACCACTTTTGCACTTGTGTTAGTGTGGAAAAACCACTTTTCGCACTTGTGTTAGTGTTGAAAAACCACTTTTTGCACTTGTGTTAGTGTTGAAAAACCACTTTTCGCACTTGTGTTGGTGCAGGAAACCACTTTTGCACTTGTATTAGTGTGGAAAAACACTTTTTGCACTTGTGATAGTGTTGAAAAACCACTTTTTGCACTTGTGTTAGTGTTGAAAAACCACTTTTCGCACTTGTGTTGGTGCAGGAAACCACATTTGCACTTGTATTAGTGTGGAAAAAACACTTTTCGCACTTGCGTTAGTGTTGAAAAACCACTTTTCGCACTTGTGTTATTGTTGAAAATCCACTTTTCGCACTTGTCTTAGTGTTGAAAATCCACTTTTCGAACTTGTGTTGGTGCAGGAAACCACTTTTGCACTTGTATTAGTGTGGAAAAACCACTTTTCGCACTTGTGTTAGTGTTGAAAAACCACTTTTCGCACTTGTGTTAGTGTTGAAAAACCACTTTTCGCACTTGTGTTGGTGCAGGAAACCACTTTTGCACTTGTATTAGTGTGGAAAAACACTTTTTGCACTTGTGATAGTGTTGAAAAACCACTTTTTGCACTTGTGTTAGTGTTGAAAAACCACTTTTCGCACTTGTGTTGGTGCAGGAAACCACATTTGCACTTGTATTAGTGTGGAAAAAACACTTTTCGCACTTGTGTTAGTGTTGAAAAACCACATTTCGCACTTGTGTTAGTGTTGAAAAACCACTTTTTGCACTTGTGTTGGTGCAGGAAACCACTTTTGCACTTGTATTAGTGTGGAAAAACCACTTTTCGCACTTGTGATAGTGTTGAAAAACCACTTTTTGCACTTGTGTTGGTGCAGGAAACCACATTTGCACTTGTATTAGTGTGGAAAAACCACTTTTCGCACTTGTGAAAGTGTTGAAAAACCACTTTTCGCACTTGTGTTAGTGTTGAAAAACCACGTTTTGCACTTGTGATAGTGTTGAAAAAACACTTTTCGCACTTGTGTTGGTGAAGGAAGCCACTTTTGCACTTGTATTAGTGTGGAAAAAACACTTTTTGCACTTGTGATAGTGTTGAAAACCCACTTTTCGAACTTGTGTTAGTGTTGAAAAACCACTTTTCGCACTTGTGTTGGTGCAGGAAACCACTTTTGCACTTGTATTAGTGTGGAAAAACCACTTTTCGCACTTGTGTTAGTGTTGAAAAACCACTTTTCGCACTTGTGTTATTGTTGAAAATCCACTTTTCGCACTTGTCTTAGTGTTGAAAATCCACTTTTCGAACTTGTGTTGGTGCAGGAAACCACTTTTGCACTTGTATTAGTGTGGAAAAACCACTTTTCGCACTTGTGTTAGTGTTGAAAAACCACTTTTCGCACTTGTGTTAGTGTTGAAAAACCACTTTTTGCACTTGTGTTAGTGTTGAAAAACCACTTTTCGCACTTGTGTTGGTGCAGGAAACCACTTTTGCACTTGTATTAGTGTGGAAAAAACACTTTTTGCACTTGTGATAGTGTTGAAAAACCACTTTTCGCACTTGTGTTGGTGCAGGAAACCACTTTTGCACTTGTATTAGTGTGGAAAAACCACTTTTTGCACTTGTGTTAGTGTTGAAAAACCACTTTTCACACTTGTGTTAGTGTTGAAAAACCACTTTTCGCACTTGTATTGGTGCAGGAAACCACTATTGCACTTGTATTAGTGTGGAAAAAACACTTTTCGCACTTGTGATAGTGTTGAAAAACCACTTTTGCACTTGTGTTAGTGTTGAAAAACCACTTTTCGCACTCGTGTTGGTGCAGGAAACCACTTTTGCACTTGTATTAGTGTGGAAAAAACACTTTTTGCACTTGTGATAGTGTTGAAAAACCACTTTTCGCACTTGTGTTAATGTTGAAAAAACACTTTTCGCACTTGTGTTGGTGAAAGAAACCACTTTTGCACTTGTATTAGTGTGGAAAAAACACTTTTTGCACTTGTGTTAGTGTTGAAAAACCACTTTTTGCACTTGTGATAGTGTTGAAAAACCACTTTTCGCACTTGTGTTGGTGCAGGAAACCACTTTTGCACTTGTATTAGTGTGGAAAAACCACTTTTCGCACTTGTGATAGTGTTGAAAAACCACTTTTTGCACTTGTGTTGGTGCAGGAAACCACATTTGCACTTGTATTAGTGTGGAAAAACCACTTTTCGCACTTGTGAAAGTGTTGAAAAACCACTTTTTGCACTTGTGTTAGTGTTGAAAAACCACTTATCGCACTTCTGTTGGTGCAGGAAACCACTTTTGCACTTGTATTAGTGTGGAAAAAACACTTTTTGCACATGTGATAGTGTTGAAAAACCACTTTTCGCACTTGTGTTGGTGCAGGAAACCACTTTTGCACTTGTATTAGTGTGGAAAAACCACTTTTCGCACTTGTGTTAGTGTTGAAAAACCACTTTTCACACTTGTGATAGTGTTGACAAACCACTTTTTGCACTTGTGTTAGTGTTGAAAAACCACTTTTCGCACTTGTGTTGGTGCACGAAACCACTTTTGCACTTGTATTAGTGTGGAAAAACCACTTTTTGCACTTGTGATAGTGTTGAAAAACCACTTTTCGCACTTGTGTTAGTGTTGAAAAACCACTTTTCGCACTTGTATTGGTGCAGGAAACCACTTTTGCACTTGTATTAGTGTGGAAAAACCACTTTTTGCACTTGTGTTAGTGTTGAAAAACCACTTTTCGCACTTGTGTTAGTGTTGAAAAACCACTTTTCGCACTTGTGTTGGTGCAGGAAACCACTTTTGCACTTGTATTAGTGTGGAAAAAACACTTTTCGCACTTGTGTTAGTGTTGAAAAACCACATTTCGCACTTGTGTTAGTGTTGAAAAACCACTTTTCGAACTTGTGTTGGTGCAGGAAACCACTTTTGCACTTGTATTAGTGTGGAAAAAACACCTTTTGCACTTGTGTTAGTGTTGAAAAACCACTTTTTGCACTTGTGATAGTGTTGAAAAACCACTTTTCGCACTTGTGTTAGTGTTGAAAAACCACTTTTTGCACTTGTGTTAGTGTTGAAAAACCACTTTTCGCACTTGTGTTGGTGCAGGAAAACACTTTTGCACTTGTATTAGTGTGGAAAAAACACTTTTCGCACTTGTGTTAGTGTTGAAAAACCACATTTCGCACTTGTGTTAGTGTTGAAAAACCACTTTTCGCACTTGTGTTGGTGCAGGAAACCACTTTTGCACTTGTATTAGTGTGGAAAAAACACCTTTTGCACTTGTGTTAGTGTTGAAAAACCACTTTTTGCACTTGTGATAGTGTTGAAAAACCACTTTTCGCACTTGTGTTAGTGTTGAAAAACCACTTTTTGCACTTGTGTTAGTGTTGAAAAACCACTTTTCGCACTTGTGTTGGTGCAGGAAAACACTTTTGCACTTGTATTAGTGTGGAAAAAACACTTTTTGCACTTGTGATAGTGTTGAAAAACCACTTTTCGCACTTGTGTTGGTGCAGGAAACCACTTTTGCACTTGCATTAGTGTGGAAAAACCACTTTTTGCACTTGTGTTAGTGTTGAAAAACCACTTTTCACACTTGTGTTAGTGTTGAAAAACCACTTTTCGCACTTGTGTTGGTGCAGGAAACCACTTTTGCACTTGTATTAGTGTGGAAAAAACACTTTTTGCACTTGTGATAGTGTTGAAAAACCACTTTTTGCACTTGTGTTAGTGTTGAAAAACCACTTTTCGCACTTGTGTTGGTGCACGAAACCACTTTTGCACTTGTATTAGTGTGGAAAAACCACTTTTTGCACTTGTGATAGTGTTGAAAAACCACTTTTCGCACTTGTGTTAGTGTTGAAAAACCACTTTTCGCACTTGTGTTGGTGCAGGAAACCACTATTGCACTTGTATTAGTGTGGAAAAAACACTTTTTGCACTTGTGATAGTGTTGAAAAACCACTTTTCGCACTTGTGTTAGTGTTGAAAAACCACTTTTCGCACTTGTGTTGATGCAGGAAACCACTTTTGCACTTGTATTAGTGTGGAAAAACCACTTTTCGCACTTGTGTTAGTGTTGAAAAACCACTTTTCGCACTTGTGTTAGTGTTGAAAAACCACTTTTCGCACTTGTGTTGGTGCAGGAAACCACTTTTGCACTTGTATTAGTGTGGAAAAACCACTTTTCGCACTTGTGTTAGTGTTGAAAAACCACTTTTCGCACTTGTGTTATTGTTGAAAATCCACTTTTCGCACTTGTCTTAGTGTTGAAAATCCACTTTTCGAACTTGTGTTGGAGCAGGAAACCACTTTTGCACTTGTATTAGTGTGGAAAAACCACTTTTCGCACTTGTGTTAGTGTTGAAAAACCACTTTTCGCACTTGTGTTAGTGTTGAAAAACCACTTTTCGCACTTGTGTTGGTGCAGGAAACCACTTTTGCACTTGTATTAGTGTGGAAAAACACTTTTTGCACTTGTGATAGTGTTGAAAAACCACTTTTTGCACTTGTGTTAGTGTTGAAAAACCACTTTTCGCACTTGTGTTGGTGCAGGAAACCACTTTTGCACTTGTATTAGTGTGGAAAAAACACTTTTCGCACTTGTGATAGTGTTGAAAAACCACTTTTGCACTTGTGTTAGTGTTGAAAAACCACTTTTCGCACTCGTGTTGGTGCAGGAAACCACTTTTGCACTTGTATTAGTGTGGAAAAAACACTTTTTGCACTTGTGATAGTGTTGAAAAACCACTTTTCGCACTTGTGTTAATGTTGAAAAAACACTTTTCGCACTTGTGTTGGTGAAATAAACCACTTTTGCACTTGTATTAGTGTGGAAAAAACACTTTTTGCACTTGTGTTAATGTTGAAAAACCACTTTTTGCACTTGTGATAGTGTTGAAAAACCACTTTTCGCACTTGTGTTAGTGTTGAAAAACCACTTTTTGCACTTGTGTTAGTGTTGAAAAACCACTTTTCGCACTTGTGTTGGTGCAGGAAACCACTTTTGCACTTGTATTAGTGTGGAAAAAACACTTTTTGCACTTGTATTAGTGTGGAAAAAACACTTTTCGCACTTGTGATATTGTTGAAAAACCACTTTTCGCACTTGTGTTAGTGTTGAAAAACCACTTTTTGCACTTGTGATAGTGTTGAAAAAACACTTTTCGCACTTGTGTTGGTGAAGGAAGCCACTTTTGCACTTGTATTAGTGTGGAAAAAACACTTTTTGCACTTGTGATAGTGTTGAAAACCCACTTTTCGAACTTGTGTTAGTGTTGAAAAACCACTTTTCGCACTTGTGTTGGTGCAGGGAACCACTTTTGCACTTGTATTAGTGTGGAAAAACCACTTTTCGCACTTGTGTTAGTGTTGAAAAACCACTTTTCGCACTTGTGTTATTGTTGAAAATCCACTTTTCGCACTTGTCTTAGTGTTGAAAATCCACTTTTCGAACTTGTGTTGGTGCAGGAAACCACTTTTGCACTTGTGTTAGTGTGGAAAAACCACTTTTCGCACTTGTGTTAGTGTTGAAAAACCACTTTATGCACTTGTGTTAGTGTTGAAAAACCACTTTTCGCACTTGTGTTGGTGCAGGAAACCACTTTTGCACTTGTATTAGTGTGGAAAAACACTTTTTGCACTTGTGATAGTGTTGAAAAACCACTTTTTGCACTTGTGTTAGTGTTGAAAAACCACTTTTCGCACTTGTGTTGGTGCAGGAAACCACATTTGCACTTGTATTAGTGTGGAAAAAACACTTTTCGCACTTGCGTTAGTGTTGAAAAACCACTTTTCGCACTTGTGTTATTGTTGAAAATCCACTTTTCGCACTTGTCTTAGTGTTGAAAATCCACTTTTCGAACTTGTGTTGGTGCAGGAAACCACTTTTGCACTTGTATTAGTGTGGAAAAACCACTTTTCGCACTTGTGTTATTGTTGAAAAACCACTTTTCGCACTTGTGTTAGTGTTGAAAAACCACTTTTCGCACTTGTGTTGGTGCAGGAAACCACTTTTGCACTTGTATTAGTGTGGAAAAACACTTTTTGCACTTGTGATAGTGTTGAAAAACCACTTTTTGCACTTGTGTTAGTGTTGAAAAACCACTTTTCGCACTTGTGTTGGTGCAGGAAACCACATTTGCACTTGTATTAGTGTGGAAAAAACACTTTTCGCACTTGTGTTAGTGTTGAAAAACCACATTTCGCACTTGTGTTAGTGTTGAAAAACCACTTTTTGCACTTGTGTTGGTGCAGGAAACCACTTTTGCACTTGTATTAGTGTGGAAAAACCACTTTTCGCACTTGTGATAGTGTTGAAAAACCACTTTTTGCACTTGTGTTGGTGCAGGAAACCACATTTGCACTTGTATTAGTGTGGAAAAACCACTTTTCGCACTTGTGAAAGTGTTGAAAAACCACTTTTCGCACTTGTGTTAGTGTTGAAAAACCACGTTTTGCACTTGTGATAGTGTTGAAAAAACACTTTTCGCACTTGTGTTGGTGAAGGAAGCCACTTTTGCACTTGTATTAGTGTGGAAAAAACACTTTTTGCACTTGTGATAGTGTTGAAAACCCACTTTTCGAACTTGTGTTAGTGTTGAAAAACCACTTTTCGCACTTGTGTTGGTGCAGGAAACCACTTTTGCACTTGTATTAGTGTGGAAAAACCACTTTTCGCACTTGTGTTAGTGTTGAAAAACCACTTTTCGCACTTGTGTTATTGTTGAAAATCCACTTTTCGCACTTGTCTTAGTGTTGAAAATCCACTTTTCGAACTTGTGTTGGTGCAGGAAACCACTTTTGCACTTGTATTAGTGTGGAAAAACCACTTTTCGCACTTGTGTTAGTGTTGAAAAACCACTTTTCGCACTTGTGTTAGTGTTGAAAAACCACTTTTTGCACTTGTGTTAGTGTTGAAAAACCACTTTTCGCACTTGTGTTGGTGCAGGAAACCACTTTTGCACTTGTATTAGTGTGGAAAAAACACTTTTTGCACTTGTGATAGTGTTGAAAAACCACTTTTCGCACTTGTGTTGGTGCAGGAAACCACTTTTGCACTTGTATTAGTGTGGAAAAACCACTTTTTGCACTTGTGTTAGTGTTGAAAAACCACTTTTCACACTTGTGTTAGTGTTGAAAAACCACTTTTCGCACTTGTATTGGTGCAGGAAACCACTATTGCACTTGTATTAGTGTGGAAAAAACACTTTTCGCACTTGTGATAGTGTTGAAAAACCACTTTTGCACTTGTGTTAGTGTTGAAAAACCACTTTTCGCACTCGTGTTGGTGCAGGAAACCACTTTTGCACTTGTATTAGTGTGGAAAAAACACTTTTTGCACTTGTGATAGTGTTGAAAAACCACTTTTCGCACTTGTGTTAATGTTGAAAAAACACTTTTCGCACTTGTGTTGGTGAAAGAAACCACTTTTGCACTTGTATTAGTGTGGAAAAAACACTTTTTGCACTTGTGTTAGTGTTGAAAAACCACTTTTTGCACTTGTGATAGTGTTGAAAAACCACTTTTCGCACTTGTGTTGGTGCAGGAAACCACTTTTGCACTTGTATTAGTGTGGAAAAACCACTTTTCGCACTTGTGATAGTGTTGAAAAACCACTTTTTGCACTTGTGTTGGTGCAGGAAACCACATTTGCACTTGTATTAGTGTGGAAAAACCACTTTTCGCACTTGTGAAAGTGTTGAAAAACCACTTTTTGCACTTGTGTTAGTGTTGAAAAACCACTTATCGCACTTCTGTTGGTGCAGGAAACCACTTTTGCACTTGTATTAGTGTGGAAAAAACACTTTTTGCACATGTGATAGTGTTGAAAAACCACTTTTCGCACTTGTGTTGGTGCAGGAAACCACTTTTGCACTTGTATTAGTGTGGAAAAACCACTTTTCGCACTTGTGTTAGTGTTGAAAAACCACTTTTCACACTTGTGATAGTGTTGACAAACCACTTTTTGCACTTGTGTTAGTGTTGAAAAACCACTTTTCGCACTTGTGTTGGTGCACGAAACCACTTTTGCACTTGTATTAGTGTGGAAAAACCACTTTTTGCACTTGTGATAGTGTTGAAAAACCACTTTTCGCACTTGTGTTAGTGTTGAAAAACCACTTTTCGCACTTGTATTGGTGCAGGAAACCACTTTTGCACTTGTATTAGTGTGGAAAAACCACTTTTCGCACTTGTGTTAGTGTTGAAAAACCACTTTTCGCACTTGTGTTAGTGTTGAAAAACCACTTTTCGCACTTGTGTTGGTGCAGGAAACCACTTTTGCACTTGTATTAGTGTGGAAAAAACACTTTTCGCACTTGTGTTAGTGTTGAAAAACCACATTTCGCACTTGTGTTAGTGTTGAAAAACCACTTTTCGAACTTGTGTTGGTGCAGGAAACCACTTTTGCACTTGTATTAGTGTGGAAAAAACACCTTTTGCACTTGTGTTAGTGTTGAAAAACCACTTTTTGCACTTGTGATAGTGTTGAAAAACCACTTTTCGCACTTGTGTTAGTGTTGAAAAACCACTTTTTGCACTTGTGTTAGTGTTGAAAAACCACTTTTCGCACTTGTGTTGGTGCAGGAAAACACTTTTGCACTTGTATTAGTGTGGAAAAAACACTTTTCGCACTTGTGTTAGTGTTGAAAAACCACATTTCGCACTTGTGTTAGTGTTGAAAAACCACTTTTCGCACTTGTGTTGGTGCAGGAAACCACTTTTGCACTTGTATTAGTGTGGAAAAAACACCTTTTGCACTTGTGTTAGTGTTGAAAAACCACTTTTTGCACTTGTGATAGTGTTGAAAAACCACTTTTCGCACTTGTGTTAGTGTTGAAAAACCACTTTTTGCACTTGTGTTAGTGTTGAAAAACCACTTTTCGCACTTGTGTTGGTGCAGGAAAACACTTTTGCACTTGTATTAGTGTGGAAAAAACACTTTTTGCACTTGTGATAGTGTTGAAAAACCACTTTTCGCACTTGTGTTGGTGCAGGAAACCACTTTTGCACTTGCATTAGTGTGGAAAAACCACTTTTTGCACTTGTGTTAGTGTTGAAAAACCACTTTTCACACTTGTGTTAGTGTTGAAAAACCACTTTTCGCACTTGTGTTGGTGCAGGAAACCACTTTTGCACTTGTATTAGTGTGGAAAAAACACTTTTTGCACTTGTGATAGTGTTGAAAAACCACTTTTTGCACTTGTGTTAGTGTTGAAAAACCACTTTTCGCACTTGTGTTGGTGCACGAAACCACTTTTGCACTTGTATTAGTGTGGAAAAACCACTTTTTGCACTTGTGATAGTGTTGAAAAACCACTTTTCGCACTTGTGTTAGTGTTGAAAAACCACTTTTCGCACTTGTGTTGGTGCAGGAAACCACTTTTGCACTTGTATTAGTGTGGAAAAACCACTTTTCGCACTTGTGTTAGTGTTGAAAAACCACTTTTCGCACTTGTGTTATTGTTGAAAATCCACTTTTCGCACTTGTCTTAGTGTTGAAAATCCACTTTTCGAACTTGTGTTGGAGCAGGAAACCACTTTTGCACTTGTATTAGTGTGGAAAAACCACTTTTCGCACTTGTGTTAGTGTTGAAAAACCACTTTTCGCACTTGTGTTAGTGTTGAAAAACCACTTTTCGCACTTGTGTTGGTGCAGGAAACCACTTTTGCACTTGTATTAGTGTGGAAAAACACTTTTTGCACTTGTGATAGTGTTGAAAAACCACTTTTTGCACTTGTGTTAGTGTTGAAAAACCACTTTTCGCACTTGTGTTGGTGCAGGAAACCACTTTTGCACTTGTATTAGTGTGGAAAAAACACTTTTCGCACTTGTGATAGTGTTGAAAAACCACTTTTGCACTTGTGTTAGTGTTGAAAAACCACTTTTCGCACTCGTGTTGGTGCAGGAAACCACTTTTGCACTTGTATTAGTGTGGAAAAAACACTGTTTGCACTTGTGATAGTGTTGAAAAACCACTTTTCGCACTTGTGTTAATGTTGAAAAAACACTTTTCGCACTTGTGTTGGTGAAATAAACCACTTTTGCACTTGTATTAGTGTGGAAAAAACACTTTTTGCACTTGTGTTAATGTTGAAAAACCACTTTTTGCACTTGTGATAGTGTTGAAAAACCACTTTTCGCACTTGTGTTAGTGTTGAAAAACCACTTTTTGCACTTGTGTTAGTGTTGAAAAACCACTTTTCGCACTTGTGTTGGTGCAGGAAACCACTTTTGCACTTGTATTAGTGTGGAAAAAACACTTTTTGCACTTTGGATAGTGTTGAAAAACCACTTTTCGCACTTGTGTTGGTGCAGGAAACCACTTTTGCACTTGTATTAGTGTGGAAAAACCACTTTTCGCACTTGTGTTAGTGTTGAAAAACCACTTTTCACACTTGTGTTAGTGTTGAAAAACCACTTTTCGCAATTGTGTTGGTGCAGGAAACCACTTTTGCACTTGTATTAGTGTGGAAAAAACACTTTTTGCACTTGTGATAGTGTTGAAAAACCACTTTTTGCACTTGTGTTAGTGTTGAAAAACCACTTTTCGCACTTGTGTTGGTGCACGAAACCACTTTTGCACTTGTATTAGTGTGGAAAAACCACTTTTTGCACTTGTGATAGTGTTGAAAAACCACTTTTCGCACTTGTGTTAGTGTTGAAAAACCACTTTTCGCACTTGTGTTGTTGCAGGAAACCACTATTGCACTTGTATTAGTGTGGAAAAAACACTTTTTGCACTTGTGATAGTGTTGAAAAACCACTTTTCGCACTTGTGTTAGTGTTGAAAAACCACTTTTTGCACTTGTGTTGGTGCAGGAAACCACATTTGCACTTGTATTAGTGTGGAAAAAACACTTTTCGCACTTGTGTTAGTGTTGAAAAACCACATTTCGCACTTGTGTTAGTGTTGAAAAACCACTTTTCGCACTTGTGTTGGTGCAGGAAACCACTTTTGCACTTGTATTAGTGTGGAAAAACCACTTTTCGCACTTGTGATAGTGTTGAAAAACCACTTTTCGCACTTGTGTTAGTGTTGAAAAACCACTTTTTGCACTTGTGTTGGTGCAGGAAACCACATTTGCACTTGTATTAGTGTGGAAAAACCACTTTTCGCACTTGTGATATTGTTGAAAAACCACTTTTCGCACTTGTGTTAGTGTTGAAAAACCACTTTTTGCACTTGTGATAGTGTTGAAAAAACACTTTTCGCACTTGTGTTGGTGAAGGAAGCCACTTTTGCACTTGTATTAGTGTGGAAAAAACACTTTTTGCACTTGTGATAGTGTTGAAAACCCACTTTTCGAACTTGTGTTAGTGTTGAAAAACCACTTTTTGCACTTGTGTTGGTGCAGGAAACCACTTTTGCACTTGTATTAGTGTGGAAAAACCACTTTTCGCACTTGTGTTAGTGTTGAAAAACCACTTTTCACACTTGTGTTATTGTTGAAAATCCACTTTTCGCACTTGTCTTAGTGTTGAAAATCCACTTTTCGAACTTGTGTTGGTGCAGGAAACCACTTTTGCACTTGTATTAGTGTGGAAAAACCACTTTTCGCTTGTGTTAGTGTTGAAAAACCACTTTTCGCACTTGTGTTAGTGTTGAAAAACCACTTTTCGCACTTGTGTTGGTGCAGGAAACCACTTTTGCACTTGTATTAGTGTGGAAAAACACTTTTTGCACTTGTGATGGTGTTGAAAAACCACTTTTTGCACTTGTGTTAGTGTTGAAAAACCACTTTTCGCACTTGTGTTGGTGCAGGAAACCACATTTGCACTTGTATTAGTGTGGAAAAAACACTTTTCGCACTTGTGTTAGTGTTGAAAAACCACTTTTCGCACTTGTGTTATTGTTGAAAATCCACTTTTCGCACTTGTCTTAGTGTTGAAAATCCACTTTTCGAACTTGTGTTGGTGCAGGAAACCACTTTTGCACTTGTATTAGTGTGGAAAAACCACTTTTCGCACTTGTGTTAGTGTTGAAAAACCACTTTTCGCACTTGTGTTAGTGTTGAAAAACCACTTTTCGCACTTGTGTTGGTGCAGGAAACCACTTTTGCACTTGTATTAGTGTGGAAAAACACTTTTTGCACTTGTGATAGTGTTGAAAAACCACTTTTTGCACTTGTGTTAGTGTTGAAAAACCACTTTTCGCACTTGTGTTGGTGCAGGAAACCACATTTGCACTTGTATTAGTGTGGAAAAAACACTTTTCGCACTTGTGTTAGTGTTGAAAAACCACATTTCGCACTTGTGTTAGTGTTGAAAAACCACTTTTTGCACTTGTGTTGGTGCAGGAAACCACTTTTGCACTTATATTAGTGTGGAAAAACCACTTTTCGCACTTGTGATAGTGTTGAAAAACCACTTTTTGCACTTGTGTTGGTGCAGGAAACCACTATTGCACTTGTATTAGTGTGGAAAAAACACTTTTTGCACTTGTGATAGTGTTGAAAAACCACTTTTCGCACTTGTGTTAGTGTTGAAAAACCACTTTTCGCACTTGTGTTGATGCAGGAAACCACTTTTGCACTTGTATTAGTGTGGAAAAACCACTTTTCGCACTTGTGTTAGTGTTGAAAAACCACTTTTCGCACTTGTGTTAGTGTTGAAAAACCACTTTTCGCACTTGTGTTGGTGCAGGAAACCACTTTTGCACTTGTATTAGTGTGGAAAAACCACTTTTCGCACTTGTGTTAGTGTTGAAAAACCACTTTTCGCACTTGTGTTATTGTTGAAAATCCACTTTTCGCACTTGTCTTAGTGTTGAAAATCCACTTTTCGAACTTGTGTTGGAGCAGGAAACCACTTTTGCACTTGTATTAGTGTGGAAAAACCACTTTTCGCACTTGTGTTAGTGTTGAAAAACCACTTTTCGCACTTGTGTTAGTGTTGAAAAACCACTTTTCGCACTTGTGTTGGTGCAGGAAACCACTTTTGCACTTGTATTAGTGTGGAAAAACACTTTTTGCACTTGTGATAGTGTTGAAAAACCACTTTTTGCACTTGTGTTAGTGTTGAAAAACCACTTTTCGCACTTGTGTTGGTGCAGGAAACCACTTTTGCACTTGTATTAGTGTGGAAAAAACACTTTTCGCACTTGTGATAGTGTTGAAAAACCACTTTTGCACTTGTGTTAGTGTTGAAAAACCACTTTTCGCACTCGTGTTGGTGCAGGAAACCACTTTTGCACTTGTATTAGTGTGGAAAAAACACTTTTTGCACTTGTGATAGTGTTGAAAAACCACTTTTCGCACTTGTGTTAATGTTGAAAAAACACTTTTCGCACTTGTGTTGGTGAAAGAAACCACTTTTGCACTTGTATTAGTGTGGAAAAAACACTTTTTGCACTTGTGTTAATGTTGAAAAACCACTTTTTGCACTTGTGATAGTGTTGAAAAACCACTTTTCGCACTTGTGTTAGTGTTGAAAAACCACTTTTTGCACTTGTGTTAATGTTGAAAAACCACTTTTCGCACTTGTGTTGGTGCAGGAAACCACTTTTGCACTTGTATTAGTGTGGAAAAAACACTTTTTGCACTTGTGATAGTGTTGAAAAACCACTTTTCGCACTTGTGTTGGTGCAGGAAACCACTTTTGCACTTGTATTAGTGTGGAAAAACCACTTTTCGCACTTGTGTTAGTGTTGAAAAACCACTTTTCACACTTGTGTTAGTGTTGAAAAACCACTTTTCGCACTTGTGTTGGTGCAGGAAACCACTTTTGCACTTATATTAGTGTGGAAAAAACACTTTTTGCACTTGTGATAGTGTTGAAAAACCACTTTTTGCACTTGTGTTAGTGTTGAAAAACCACTTTTCGCACTTGTGTTGGTGCACGAAACCACTTTTGCACTTGTATTAGTGTGGAAAACCACTTTTTGCACTTGTGATAGTGTTGAAAAACCACTTTTCGCACTTGTGTTAGTGTTGAAAAACCACTTTTCGCACTTGTGTTGGTGCAGGAAACCACTATTGCACTTGTATTAGTGTGGAAAAAACACTTTTTGCACTTGTGATAGTGTTGAAAAACCACTTTTCGCACTTGTGTTAGTGTTGAAAAACCACTTTTTGCACTTGTGTTGGTGCAGGAAACCACATTTGCACTTGTATTAGTGTGGAAAAAACACTTTTCGCACTTGTGTTAGTGTTGAAAAACCACATTTCGCACTTGTGTTAGTGTTGAAAAACCACTTTTCGCACTTGTGTTGGTGCAGGAAACCACTTTTGCACTTGTATTAGTGTGGAAAAACCACTTTTCGCACTTGTGATAGTGTTGAAAAACCACTTTTCGCACTTGTGTTAGTGTTGAAAAACCACTTTTTGCACTTGTGTTGGTGCAGGAAACCACATTTGCACTTGTATTAGTGTGGAAAAACCACTTTTCGCACTTGTGATATTGTTGAAAAACCACTTTTCGCACTTGTGTTAGTGTTGAAAAACCACTTTTTGCACTTGTGATAGTGTTGAAAAAACACTTTTCGCACTTGTGTTGGTGAAGGAAGCCACTTTTGCACTTGTATTAGTGTGGAAAAAACACTTTTTGCACTTGTGATAGTGTTGAAAACCCACTTTTCGAACTTGTGTTAGTGTTGAAAAACCACTTTTCGCACTTGTGTTGGTGCAGGAAACCACTTTTGCACTTGTATTAGTGTGGAAAAACCACTTTTCGCACTTGTGTTGGTGCAGGAAACCACTATTGCACTTGTATTAGTGTGGAAAAAACACTTTTTGCACTTGTGATAGTGTTGAAAAACCACTTTTCGCACTTGTGTTAGTGTTGAAAAACCACTTTTCGCACTTGTGTTGGTGCAGGAAACCACTATTGCACTTGTATTAGTGTGGAAAAAACACTTTTTGCACTTGTGATAGTGTTGAAAAACCACTTTTCGCACTTGTGTTAGTGTTGAAAAACCACTTTTTGCACTTGTGTTGGTGCAGGAAACCACTTTTGCACTTGTATTAGTGTGGAAAAACCACTTTTCGCACTTGTGTTAGTGTTGAAAAACCACATTTCGCACTTGTGTTAGTGTTGAAAAACCACTTTTCGCACTTGTGTTGGGCAGGAAACCACTTTTGCACTTGTATTAGTGTGGAAAAAACACTTTTCGCACTTGTGTTAGTGTTGAAAAACCACTTTTCGCACTTGTGTTAGTGTTGAAAAACCACTTTTCGCACTTGTGTTGGTGCAGGAAACCACTTTTGCACTTGTATTAGTGTGGAAAAAACACTTTTTGCACTTGTGATAGTGTTGAAAAACCACATTTCGCACTTGTGTTGGTGCAGGAAACCACTTTTGCACTTGTATTAGTGTAGAAAAACCACTTTTCGCACTTGTGTTAGTGTTGAAAAACCACTTTTCGCACTTGTGTTAGTGTTGAAAAACCACTTTTCGCACTTGTGTTCGTACAGGAAACCACTTTTGCACTTGTATTAGTGTGGAAAAAACACTTTTTGCACTTGTGATAGTGTTGAAAAACCACTTTTTGCACTTGTGTTAGTGTTGAAAAACCACTTTTCGCACTTGTGTTGGTGCACGAAACCACTTTTGCAATTGTATTAGTGTGGAAAAAACACTTTTTGCACTTGTGATAGTGTTGAAAAACCACTTTTCGCACTTGTGTTAGTGTTGAAAAACCACTTTTCGCACTTGTGTTGGTGCAGGAAACCACTTTTGCACTTGTATTAGTGTGGAAAAACCACTTTTCGCACTTGTGTTAGTGTTGAAAAACCACTTTTCGCACTTGTGTTAGTGTTGAAAAACCACTTTTCGCACTTGTGTTGGTGCAGGAAACCACATTTGCACTTGTATTAGTGTGGAAAAACCACTTTTCGCACTTGTGATAGTTTTGAAAAACCACTTTTCGCACTTGTGTTGGTGCACGAAACCACTTTTGCACTTGTATTAGTGTGGAAAAACCACTTTTCACACTTGTGTTAGTGTTGAAAAACCACTTTTCGCACTTGTGTTGGTGCAGGAAACCACATTTGCACTTGTATTAGTGGGGAAAAACCACTTTTCGCACTTGTGATAGTTTTGAAAAACCACTTTTCGCACTTGTGTTAGTGTTGAAAAACCACTTTTTGCACTTGTGATAGTGTTGAAAAAACACTTTTCGCACTTGTGTTGGTGAAGGAAACGACTTTTGCACTTGTATTAGTGTGGAAAAAACACTTTTTGCACTTGTGTTAGTGTTGAAAAACCACTTTTTGCACTTGTGATAGTGTTGAAAAACCACTTTTCGCACTTGTGTTAGTGTTGAAAAACCACTTTTCGCACTTGTGTTAGTGTTGAAAAACCACTTTTCGCACTTGTGTTGGTGCAGGAAACCACTTTTGCACTTGTATTAGTGTGGAAAAAACACTTTTTGCACTTGTGATAGTGTTGAAAAACCACTTTTCACACTTGTGTTGGTGCAGGAAACCACTTTTGCACTTGTATTAGTGTGGAAAAACCACTTTTCGCACTTGTGTTAGTGTTGAAAAACCACTTTTCGCACTTGTGTTAGTGTTGAAAAACCACTTTTCGCACTTGTGTTGGTGCAGGAAACCACTTTTGCACTTGTATTAGTGTGGAAAAAACACTTTTTGCACTTGTGATAGTGTTGAAAAACCACTTTTTGCACTTGTGTTAGTGTTGAAAAACCACTTTTCGCACTTGTGTTGGTGCACGAAACCACTTTTGCACTTGTATTAGTGTGGAAAAACCACTTTTTGCACTTGTGATAGTGTTGAAAAACCACTTTTCGCACTTGTGTTAGTGTTGAAAAACCACTTTTCGCACTTGTGTTGGTGCAGGAAACCACTATTGCACTTGTATTAGTGTGGAAAAAACACTTTTTGCACTTGTGATAGTGTTGATAAACCACTTTTCGCACTTGTGTTAGTGTTGAAAAACCACTTTTCGCACTTGTGTTGGTGCAGGAAACCACTTTTGCACTTGTATTAGTGTGGAAAAACCACTTTTCGCACTTGTGTTAGTGTTGAAAAACCACTTTTCGCACTTGTGTTAGTGTTGAAAAACCACTTTTCGCACTTGTGTTGGTGCAGGAAACCACTTTTGCACTTGTATTAGTGTGGAAAAAACACTTTTCGCACTTGTGTTAGTGTTGAAAAACCACATTTAGCACTTGTGTTAGTGTTGAAAAACCACTTTTTGTACTTGTGTTGGTGCAGGAAACCACTTTTGCACTTGCATTAGTGTGGAAAAAACACTTTTTGCACTTGTGATAGTGTTGAAAAACCACTTTTTGCACTTGTGTTAGTGTTGAAAAACCACTTTTCGCACTTGTGTTGGTGCACGAAACCACTTTTGCACTTGTATTAGTGTGGAAAAAACACTTTTTGCACTTGTGATAGTGTTGAAAAACCACTTTTCGCACTTGTGTTAGTGTTGAAAAACCACTTTTCGCACTTGTGTTGGTGCAGGAAACCACTTTTGCACTTGTATTAGTGTGGAAAAACCACTTTTCGCACTTGTGTTAGTGTTGAAAAACCACTTTTCGCACTTGTGTTAGTGTTGAAAAACCACTTTTTGCACTTGTGTTGGTGCAGGAAACCACATTTGCACTTGTATTAGTGTGGAAAAACCACTTTTCGCACTTGTGATAGTGTTGAAAAACCACTTTTCGCACTTGTGTTAGTGTTGAAAAACCACTTTTTGCACTTGTGATAGTGTTGAAAAAACACTTTTCGCACTTGTGTTGGTGAAGGAAACCACTTTTGCACTTGTATTAATGTGGAAAAAACACTTTTTGCACTTGTGATAGTGTTGAAAACCCACTTTTCGCACTTGTGTTAGTGTTGAAAAACCACTTTTCGCACTTGTGTTGGTGCAGGAAACCACTTTTGCACTTGTATTAGTGTGGAAAAACCACTTTTCGCACTTGTGTTAGTGTTGAAAAACCACTTTTCGCACTTGTGTTAGTGTTGAAAAACCACTTTTCGCACTTGTGTTAGTGTTGAAAAACCACTTTTCGCACTTGTGATAGTGTTGAAAAACCACTTTTTGCACTTGTGTTAGTGTTGAAAAACCACTTTTCGCAATCGTGTTGGTGCAGGAAACCACTTTTGCACTTGTATTAGTGTGGAAAAAACACTTTTTGCACTTGTGATAGTGTTGAAAAACCACTTTTCGCACTTGTGTTAGTGTTGAAAAAACACTTTTCGCACTTGTGTTGGTGAAAGAAACCACTTTTGCACTTGTATTAGTGTGGAAAAAACACCTTTTGCACTTGTGTTAGTGTTGAAAAACCACTTTTTGCACTTGTGATAGTGTTGAAAAACCACTTTTCGCACTTGTGTTAGTGTTGAAAAACCACTTTTTGCACTTGTGTTAGTGTTGAAAAACCACTTTTCGCACTTGTGTTGGTGCAGGAAACCACTTTTGCACTTGTATTAGTGTGGAAAAAACACTTTTTGCACTTGTGATAGTGTTGAAAAACCACTTTTCGCACTTGTGTTGGTGCAGGAAACCACTTTTGCACTTGTATTAGTGTGGAAAAACCACTTTTTGCACTTGTGTTAGTGTTGAAAAACCACTTTTCACACTTGTGTTAGTGTTGAAAAACCACTTTTCGCACTTGTATTGGTGCAGGAAACCACTATTGCACTTGTATTAGTGTGGAAAAAACACTTTTCGCACTTGTGATAGTGTTGAAAAACCACTTTTGCACTTGTGTTAGTGTTGAAAAACCACTTTTCGCACTCGTGTTGGTGCAGGAAACCACTTTTGCACTTGTATTAGTGTGGAAAAAACACTTTTTGCACTTGTGATAGTGTTGAAAAACCACTTTTCGCACTTGTGTTAATGTTGAAAAAACACTTTTCGCACTTGTGTTGGTGAAAGAAACCACTTTTGCACTTGTATTAGTGTGGAAAAAACACTTTTTGCACTTGTGTTAGTGTTGAAAAACCACTTTTTGCACTTGTGATAGTGTTGAAAAACCACTTTTCGCACTTGTGTTAGTGTTGAAAAACCACTTTTTGCACTTGTGTTAGTGTTGAAAAACCACTTATCGCACTTCTGTTGGTGCAGGAAACCACTTTTGCACTTGTATTAGTGTGGAAAAAACACTTTTTGCACTTGTGATAGCGTTGAAAAACCACTTTTCGCACTTGTGTTGGTGCAGGAAACCACTTTTGCACTTGTATTAGTGTGGAAAAACCACTTTTCGCACTTGTGTTAGTGTTGAAAAACCACTTTTCGCACTTGTGTTGGTGCAGGAAACCACTTTTGCACTTGTATTAGTGTGGAAAAAACACTTTTTGCACTTGTGATAGTGTTGAAAAACCACTTTTTGCACTTGTGTTGGTGTTGAAAAACCACTTTTCGCACTTGTGTTGGTGCACGAAACCACTTTTGCACTTGTATTAGTGTGGACAAACCACTTTTTGCACTTGTGATAGTGCTGAAAAACCACTTTTCGCACTTGTGTTAGTGTTGAAAAACCACTTTTCGCACTTGTATTGGTGCAGGAAACCACGATTGCACTTGTATTAGTGTGGAAAAAACACTTTTTGCACTTGTGATAGTGTTGAAAAACCACTTTTCGCACTTGTGTTAGTGTTGAAAAACCACTTTTCGCACTTGTGTTGATGCAGGAAACCACTTTTGCACTTGTATTAGTGTGGAAAAACCACTTTTCGCACTTGTGTTAGTGTTGAAAAACCACTTTTCGCACTTGTGTTAGTGTTGACAAAAACCACTTTTCGCACTTGTGTTGGTGCAGGAAACCACTTTTGCACTTGTATTAGTGTGGAAAAAACACTTTTCGCACTTGTGTTAGTGTTGAAAAACCACATTTCGCACTTGTGTTAGTGTTGAAAAACCACTTTTCGCACTTGTGTTGGTGCAGGAAACCACTTTTGCACTTGTATTAGTGTGGAAAAAACACCTTTTGCACTTGTGTTAGTGTTGAAAAACCACTTTTTGCACTTGTGATAGTGTTGAAAAACCACTTTTCGCACTTGTGTTAGTGTTGAAAAACCACTTTTTGCACTTGTGTTAGTGTTGAAAAACCACTTTTCGCACTTGTGTTGGTGCAGGAAAACACTTTTGCACTTGTATTAGTGTGGAAAAAACACTTTTTGCACTTGTGATCGTGTTGAAAAACCACTTTTCGCACTTGTGTTGGTGCAGGAAACCACTTTTGCACTTGTATTAGTGTGGAAAAACCACTTTTTGCACTTGTGTTAGTGTTGAAAAACCACTTTTCACACTTGTGTTAGTGTTGAAAAACCACTTTTCGCACTTGTGTTGGTGCAGGAAACCACTTTTGCACTTGTATTAGTGTGGAAAAAACACTTTTTGCACTTGTGATAGTGTTGAAAAACCACTTTTTGCACTTGTGTTAGTGTTGAAAAACCACTTTTCGCACTTGTGTTGGTGCACGAAACCACTTTTGCACTTGTATTAGTGTGGAAAAACCACTTTTTGCACTTGTGATAGTGTTGAAAAACCACTTTTCGCACTTGTGTTAGTGTTGAAAAACCACTTTTCGCACTTGTGTTGGTGCAGGAAACCACTATTGCACTTGTATTAGTGTGGAAAAAACACTTTTTGCACTTGTGATAGTGTTGAAAAACCACTTTTCGCACTTGTGTTAGTGTTGAAAAACCACTTTTCGCACTTGTGTTGATGCAGGAAACCACTTTTGCACTTGTATTAGTGTGGAAAAACCACTTTTCGCACTTGTGTTAGTGTTGAAAAACCACTTTTCGCACTTGTGTTAGTGTTGAAAAACCACTTTTCGCACTTGTGTTGGTGCAGGAAACCACTTTTGCACTTGTATTAGTGTGGAAAAACCACTTTTCGCACTTGTGTTAGTGTTGAAAAACCACTTTTCGCACTTGTGTTATTGTTGAAAATCCACTTTTCGCACTTGTCTTAGTGTTGAAAATCCACTTTTCGAACTTGTGTTGGAGCAGGAAACCACTTTTGCACTTGTATTAGTGTGGAAAAACCACTTTTCGCACTTGTGTTAGTGTTGAAAAACCACTTTTCGCACTTGTGTTAGTGTTGAAAAACCACTTTTTGCACTTGTGTTGGTGCAGGAAACCACTTTTGCACTTGTATTAGTGTGGAAAAACACTTTTTGCACTTGTGATAGTGTTGAAAAACCACTTTTTGCACTTGTGTTAGTGTTGAAAAACCACTTTTCGCACTTGTGTTGGTGCAGGAAACCACTTTTGCACTTGTATTAGTGTGGAAAAAACACTTTTCGCACTTGTGATAGTGTTGAAAAACCACTTTTGCACTTGTGTTAGTGTTGAAAAACCACTTTTCGCACTCGTGTTGGTGCAGGAAACCACTTTTGCACTTGTATTAGTGTGGAAAAAACACTTTTTGCACTTGTGATAGTGTTGAAAAACCACTTTTCGCACTTGTGTTAATGTTGAAAAAACACTTTTCGCACTTGTGTTGGTGAAAGAAACCACTTTTGCACTTGTATTAGTGTGGAAAAAACACTTTTTGCACTTGTGTTAATGTTGAAAAACCACTTTTTGCACTTGTGTTGGTGCAGGAAACCACTTTTGCACTTGTATTAGTGTGGAAAAACCACTTTTCGCACTTGTGTTAGTGTTGAAAAACCACTTTTCACACTTGTGTTAGTGTTGAAAAACCACTTTTCGCACTTGTGTTGGTGCAGGAAACCACTTTTGCACTTGTATTAGTGTGGAAAAAACACTTTTTGCACTTGTGATAGTGTTGAAAAACCACTTTTTGCACTTGTGTTAGTGTTGAAAAACCACTTTTCGCACTTGTGTTGGTGCACGAAACCACTTTTGCACTTGTATTAGTGTGGAAAAACCACTTTTTGCACTTGTGATAGTGTTGAAAAACCACTTTTCGCACTTGTGTTAGTGTTGAAAAACCACTTTTCGCACTTGTATTGGTGCAGGAAACCACGATTGCACTTGTATTAGTGTGGAAAAAACACTTTTTGCACTTGTGATAGTGTTGAAAAACCACTTTTCGCACTTGTGTTAGTGTTGAAAAACCACTTTTCGCACTTGTGTTGATGCAGGAAACCACTTTTGCACTTGTATTAGTGTGGAAAAACCACTTTTCACACTTGTGTTAGTGTTGAAAAACCACTTTTCGCACTTGTGTTAGTGTTGAAAAACCACTTTTCGCACTTGTGTTGGTGCAGGAAACCACTTTTGCACTTGTATTAGTGTGGAAAAAACACTTTTCGCACTTGTGTTAGTGTTGAAAAACCACATTTCGCACTTGTGTTAGTGTTGAAAAACCACTTTTCGCACTTGAGTTGGTGCAGGAAACCACTTTTGCACTTGTATTAGTGTGGAAAAAACACCTTTTGCACTTGTGTTAGTGTTGAAAAACCACTTTTTGCACTTGTGATAGTGTTGAAAAACCACTTTTCGCACTTGTGTTAGTGTTGAAAGTTGAAAAACCACTTTTCGCACTTGTGTTGGTGCAGGAAAACACTTTTGCACTTGTATTAGTGTGGAAAAAACACTTTTTGCACTTGTGATAGTGTTGAAAAACCACTTTTCGCACTTGTGTTGGTGCAGGAAACCACTTTTGCACTTGTATTAGTGTGGAAAAACCACTTTTTGCACTTGTGTTAGTGTTGAAAAACCACTTTTCACACTTGTGTTAGTGTTGAAAAACCACTTTTCGCACTTGTGTTGGTGCAGTAAACCACTTTTGCACTTGTATTAGTGTGGAAAAAACACTTTTTGCACTTGTGATAGTGTTGAAAAACCACTTTTTGCACTTGTGTTAGTGTTGAAAAACCACTTTTCGCACTTGTGTTGGTGCACGAAACCACTTTTGCACTTGTATTAGTGTGGAAAAACCACTTTTTGCACTTGTGATAGTGTTGAAAAACCACTTTTCGCACTTGTATTAGTGTTGAAAAACCACTTTTCGCACTTGTGTTGGTGCAGGAAACCACTATTGCACTTGTATTAGTGTGGAAAAAACACTTTTTGCACTTGTGATAGTGTTGAAAAACCACTTTTCGCACTTGTGTTAGTGTTGAAAAACCACTTTTCGCACTTGTGTTGATGCAGGAAACCACTTTTGCACTTGTATTAGTGTGGAAAAACCACTTTTCGCACTTGTGTTAGTGTTGAAAAACCACTTTTCGCACTTGTGTTAGTGTTGAAAAACCACTTTTCGCACTTGTGTTGGTGCAGGAAACCACTTTTGCACTTGTATTAGTGTGGAAAAACCACTTTTCGCACTTGTGTTAGTGTTGAAAAACCACTTTTCGCACTTGTGTTATTGTTGAAAATCCACTTTTCGCACTTGTCTTAGTGTTGAAAATCCACTTTTCGAACTTGTGTTGGAGCAGGAAACCACTTTTGCACTTGTATTAGTGTGGAAAAACCACTTTTCGCACTTGTGTTAGTGTTGAAAAACCACTTTTCGCACTTGTGTTAGTGTTGAAAAACCACTTTTCGCACTTGTGTTGGTGCAGGAAACCACTTTTGCACTTGTATTAGTGTGGAAAAACACTTTTTGCACTTGTGATAGTGTTGAAAAACCACTTTTTGCACTTGTGTTAGTGTTGAAAAACCACTTTTCGCACTTGTGTTGGTGCAGGAAACCACTTTTGCACTTGTATTAGTGTGGAAAAAACACTTTTCGCACTTGTGATAGTGTTGAAAAACCACTTTTGCACTTGTGTTAGTGTTGAAAAACCACTTTTCGCACTCGTGTTGGTGCAGGAAACCACTTTTGCACTTGTATTAGTGTGGAAAAAACACTTTTTGCACTTGTGATAGTGTTGAAAAACCACTTTTCGCACTTGTGTTAATGTTGAAAAAACACTTTTCGCACTTGTGTTGGTGAAAGAAACCACTTTTGCACTTGTATTAGTGTGGAAAAAACACTTTTTGCACTTGTGTTAATGTTGAAAAACCACTTTTTGCACTTGTGATAGTGTTGAAAAACCACTTTTCGCACTTGTGTTAGTGTTGAAAAACCACTTTTTGCACTTGTGTTAGTGTTGAAAAACCACTTTTCGCACTTGTGTTGGTGCAGGAAACCACTTTTGCACTTGTATTAGTGTGGAAAAAACACTTTTTGCACTTGTGATAGTGTTGAAAAACCACTTTTCGCACTTGTGTTGGTGCAGGAAACCACTTTTGCACTTGTATTAGTGTGGAAAAACCACTTTTCGCACTTGTGTTAGTGTTGAAAAACCACTTTTCACACTTGTGTTAGTGTTGAAAAACCACTTTTCGCACTTGTGTTGGTGCAGGAAACCACTTTTGCACTTGTATTAGTGTGGAAAAAACACTTTTTGCACTTGTGATAGTGTTGAAAAACCACTTTTTGCACTTCTGTTAGTGTTGAAAAACCACTTTTCGCACTTGTGTTGGTGCACGAAACCACTTTTGCACTTGTATTAGTGTGGAAAAACCACTTTTTGCACTTGTGATAGTGTTGAAAAACCACTTTTCGCACTTGTGTTAGTGTTGAAAAACCACTTTTCGCACTTGTGTTGGTGCAGGAAACCACTATTGCACTTGTATTAGTGTGGAAAAAACACTTTTTGCACTTGTGATAGTGTTGAAAAACCACTTTTCGCACTTGTGTTAGTGTTGAAAAACCACTTTTTGCACTTGTGTTGGTGCAGGAAACCACATTTGCACTTGTATTAGTGTGGAAAAAACACTTTTCGCACTTGTGTTAGTGTTGAAAAACCACATTTCGCACTTGTGTTAGTGTTGAAAAACCACTTTTCGCACTTGTGTTGGTGCAGGAAACCACTTTTGCACTTGTATTAGTGTGGAAAAACCACTTTTCGCACTTGTGATAGTGTTGAAAAACCACTTTTCGCACTTGTGTTAGTGTTGAAAAACCACTTTTTGCACTTGTGTTGGTGCAGGAAACCACATTTGCACTTGTATTAGTGTGGAAAAACCACTTTTCGCACTTGTGATATTGTTGAAAAACCACTTTTCGCACTTGTGTTAGTGTTGAAAAACCACTTTTTGCACTTGTGATAGTGTTGAAAAAACACTTTTCGCACTTGTGTTGGTGAAGGAAGCCACTTTTGCACTTGTATTAGTGTGGAAAAAACACTTTTTGCACTTGTGATAGTGTTGAAAACCCACTTTTCGAACTTGTGTTAGTGTTGAAAAACCACTTTTCGCACTTGTGTTGGTGCAGGAAACCACTTTTGCACTTGTATTAGTGTGGAAAAACCACTTTTCGCACTTGTGTTAGTGTTGAAAAACCACTTTTCGCACTTGTGTTATTGTTGAAAATCCACTTTTCGCACTTGTCTTAGTGTTGAAAATCCACTTTTCGAACTTGTGTTGGTGCAGGAAACCACTTTTGCACTTGTATTAGTGTGGAAAAACCACTTTTCGCACTTGTGTTAGTGTTGAAAAACCACTTTTCGCACTTGTGTTAGTGTTGAAAAACCACTTTTCGCACTTGTGTTGGTGCAGGAAACCACTTTTGCACTTGTATTAGTGTGGAAAAACACTTTTTGCACTTGTGATAGTGTTGAAAAACCACTTTTTGCACTTGTGTTAGTGTTGAAAAACCACTTTTCGCACTTGTGTTGGTGCAGGAAACCACATTTGCACTTGTATTAGTGTGGAAAAAACACTTTTCACACATGTGTTAGTGTTGAAAAACCACTTTTCGCACTTGTGTTATTGTTGAAAATCCACTTTTCGCACTTGTCTTAGTGTTGAAAATCCACTTTTCGAACTTGTGTTGGTGCAGGAAACCACTTTTGCACTTGTATTAGTGTGGAAAAACCACTTTTCGCACTTGTGTTAGTGTTGAAAAACCACTTTTCGCACTTGTGTTAGTGTTGAAAAACCACTTTTCGCACTTGTGTTGGTGCAGGAAACCACTTTTGCACTTGTATTAGTGTGGAAAAACACTTTTTGCACTTGTGATAGTGTTGAAAAACCACTTTTTGCACTTGTGTTAGTGTTGAAAAACCACTTTTCGCACTTGTGTTGGTGCAGGAAACCACATTTGCACTTGTATTAGTGTGGAAAAAACACTTTTCGCACTTGTGTTAGTGTTGAAAAACCACATTTCGCACTTGTGTTAGTGTTGAAAAACCACTTTTTGCACTTGTGTTGGTGCAGGAAACCACTTTTGCACTTGTATTAGTGTGGAAAAACCACTTTTCGCACTTGTGATAGTGTTGAAAAACCACTTTTTGCACTTGTGTTGGTGCAGGAAACCACATTTGCACTTGTATTAGTGTGGAAAAACCACTTTTCGCACTTGTGAAAGTGTTGAAAAACCACTTTTCGCACTTGTGTTAGTGTTGAAAAACCACGTTTTGCACTTGTGATAGTGTTGAAAAAACACTTTTCGCACTTGTGTTGGTGAAGGAAGCCACTTTTGCACTTGTATTAGTGTGGAAAAAACACTTTTTGCACTTGTGATAGTGTTGAAAACCCACTTTTCGAACTTGTGTTAGTGTTGAAAAACCACTTTTCGCACTTGTGTTGGTGCAGGAAACCACTTTTGCACTTGTATTAGTGTGGAAAAACCACTTTTCGCACTTGTGTTAGTGTTGAAAAACCACTTTTCGCACTTGTGTTATTGTTGAAAATCCACTTTTCGCACTTGTCTTAGTGTTGAAAATCCACTTTTCGAACTTGTGTTGGTGCAGGAAACCACTTTTGCACTTGTATTAGTGTGGAAAAACCACTTTTCGCACTTGTGTTAGTGTTGAAAAACCACTTTTCGCACTTGTGTTAGTGTTGAAAAACACTTTTTGCACTTGTGTTAGTGTTGAAAAACCACTTTT
Organism: Myxine glutinosa; assembly: GCF_964187855.1. Taxonomy (NCBI): domain Eukaryota; kingdom Metazoa; phylum Chordata; class Myxini; order Myxiniformes; family Myxinidae; genus Myxine; species Myxine glutinosa. Next base: position 294,038 of record NW_027616472.1, read on the forward strand.
CGCACTTGTGTTGGTGCAGGAAACCACTTTTGCACTTGTATTAGTGTGGAAAAACCACTTTTTGCACTTGTGTTAGTGTTGAAAAACCACTTTTCACACTTGTGTTAGTGTTGAAAAACCACTTTTCGCACTTGTATTGGTGCAGGAAACCACTATTGCACTTGTATTAGTGTGGAAAAAACACTTTTCGCACTTGTGATAGTGTTGAAAAACCACTTTTGCACTTGTGTTAGTGTTGAAAAACCACTTTTCGCACTCGTGTTGGTGCAGGAAACCACTTTTGCACTTGTATTAGTGTGGAAAAAACACTTTTTGCACTTGTGATAGTGTTGAAAAACCACTTTTCGCACTTGTGTTAATGTTGAAAAAACACTTTTCGCACTTGTGTTGGTGAAAGAAACCACTTTTGCACTTGTATTAGTGTGGAAAAAACACTTTTTGCACTTGTGTTAGTGTTGAAAAACCACTTTTTGCACTTGTGATAGTGTTGAAAAACCACTTTTCGCACTTGTGTTGGTGCAGGAAACCACTTTTGCACTTGTATTAGTGTGGAAAAACCACTTTTCGCACTTGTGATAGTGTTGAAAAACCACTTTTTGCACTTGTGTTGGTGCAGGAAACCACATTTGCACTTGTATTAGTGTGGAAAAACCACTTTTCGCACTTGTGAAAGTGTTGAAAAACCACTTTTTGCACTTGTGTTAGTGTTGAAAAACCACTTATCGCACTTCTGTTGGTGCAGGAAACCACTTTTGCACTTGTATTAGTGTGGAAAAAACACTTTTTGCACTTGTGATAGTGTTGAAAAACCACTTTTCGCACTTGTGTTGGTGCAGGAAACCACTTTTGCACTTGTATTAGTGTGGAAAAACCACTTTTCGCACTTGTGTTAGTGTTGAAAAACCACTTTTCACACTTGTGTTAGTGTTGAAAAACCACTTTTCGCACTTGTGTTGGTGCAGGAAACCACTTTTGCACTTGTATTAGTGTGGAAAAAACACTTTTTGCACTTGTGATAGTGTTGACAAACCACTTTTTGCACTTGTGTTAGTGTTGAAAAACCACTTTTCGCACTTGTGTTGGTGCACGAAACCACTTTTGCACTTGTATTAGTGTGGAAAAACCACTTTTTGCACTTGTGATAGTGTTGAAAAACCACTTTTCGCACTTGTGTTAGTGTTGAAAAACCACTTTTCGCACTTGTATTGGTGCAGGAAACCACTTTTGCACTTGTATTAGTGTGGAAAAACCACTTTTCGCACTTGTGTTAGTGTTGAAAAACCACTTTTCGCACTTGTGTTAGTGTTGAAAAACCACTTTTCGCACTTGTGTTGGTGCAGGAAACCACTTTTGCACTTGTATTAGTGTGGAAAAAACACTTTTCGCACTTGTGTTAGTGTTGAAAAACCACATTTCGCACTTGTGTTAGTGTTGAAAAACCACTTTTCGCACTTGTGTTGGTGCAGGAAACCACTTTTGCACTTGTATTAGTGTGGAAAAAACACCTTTTGCACTTGTGTTAGTGTTGAAAAACCACTTTTTGCACTTGTGATAGTGTTGAAAAACCACTTTTCGCACTTGTGTTAGTGTTGAAAAACCACTTTTTGCACTTGTGTTAGTGTTGAAAAACCACTTTTCGCACTTGTGTTGGTGCAGGAAAACACTTTTGCACTTGTATTAGTGTGGAAAAAACACTTTTCGCACTTGTGTTAGTGTTGAAAAACCACATTTCGCACTTGTGTTAGTGTTGAAAAACCACTTTTCGCACTTGTGTTGGTGCAGGAAACCACTTTTGCACTTGTATTAGTGTGGAAAAAACACCTTTTGCACTTGTGTTAGTGTTGAAAAACCACTTTTTGCACTTGTGATAGTGTTGAAAAACCACTTTTCGCAATTGTGTTAGTGTTGAAAAACCACTTTTTGCACTTGTGTTAGTGTTGAAAAACCACTTTTCGCACTTGTGTTGGTGCAGGAAAACACTTTTGCACTTGTATTAGTGTGGAAAAAACACTTTTTGCACTTGTGATAGTTTTGAAAAACCACTTTTCGCACTTGTGTTGGTGCAGGAAACCACTTTTGCACTTGCATTAGTGTGGAAAAACCACTTTTTGCACTTGTGTTAGTGTTGAAAAACCACTTTTCACACTTGTGTTAGTGTTGAAAAACCACTTTTCGCACTTGTGTTGGTGCAGGAAACCACTTTTGCACTTGTATTAGTGTGGAAAAAACACTTTTTGCACTTGTGATAGTGTTGAAAAACCACTTTTTGCACTTGTGTTAGTGTTGAAAAACCACTTTTCGCACTTGTGTTGGTGCACGAAACCACTTTTGCACTTGTATTAGTGTGGAAAAACCACTTTTTGCACTTGTGATAGTGTTGAAAAACCACTTTTCGCACTTGTGTTAGTGTTGAAAAACCACTTTTCGCACTTGTGTTGGTGCAGGAAACCACTATTGCACTTGTATTAGTGTGGAAAAAACACTTTTTGCACTTGTGATAGTGTTGAAAAACCACTTTTCGCACTTGTGTTAGTGTTGAAAAACCACTTTTCGCACTTGTGTTGATGCAGGAAACCACTTTTGCACTTGTATTAGTGTGGAAAAACCACTTTTCGCACTTGTGTTAGTGTTGAAAAACCACTTTTCGCACTTGTGTTAGTGTTGAAAAACCACTTTTCGCACTTGTGTTGGTGCAGGAAACCACTTTTGCACTTGTATTAGTGTGGAAAAACCACTTTTCGCACTTGTGTTAGTGTTGAAAACCACTTTTCGCACTTGTGTTATTGTTGAAAATCCACTTTTCGCACTTGTCTTAGTGTTGAAAATCCACTTTTCGAACTTGTGTTGGAGCAGGAAACCACTTTTGCACTTGTATTAGTGTGGAAAAACCACTTTTCGCACTTGTGTTAGTGTTGAAAAACCACTTTTCGCACTTGTGTTAGTGTTGAAAAACCACTTTTCGCACTTGTGTTGGTGCAGGAAACCACTTTTGCACTTGTATTAGTGTGGAAAAACACTTTTTGCACTTGTGATAGTGTTGAAAAACCACTTTTTGCACTTGTGTTAGTGTTGAAAAACCACTTTTCGCACTTGTGTTGGTGCAGGAAACCACTTTTGCACTTGTATTAGTGTGGAAAAAACACTTTTCGCACTTGTGATAGTGTTGAAAAACCACTTTTGCACTTGTGTTAGTGTTGAAAAACCACTTTTCGCACTCGTGTTGGTGCAGGAAACCACTTTTGCACTTGTATTAGTGTGGAAAAAACACTTTTTGCACTTGTGATAGTGTTGAAAAACCACTTTTCGCACTTGTGTTAATGTTGAAAAAACACTTTTCGCACTTGTGTTGGTGAAAGAAACCACTTTTGCACTTGTATTAGTGTGGAAAAAACACTTTTTGCACTTGTGTTAATGTTGAAAAACCACTTTTTGCACTTGTGATAGTGTTGAAAAACCACTTTTCGCACTTGTGTTAGTGTTGAAAAACCACTTTTTGCACTTGTGTTAGTGTTGAAAAACCACTTTTCGCACTTGTGTTGGTGCAGGAAACCACTTTTGCACTTGTATTAGTGTGGAAAAAACACTTTTTGCACTTGTGATAGTGTTGAAAAACCACTTTTCGCACTTGTGTTGGTGCAGGAAACCACTTTTGCACTTGTATTAGTGTGGAAAAACCACTTTTCGCACTTGTGTTAGTGTTGAAAAACCACTTTTCACACTTGTGTTAGTGTTGAAAAACCACTTTTCGCACTTGTGTTGGTGCAGGAAACCACTTTTGCACTTGTATTAGTGTGGAAAAAACACTTTTTGCACTTGTGATAGTGTTAAAAACCACTTTTTGCACTTGTGTTAGTGTTGAAAAACCACTTTTCGCACTTGTGTTGGTGCACGAAACCACTTTTGCACTTGTATTAGTGTGGAAAAACCACTTTTTGCACTTGTGATAGTGTTGAAAAACCACTTTTCGCACTTGTGTTAGTGTTGAAAAACCACTTTTCGCACTTGTGTTGGTGCAGGAAACCACTATTGCACTTGTATTAGTGTGGAAAAAACACTTTTTGCACTTGTGATAGTGTTGAAAAACCACTTTTCGCACTTGTGTTAGTGTTGAAAAACCACTTTTTGCACTTGTGTTGGTGCAGGAAACCACATTTGCACTTGTATTAGTGTGGAAAAAACACTTTTCGCACTTGTGTTAGTGTTGAAAAACCACATTTCGCACTTGTGTTAGTGTTGAAAAACCACTTTTCGCACTTGTGTTGGTGCAGGAAACCACTTTTGCACTTGTATTAGTGTGGAAAAACCACTTTTCGCACTTGTGATAGTGTTGAAAAACCACTTTTCGCACTTGTGTTAGTGTTGAAAAACCACTTTTCGCACTTGTGTTGGTGCAGGAAACCACTTTTGCACTTGTATTAGTGTGGAAAAACCACTTTTCGCACTTGTGTTAGTGTTGAAAAACCACTTTTCACACTTGTGTTAGTGTTGAAAAACCACTTTTCGCACTTGTGTTGGTGCAGGAAACCACTTTTGCACTTGTATTAGTGTGGAAAAAACACTTTTTGCACTTGTGATAGTGTTAAAAACCACTTTTTGCACTTGTGTTAGTGTTGAAAAAACCACTTTTCGCACTTGTGTTGGTGCACGAAACCACTTTTGCACTTGTATTAGTGTGGAAAAACCACTTTTTGCACTTGTGATAGTGTTGAAAAACCACTTTTCGCACTTGTGTTAGTGTTGAAAAACCACTTTTCGCACTTGTGTTGGTGCAGGAAACCACTATTGCACTTGTATTAGTGTGGAAAAAACACTTTTTGCACTTGTGATAGTGTTGAAAAACCACTTTTCGCACTTGTGTTAGTGTTGAAAAACCACTTTTTGCACTTGTGTTGGTGCAGGAAACCACATTTGCACTTGTATTAGTGTGGAAAAAACACTTTTCGCACTTGTGTTAGTGTTGAAAAACCACATTTCGCACTTGTGTTAGTGTTGAAAAACCACTTTTCGCACTTGTGTTGGTGCAGGAAACCACTTTTGCACTTGTATTAGTGTGGAAAAACCACTTTTCGCACTTGTGATAGTGTTGAAAAACCACTTTTCGCACTTGTGTTAGTGTTTAAAAACCACTTTTTGCACTTGTGTTGGTGCAGGAAACCACATTTGCACTTGTATTAGTGTGGAAAAACCACTTTTCGCACTTGTGATATTGTTGAAAAACCACTTTTCGCACTTGTGTTAGTGTTGAAAAACCACTTTTTGCACTTGTGATAGTGTTGAAAAAACACTTTTCGCACTTGTGTTGGTGAAGGAAGCCACTTTTGCACTTGTATTAGTGTGGAAAAAACACTTTTTGCACTTGTGATAGTGTTGAAAACCCACTTTTCGAACTTGTGATAGTGTTGAAAAACCACTTTTCGCACTTGTGTTGGTGCAGGAAACCACTTTTGCACTTGTATTAGTGTGGAAAAACCACTTTTCGCACTTGTGTTAGTGTTGAAAAACCACTTTTCGCACTTGTGTTATTGTTGAAAATCCACTTTTCGCACTTGTCTTAGTGTTGAAAATCCACTTTTCGAACTTGTGTTGGTGCAGGAAACCACTTTTGCACTTGTATTAGTGTGGAAAAACCACTTTTCGCACTTGTGTTAGTGTTGAAAAACCACTTTTCGCACTTGTGTTAGTGTTGAAAAACCACTTTTCGCACTTGTGTTGGTGCAGGAAACCACTTTTGCACTTGTATTAGTGTGGAAAAACACTTTTTGCACTTGTGATAGTGTTGAAAAACCACTTTTTGCACTTGTGTTAGTGTTGAAAAACCACTTTTCGCACTTGTGTTGGTGCAGGAAACCACATTTGCACTTGTATTAGTGTGGAAAAACACTTTTCGCACTTGTGTTAGTGTTGAAAAACCACTTTTCGCACTTGTGTTATTGTTGAAAATCCACTTTTCGCACTTGTCTTAGTGTTGAAAATCCACTTTTCGAACTT